>NW_026068063.1:1245399-1264136 GCF_014885135.2 Alexandromys fortis | reverse complement strand
CCTCCTCCTCCTCCTCCTCCTCCTCCTCCTCCTCCTCCTCCTCCTCCTCCTCCTCCTCCTCCTCCTCCTCACCACAGCGTGCATCCTGCCACCAGCATCTGGTTCTATGCTTCCTATCTGATGATTTATTTACTCACAGAAAAATCGCCAACCACAACCAGTAGAAATGGCCATGAATTGTACCTAGGGCTGGTCTGAACAATTGCCCAGCGTGGACACTGCCCCCAAAGCTCCTGCTAGCTGGATGAGCCGAGATGCAGCTGATGTTGTGACTGGCATGTTTAGTGCTTGGCTGCACCTCCTTCAGAGCTGGGGTCACATGCAGGTACCACTGCCTGCCTACAGCCACGCATCAGCAGGACTATGTTCAAGGCAAGGAGCTGTCCTTTCTTCTCTGTCTATAACGGGCCTTTTTGGGTTTACACAAAGACACCATACGGACAAGAAGGAAGTTCAGCCAGCATCTCACAATTGTTCTAACACACAGGTGGGTGACCGGTCTTTCCTTTGTGGGCTGAGGTCCTTGCTGTGTAGACAATCTACAAATCGACTTCGGAAACAGACAGTATTAGTGAGAACATTGCTGAGTATTCGGAGTTAGGAGCAAGTCCTGCCTGCTCCTCCCTGAGCTGGTTCCTGTCACTTGCTCCCAGAAGTCACTTGGCCTACCCTCCCTGGACCTGTCAGAGCCCCTGCTCCTCAGGAGACTGCCATGCCCGTCCCATAGCCTGACACCCCCAGGAATACAATGCTACCCAGGGAGAGCCAAGGGCTGTGGGGATGAGGGGCCGTGGTTGCTCGGCTATGCAGCCATCAGGGAGTCACTTGGTATTGCTGAGGTTTCCTTGGAAAGCTGCACCCGGGAGACACCAGCCTCTTCCAGCTGTTCCAGGTCCCTTGGCTTCCTCCAGGAGGGAGCTGACACCTAAGCTCTGCCCCTTTGGCGTCACTGAGGATGTGACCTGTGATTTAATGGCTCCCTTTGACACCTCTGCATCCACCAGTCTTCACGGGCACGAGGACAATTTCTGAGAAGCCTGTGCCTCCCTGTCACAATAAAGATGGGCCCTTTCAGGTCCATAAAGAGTTGAGTCACCTTTTATGCCTTCATAAATCATAGTGCTGAGCTGGAAGGGGAAGCCTCAGAGTATGCAGACAAGAGGAAGCAAGAGGGGTGTGTTTCAGAGTTCAGGAGTCAGGGTACACATAGAAACAGATTCTCCTGTCTGTGGGGAGCAAATGGACCCCCTGGCTGCCTCCTGATGACCTGTGCGTGCATCCAGCCTCCACCTCTGCTGACGGCTTCCCCTTCCTGCACGCCTGACAACCACCTCCCAGTGTAGCGATCCTGCCCACGTGGACCGGACCTAGGCTGCTCCTGCTGTGACGGCACAGCATTCAACAGTCTTCGCTCTCCCGCAACTCTCTTCCAGTGTCCCAGACAAACTGTGTCCGCTCTTTAAAGCAGTGTCACGACAGCCAGGCAGTGGTGGCGCACCCCTTTAATCCCAGCACTGGGGAGACAGAGGCAGGCAGACCTCTGAGTTCGAGGCCAGCCTGGGCTACAGAGTGAGTTCCAAGACAGCCAGGACTGTTACACAGAGAAACCCTGTCTCAGAAATTTTTTTTTAAAAAGTCATGTTATATATTTATATATTTGTGTGTTTGTATATGTACACATATATGCCATAGGGATGTTGGGGGACAACCTGCAGGATTTGGTTCTCTCCTTCTACCAAACGCAGGTGGGTCAGGCTTGGCAGCTCCTTTACCCACTCAGCCATCTCAATCAGCCTTTCTTATTTTATTTTTATGAAACACTGCCGCACGTAACCCGGGGTGGTCTCAGACTTGCTACGTAGCTGAGGATGACCACCTAATCAGACTGGGGGGGGGGGGCCCACAACTTGTCCCTGACTTTAGTACCTGCTGCGTACATGACCTTGAGCAAGCCAGGCGACCTGTCTTGAGGTTCTGTCCCTCTCCATTTAAAGGAGCTGAAAGTGTCCGGGAGGACGAGAGGCGCTAAAGAGTGCTCCTCCAGGGATGGAGCATCCTGGGTGCTCGGTTGTGGACGCTCCCACGTGCCATTCTTTCTTGAGGACCACGGAAGCCAGAAGCCTGGCAGGCAACCTCCCTCCCTGTGTAAACATCTCTAGCTGCTTAAAACAAGGACTTTCTGGGCGGTGAGGGCTCTCTCACCCTGCTCGCATGCAGAGTGCAATGTGACAGAGACTCTCGTTTGTGCCACTTTCTCCACACGCCACCGGTGCACCCGCAAGGACCCGCATCTTCCCCACCTGCTACTAACACTGCGGCCACGGGGCTTGGTATGAGTATCTACCTGGAAATGTCCTCATCTCAAGGGATTGGCCACTTCCACACGCTCAGCCCTGGGCACCCCAGAACCTCCAGGTTGTGTAGATGTCACCCGCTCAGTGGGCGTCAGCTACCAAGCTAAAAACGGCCACTCGGGGGTATGTATCTGACCTTGCAGAATCGTCCAGAAAAGACATCCTACTAGACGAAGAGAAATTCCACAAAGACAGTTGCCTCAAGTGGCTTCACTGGGGACACGGAAGATACTAGCACCCACTGAGAAAGAGCTGACCGCAGGCGGAAGGAGTTGGCTATGCCCATTCGCCCATTCTGCCACCATTCTTTGAGATCCTCCTCCTCCTCCTCCTCCTCCTCCTCCTCCTCCTCCTCCTCCTCCTCCTCCTCCTCCTCCTCCTCCTCACTGTTACACCAGCTAAGCCATGCCATTTGGGATAACTGAGCACCTTCTTCACAAGGTCCCAGTTGCTTGTCAAGGCCTCAGCCCACCCGAGACTGTGAATTATGAGGATCCTGTGACACCCTGTGTCAGATCAGCATGTGACCAAGGGCAGAGAGAGGTCTTCAGCTGTAGAGGGCACAGCTGGGAGCAGGAGGACTTCCTGGAGGAGGCAGTCTTTGCCTGAAACAGAAACCCTGCCCTTGAGGTGTTCGTGGTACCTCAGATCAAGTGTGAAGTCAATACCAATCCCTGCTCAGTGGGGAGGCCGTCAGTCCTGGCATCCGGCCTGGCACTGCAGGACAAGCTGGACCTGGCCTACTTGGCATCCAAGCTCATAGCCTCTAAGTCAGCTCCCCAGGGGACATTTCCCAGGAACCTGCCAAGCTTTGGCAACTTAACAGAGCTGGCAGGCTGACCTGCCCCCCTGGGTGCTACCAGGGTCATTCTGGCCTGTTCTGCACTGAAGGAAGGTGAAAATCAAATTCCCCCAAGAGGCAGGGCAGCACAGACTAACGTGGAAGTCACAGTCCACAGATCATTCAGGTGGCCACAAAGGCCAGTGCTCACAGGTCACTGAACCAGAAAGCCAGGGCTCGGGGACACCTTTCAGGCCCAAGGACCTTCTGGAATCTGAAGCAGAACCCGCAGAGTCTGAAGGCTTACTCCCCTCCCTACCCTTTTCCTGAGCCTCACCTTTGGGCTAACCTTGGACATTGGCCGTACCGAGTTGGCTCGTTCTTCATCCCAACCTTGCTCACTTTTCAGTGGCAGGGACAGGAGAGGAGGCACAAGCCAAAGACTGAAAACCAGTCGGTCTCCTGAAGGCCTGATCACAGGGGCCACAGACCCTAAAGGGTTAACTATTCCTCGGAGGGCAGCTCTGCCAGTCAGGTGCTCCACCAAAGGTGAGGCACAGGGCAGGAGAGAGTTCCCGGCAACAGATGGTCAACCGCTCACCCAGCATCATCTAGCTGGGCCTGTCTGCGGGGTGGCTGAGTGGATCTGAGCCAGGGCAGTACCTGCTCAGCTCTTCCTGGAACTTGGACACTGGGTGTGGTCCAGTGTCTGAGCCCTGGGCTCTAACTAAGCCCTCTGCCTTTCCTTGGAATCTCATGCTCAGACCTCCAGAGGTTGCCAGAGTAAGTGAGCAGGCCGACGATAGCCATGCAGAACCTTTGGGCCTGAATCCTGGACCCTCATTTGCTGCTATGAGGGCGGCAGCCTCTACAATTCCACCCTTTACCATGTCCACAGCAGCCTGTATTCGGCCTTTCCACAGGCTCTGTCTGCTCCTCATGCAGGGACCTGATCTTCGGCTTGCTGCTTGTAGGAACTAGGAGGTGGGGCATGATGACAAGGGCCCTGAATGAATATTGTCACCTTTCCATTTTCTAGGTTAGGAGCCTGGGCACGCTGTATGCCCAGCTGTGGACTCCGTGCTCCTGACTGTCAACTCAATTGTGCCCACCGCCTCGGTTCCATCGGAGAGTCTGACCCTGAAAGCCACACTGCAAATACTTAGTCACTTAAAAGGTAATTGGACACTCCCCCAAACAACAGCTGTGTGGTATTCCCACTAGTAACTCAGAGACAGGCACTTCTCCATACACAAACAACACACACACACACACACACACACACACACACACGTCCACCCACCTACCTAAATTTGTTTTTGCAGTACTGGGGCTTAAATCTAGGGACCCACATATACTGGGCACATATCCCCTGCCCTCTTTTTACTTTTCATTTGGAGACAGAGGCTCAATAAGCTACCCAGGCTAGCCTTGAATTTGCAATCCTCCTGCCTCGGCTTCCTGGGTAGCTGGATTATATCCTCCACTGCCTGACCTGACTCACCCTCCATTTAAAATCTATCTACCAGTAGATTTCTTCTATGTGCCTCAGTTTCCCCATCTGCAGAGTGGGGAGAACATCCTGCAGGGCTGCTAAAGAATTGCTTGAACATATTTATCCACATATACTCATATTTATTATACATTCATATATATTCATTCAATGTATGATTGACCTATAAAAATTTTATACATTCATTTATGAACTATACTAATTATATACATACTGAATATCAGGGTTTTTTTGAGTCAGGGTTTGTGTAGCGCTGACTGACCTTGAACTCAGAGATCTACCTTAAAGGTGCCGCCCCCACACCCAGCCTCAGAATTCTTTTTCGGTTTGCCATCCTCACGGGGCCTTTGCTTTGTTACCCAAAGTCTTTATCCAACCACAGTACCCGGCCCTGGAGTTGGACGGGACATATTCCGTGTTAAACTGGTACAAGTCTTCACCTTGGTACCAAGGAAATCAGTCCTCTCCTCTTGTCTAAGGCCAGGAAAAGCATCCCTCTGTGGAGCAAGCATGGCTGAGAGGAACCAGGACAAAGACTGTCACACTTGATCTGTGCCCTGGGCCACGTTGGACCAGTTCTTGAATCAGCTAAACTTGACCACCTCAGAGGCCAACTCAGCATAGGACTTCCTGGGATCGGGCCTGGGTGCCTCTTCTGGGACAAAGGCCAGCATAGCTCTCATTCTCCTGTCACACTTGCAGGGTGTGTCCTGACCCAGCATGGTAAGGATGGCTGGAGATCCCCAGGGAGACGAGTTAACCATGTCTGGGGCTTGGTGTGTCTCACAGCAGGCTTTGTCCATGTCTACGTCTGCATGTCTTCACTCCCCACCCCAGGAAGGAGCAGGGCAGAATCAGAAGTCAGGATCAGGGTTTCAAGGTCAGCAACTCTAGCTTGCTCCTAAAACATACCCTGAGCCGCAGCTGAGGCTGCAGGTATTCAGGGGACAGACCGTGCTCCCTGAGCTGCACAGGGAAGGGACTGGGTGAAGGGGTGGGGAAACTGGTCTAGACCGGCGTTTATGACCAAGGACACCTCTAGAGCAAATACTGGAGGTGACTCAACAAGCCCAGTGACTCCAGGGTCTCAGTGAGACACAGTAATCCACACCTTCCCTCCCTACTCTTTGGGGCTCCCCTTCTTTCCTGCTGTGACATCTATGAAGGAAGTCTCTACTAAATGTCTTCAAAACACAGAGAGAACTCTGGGAACAAGTGTTGGCCCCCAAACCGCCTAGCTCTCTTATGCCCATTTTAAAGACAGGGCACAGAAGTATTGGCTAACAAAGGTTGCAGGGCAGGGTAGCATGACATGTGTAATACACGCATAGTAGTAATAATAATGAGCCGGGCGGTGGTGGCGCACGCCTTTAATCCAAGCACTCTGGAGGCAGAGGCGGGAGGATTCTTATTGCTCTGAAATAAACTTTAAAAATATTATTATTAGCTGGACTTGGTGGCTCACATTTTTAATCCCAGCATTCCTTGCAGGGCGGGTGGATCTTTGTGAGTTCAAGGTCAGCCTGGTCTACAAAGTGAGTTTCAGGACTGCCAGGGCTATGTAGAGAGACTCTGTCTCCCAACGTTGTATTGCTATTATTGTCGTTGTTGTTATCCCCCCCCCCCTTTTTTTTTGTTTTTTCGAGACTGGGTTTCTCTGTAGCTTTGGAACCTGTCCTGGAACTACCTCTTGTAGATCTGGCTGATTTGCCACCATGATGGTACGTTAAGATCTTTCTATACTAAGACGACTTTTGGGGAGACAATGCTGGTGACATTAACACATAGATAATGGATAATGAAACACTCAACCTTTGGACCATCCACCTGGTGTGGTGGTGTGTGCCTATAATCCTAACACTTGGGAGGTAGAGGCAGGAGGACCAGAAGTTCAAGGATAGCCTTGACTACATAGGGAGTTCGAAGCCTGGCTGGACTACATGAAGCAACAAGGGATTCTTCAGGAAACGACCTACCTACCACTCATGAACTTTCCTGCTGACAAAGTGTAGCCATGGCTACATAATTAAGGCAACCGGTACACGCCTCTCTTTTCCAGCTCCTCGTGGGTGAGGTCAGCTTTCCACCAGAGCACTACAGGAGCCCAGAGGGCTTGCACTGAGCTATGATGTAGGCAGAGGAGTTGTTCAGAAACAGCAGTAAAGCCGAGTATGCCAGTTCACACCTATAACCCAGGCAGCTGGAAGGCAGAGGCAGGTGGACTGCTGTGAGTTTGAGCCAGCCAGCCTGAGCTACACAGTTGAACTCTGCCTCAAAACAAACAAACAAAAGCTGGACAGGGCAGCCCAAGAGGCAGAGGCAGGAGGATCTGTTCTGTGTTTGAGACCGCTGGTCTACAAGGTAAGCTCCAAGGGCTACGGAGAGACCTTGCCTCAAAAAACAAACAACACAAAACATAAAACACATGTTGACTCCACTTAGTCACTTCTCACTTCAAAAATCCACGTTAGCCAGTAGTGGTGGCATACACCTTTAATCCCAGCACGAGGGAGGCAGAAGCAGGCGGATCTCTGTGACGGGTCTACAAAGGGGGGTTCCAGGACAGCCAAGACTGTTGCACAGAGAAACTCTGTCTAGAAACAAGCAAACAAAAACAAAAACAACCAAAATAAGACAACATAAGAAATCAATGCAAGTGATGCTAACACGTATCGGGTTCATTGCTGCTATTTCAGAATCAGCTAGAATTCAGACATTTCACCAGGGTGAAGAATGGCAAACAGTAACATTTCAAACCACAGAAACAGCTTGAGGGCTTTCACTTCCCTAAGAGCTTGAGAAAAGTTTGAGAGACAGCATCCACAAAACAGACAGGAGCCGGAGAGATGTCTCAGTGGTTATGGCTCACTGTTCCAGCAAAGGACCCAGGTTAAGTTCCCAGCACCCACACCAGGTGGCTCACAACCACCTTAACTCTAGCTCCAGGGATCTGACGCCCTCTTCTGGCCTCACAGGTAACTGCACTTTTGTGAACACATGCATATATACACATAAATAAGGCGATTTTAATAAATAAATATAATTAGAGACTGGAAGTAAGGCTCGGTTGGTAGACTGCTTGCCTAGCATGCACCAAGCCCTGGGCTTGATCCCCTGTACCATACCAACAAGGTGTAGCAGCATATAATCCCAGCACTCAGGACCCAGAGACAGGAGGATCAGTAGTTCAAGGCCAGTCCCTAGACTATAGCAATTCCGAGGCCAGTCTGGAATATATGAGACCCTTGCTCAACAAGTAAACAATAGGGCTGATGAGATGGTTCAGAGGGTAAAGGCACCTGCTGCCAAGCCTGTTGACCCATAGAAGAGGAAGGAAGGAAATGATTCTTGCAAGCTGTCTGCACAAACACCCTGGCAAATGCATGCATGCACATGAACAGGAGTCTCTCACATGCATGCGTACACACACGCACGCACGCACATGTGCGCACTAAGTAAGAAATGCAATACAGAAAATGACAAGAGAAAAAGACAGGTTTTCAAGCCAGATCTTTGTCATGTGATAGTGGCCAAACGAGGGAGCGAGGAGAAAACATGGGAACAGCTCAGATGTCCAATGACAGGAAAATGGCTGAGTAAATAATGGAGCCTCCATTTGGTGGAACATTATGCAGTCATTAAAAATTATGTCCTCGAATCGTATTTATTGTTGTTGGAAATTGCTCAGCATGTTCAACACACTGTTAAGAGATTTAAAAGAAAAAAAAATGAAAGAAAGCCATTTTCACAACAGCCGCGATTTACAGGGAAGTCAGGAAATGGAATCCTGGGAAATTATCAACAGCAGATGGTCCCGCAAGCTCCCAGAGAGCACAGTGGGAGTCACGGGGGTATCTAGGGGAGGGGCTAGACACCCACCACCATGCTTCTTGCTCATTCGCGGTCTACTTTTAAACTTACGAGGAGACCAAACACCCGAAACCAACATGCCCACGTTCACCCCCAGGGCAGCAGAGGCGTCCTCCAAGCCCCTGGCTTCCTATGCTTGATTCTCTTCCCAGTCTGATGTCAGCATTTGGGGACCACTGTGCCTGTGCCTGCGAGAGTTCCCAATCCTCACCCAAGCTGCAAACTTAAGGTCTCGTCTAAACGGCAAGATGGTGGAGGTGGGGCCTCTGCCAGGGCGGAAGTCTTTGGGGCATTGCTTTTCCCTGGGGCCACGGACTGTTAACAAGTGTCACTGCCATCTGCTGCCTGTTCCGCCGGCACACGTCCGCCCACGTCCGCCCGTTCTCCTCATTACAGTGCATAAATCCCTCTGCACGCCCCACCTCCACCTGCCACATCTGTCTGCAATTTGTGCAGTCGCTGGTGCAGGGGCTTGTGCAGAAACGAGTTCTGTAGGACGCTGCGGGACTCCAGGTGGAATGCTCTCAGGGACTGGACATGTCCAGCCACTAGCTTTTCAGGGACCCTGTGGCCTTGAGTGCATGGGCTTGGGGAGGAGGCGGGGTGCCATTGGCCTAGAAGCCAGACAGGTAGTCTGAGCTTCTGAGATCTGAGAAGGCAGGCCTTGCCTCTGGCATCTGCCAATCACTGGGCTTCTCTATAGATCACAGGAAGTAGTGAGCCAGCCATCCTGCACATCACTCAACCCTCTCGGCTTAAGAGGCAGCCACTCTCTCATTGCCCTGAAGGTGAGAAACACGGGCACTACCATTACCTCAAAGGAATGCAGGTTCAGGCAGGTTGGGAAATTTAGACAAGGTCAAAATTAGTGAGAGGTCGAGCCAGATGTGGCAGCGGTTCATACCTGCAATCCCAGTCCTTGGGAGGCCGAGGCAGAGGGATCACAGTGACCTGGTGGCTAGCCTAGGCTATATAGCGAGTGCAAGGCTAGCCTAGGGTATAAAGGAAAATGTGAAGGGATAGATAGAGCTGGGGTACAAGCTCAGTTAAAATCTGACTCCAGAGCTGGCCACCCCGTGGCTGAGCTAAAGTAGTTTCCAAGCCCCTATCATTCCCAGTTGGCTCTCTCTCTAGCATGGTCATTGAAGAGCAAACACAGCTGAGAATTCTGCTCCTGGCCAAGGGCAGGGGAGGAAAGGTCCTCTGTCCCTGGAATAAACTCTGGGAAAGGTGCAAGAGGCAGAGTCTGGTGGCTTCCCAAGCCAGCACCAACTCTGCATGGAGTGTCAGGCTCGGCAAGACCAAGGACCTGGGCATGTACAGCCTGGGCTGAGCAGCACCAAGGAGACTCCAGGCCATGAGACTCCATAGTGAAGATGGCAGGAGATATTATGAGGTCCTTGAGCAGAGTAAAGGACAGACACCTAGGTTGGAATGGACCTCTAGATAGCTGCACGGAGAAAAAGCAGGCACCTTTGGAAAATGACTTCCCAAGCATGCAGCCATTATGTAGTAGCTGGGTCACAATGCCTACACCATCAATACCCAGTCACGGCATCCCTGACTGTGGTGGTCTGAATAAAAATCACCCCCATCACCCATAGGGAGTGGCACTATCAGAAGGTGTGACCTTGGTAGGGTAGGTGTGGCCTTGTTGGAGGAAGCACGGCAGTGGGGGTGGGCTTTGAGATTTCAACCGCTCAAGCCAGGCCCAATGGCTCCCTCTCTTCCTGCTGCCTGTGGGTCTGGATGTAGAACTCTTGGCTACCTCTCCAGCACCACATCTGCCTGTGTGCTGCCGTGTTTCCCTCCATGACTATAACGGGCTAAGTCTCTGAACTGCAGGCCGGCCCCAATTAAATATTTTCCTTTGTAAGAGGTGCCACGGTCGTGGTGTCTCTTCGCAGCAATGGAAACCGTAACTAACACATCGCTAAAATAAGATCCCCCTCATATGCCTTGAAAGCTGTACACACTCATCCTCTCGATGGCTCCTTACACACCCTGGGGGTGTGTCAATGATGTGTCACAGGACCACCTGCTCAGTCAGCTGTGCATACCAAAGCAAGGGTCAGGGAAAGCTGCTGGGATGTAGGCGGCTCATCAGCCAACAAAAGTCCCTCTTCCTTTGTGAGAACTTCACCAGGGCAAAGCTAGACAGCAAGAAGGTTCATACCCCAGACTCCTCGCTGCTCTACAGCAATGCGTGACCAGGCTCCCGACAGGACACCTGACCTGAGCCACCACTGTGGTCCCTTGCATGATGTCTCATAGACCTGGAGGCTGAACCGCTCCTCTCCCCAACCTGAGATGCTCATCCAGGACTGGTCAAATGCAAACCTTGACAGCTCCCGGTGTCACGGTGGTTGAAGTAACAAGGAAGCTTTGGCTTCAGGGACACAGCTTTTCTAGATGTCTGACAGACATGGTCAACCCGCAGCCCTCGGGGAGGGCACAGAATCATAGACTGACTTAAAACATGAGACTTGTTTTTGCAATTCTTTACGCTTTGTGACTGGACTGCACGGTTCTCAGGTGTGAACCTTTGCAGATGACATCTGTCACAAATGTCAAAAGGTTGAATGCACTCTTTCAAGTCAGCATTATGCACACCCCAAAAGCTGTTCTCTGGAGACACTGTAGACCAATTTCTCAAAGCACAGGGCAGCTGCATCTTAGACAAGCTTCCTATCTTTCTCAAAAAACTGTCTGGAACCTTCCCTGAAGCCCGGAGAATGGGCAAGTAGCCTTGCAGGAGGAGAAAAGGAACCGAGAGCTATTTCAGGGAACCTGGTTGCACTTGAGGCTCGTTGGTGTGTAATCTTTGGCCAGCTGGTAACCACAAAACTGGGGTCCAGCAAGAGATTTCCAACACACCTGCAGAGCTTCAAGGGTCTCCCCAGAGCTAGGGCTGCACAATGCCGCATCTCAAAGGGAAACTACAATGGTCTGAATGATGAGAATACACTCGGCCCCTTCTCAGAGCCTGCCTTGGGGAACAGGAGTATAAGTGGGGCCGCAGGCACTTCTCCAGCAGAGCCCAGCACAAGCTCAGTCCTGAGCAGGGAGGTCCCACAGGCTCCAAGAATGCAGGATAGCCTCAGCAGTAGCTCAGTGTCTTGGTCTATCAGAGATGACTTCCGAGGACCCACCCATGCCTGAGAATCTGTGGGCAGTTAATAGTTGTGTAAAGGCACGGCAGACGTCTGCTGGTAAGGTGCCCGCGTTCCTAAAAACAGCGCTTCACCATACTCTTGTAAGCAGCCCTAATGAGACTCAATGTGGGTGAGGGGGAACGCAGAAGAGGGCCTGGCTGGAAAGAGGAAGGGAGCAGTGGAGTGGGAGGGACAAGAGAGGGTGATGGGGATAAATGTGATTAAAATACGCTATATACGTGTATGAAAATGTCCTAACAATCCCGTTATTATATAAAATATATACTAACAAAGATTTCAAATAAATTTGTTGTTATTGTTTCGAGACAGGGTTTCTCTGTGTAACAGCCCTGGTTATCCTGGAACTGACTCTGTAGAGCAGGCTGAACTTGCAGACACCTGCTTGCCTCTACCTCCTAAGTGCTGGGATTAAAGGCACATGCAGCCTTAATTTGAAGACTTCCTTGTCTTCAAATACACTTTTTTAAAAGCCCACTTGCTATTCACTCCTCAGGGCTACTGTCACCCTGAGACAGGATATGACAGGGACCAACTCCAGGAAGCTCAGAATGGCCCAAGCCTGTCCCCTGTTGCGGGTCACTCACCTTGCAAGGCTTCTTTGGCCCTGGCCAGCTCCTGCTCCTTCTGTACCAGCTGCACCCGAAGCTCTGTGGCTGAGAGGACCTCGGAGCACTTGCCGCCCTGTGACTCCTCCAGGTCCTTGGCCAGCATCTCCTTCATCTGCCGGAGAAGGTGCACTTCCTCCTGAAGCTGGACCACTTCCTCCCGCAGGAGCACTAGGGGACAAGAGCAGCTGGTCAGAGGTGGGGGGACCTGGAAGGGCTCAGGTGACTCCTGTGAGCTGTGCACACAGGACCTTTTCCCAAGTGGGCCCTGGACCCACACCTGCCACTCTCCTGAGCCGCCGATGCTTCTGTGACCACTCAGCATCCCCCTGCCGGCTACAGACACAGGAATCAACATTCTGACCACAAGTCACCCCATGCCTAGGGAAGTTCTATCTGTGATTTCTTGTAGACTCCCCCAAACCTGCGCCTGGCACCAACAGGATCCCCACTTTACACATCAGGCCACTGATGCTCAGAGAGGTGAAGGAACTCTGAAAGGCCAGGCTATGGTGTGCCACTGTGTGACTCTGGTGGTGAGTCAGGGTTTGGATAGTGTCACACTGGAGAATTTGTGACTAAGGGCAGTTACATCTTGTAGAGCACATGCCCCATGGGAGGAGGGGGTTCTATAACCCACAGAGAACATAGCATTGACAGGCATAACCCCAAGAATGGGGGCACCATGGGTGTAGGAAATAACAGCATCTATATGCAGCCCTGTGTGCGCATCCCGAGAGCCTTGCATCTTCAGAAGGTACCCAGGTAATGAGACTTTAAAGATGACAGCTCATGGAACATCACCCGCCACTGCAGTCCTGCAGGCCCTGGGGTGTCCCTTTAAGACCAATAAACCTCAAACTGCCAGGAGTGCTGGGGGCAGCACTGTGCCCTCACAGGGGCGGGTGACAGGAGGGGGCATGTACAGGTCGTGCCTTCGTGTACACGATCATATGTAGGCCTTTGTGATGATCACATTTACGATGTCACGTCAAGAATGAAGCTACCAGGTGTGGTAGCACACTTGCTTCACACCAGTGTAAGAGGTCGGTCTGGGCTAATAATGGATTCAAGGCTAGCCTGGGCTATATAGTTTTCTTAACCTTCTCCACCCTCTAAAAAAAAGAGGTGGCAGGGGAAAGAACCAAGCTGAAGGACACAGTGACAGCTCCGGAAACAGCCCCAGGGTCTCCGCTGTAGGCAGGTCCAGCTCCGTTCCCTCCCATTCCCAGCCACAACAGCCAAGGTCTTTCCTACTTCCCATCATCCTCCAGCTTTCCCTACGCTCACCCCCTTCACGTGACACACATCTGTGCTCCACTGCACATCCTCAGGCAGGTTCTTTCCCCAAAGACCCCGGAGTGGGGAGGCACCTGGCTGCTCTGTCTTATACTGGTGGACTCCAGTGGAGGCTGCTGACTGTGACATCCCCCTGAAAACCTGCAGAGTAAGTTTGCGTGGTCCTGGCCATTCCTCTCTCCAGGTGGGAGGTTGGATCACAAAGGACCTTAACCCCAGCCACCTGTCCCTTACTCTGGCTTGCCATCTTTAGTGGCACCCAAGTCTCTGGAACTCTCCTCCCCTTTATCAGTGGTCTTCATTTGCCCATCCTGATATTAAACGAATGGCTTCGATGTGTCTTCAAGGCTCTCTGAGGAAGACACTGAGTTCTTATTGTCCACGCAGGCAGTGGTTCCCAAGAGGCCCTGTCAGTCCCTTGCCAACTCTTCCACAAATTTTATGTCCTTTCTTGGGGTCTTGTTTGCTACACAGCACAGGAAGCCCAGACAGTCAGGGCTGCCAGATTAAGAAAAACACAACAAAGTGAAATCCCAGACACAAGGGGGCCTGCCCTCAAGGAAGCCATGGGTCGTTCTTAGGGTAAGTATATCCCCCGTAGCGTGTGGAACACACTTATTAGGCTTGGCATTCGCTTGTGTTGGCCTACATTCTCATTGGACCATGCGCGCTGCTTCTTCCCAGTAGGGCCGCCCCCTCCCACGGTCACAGGCACAGGAAGCAGAGTGAACCAGGGGCTGGCACTGCTAGAACACCCTGAGGCAGTGGGTGCAGGTGGAAAACACAAACAGCTGCTGCACCTGAGCATGGGGGTGGCCCTGGCAACCACACGCACCACCCACCCGAACAGGTGTGCCTGGCTCTGAGGTCCCGCCCTCCAGCCCAGCCCAGCTCTGAAGTAGCCAATGGGAACCACACACACCTAACAGGAAACCAGGCTGGAAAAACAACTAAGGGAAAATGAGAGGCTCCTGCGAGCTTACCAAGCACCCGCACTGGCTGTGTGAACAGTACAAAATGGGGTAAATGAGCCCAGGGGCAGAGAGTGTGCCTACCATGCCCAAGGCCCTGAGTTCCATCCCCAGTCCTACCCCAAAACAAATCACTTAAACGTACCTGGCACCTTGCCCACAGTACGTGAGTACCACCAAGATGCACAGCTGGCTTTGCCGGCTGAATGGAGGGGACCAAACCCACACATTAGAAACAAGGGACAATGAAGAAACTGGAGTTAACTTTGGCTTTCCGCCTCAGAGGGTTTGGTACCTTGCAGTGTGTGTCCTTGGACACGACACTATCCCTTTCTGGGCCTTCATAATGTACTCAGAGGGGCGTACTCTGTGCAAACCCACATGGATATTACTGCTAGTGTGTGGGAACAGAGACTCTGGACTCTTGTGTGTGGCCGCACAGCTCAACACACACGCTTGCCAGCAAGAACAGGTGGCTCGTTGGGTTCAAATTAATGAAGAAAAAAACGAGCCAAGTTTCTCAGCCGCACGGGCCACACTTGCCTCTCAGGTGTGGGAGGCTAAGGCGCTGACAGTATAGACTATATTGACTCTCCATTCTAGCGAGTGTAGACAGCCATTGAGGGAGACAGGAGGAAGGCCAAGCTGCTAAGCCAAGATGCCACAAAGGCTCGTGGCCCGCTCACAGGAAGCTTCCGGGACTGTGCTGGCTTTGTCCAAGCCCAGAAAGGCAAACAGCACCATGGATGGTAACCCCCTGCACTGGGCAAACCACAAGCCTCAGACCCCTGGGCAGGGAGCAGGAAGGGAGGGATGCAGAGGCACCAACAAAAGTTGTAACCAGGCGACTGTTGCTTGGAGACCCTCCTGCCTCAGGGAGCTGCTTGCTACCCATGGAGCTAACTTACCCACACAAGAGGCCGCAGGTGCCTCTTCCCTGAGGAAGAGGGGTTGCAGTGTACCCTCCCAAGAGAACACATCCACAATCGGTGACCATGGAAGCTGCCAGGGAACCTGCTACTCCACAGCCCATCTCCTTTCATCTGTAAGAGTTCTGCTTTTAACAAGCTATCATTTCCCAGCCTCCAATGCAGCTAGGGTTGCCCGTGTGACCCAGTTTTGGACAATGGAGTATGGGGGGGGGTGAGGCTGAATCTTTTTACATTTTATCTTCAGAGAGTGGATTTAATGGCTGGAGCAGCAACAGCCACCTAGTAATAAAGAGGCAATCAATGTCTTAAGTAGATTAATCCCCACAAGAACCCATGAAATAGGCACTATTATTTCCACACCAGCTTTCTAGATTGGGGGTTTGAGATAGAGGGAGGTTAAATGATGGGGCCAAGCTTACAGATAAAGAGCAGAGCCAGGCTTTGGGGCTGGGTGGTCTGGTGTGAGCACCCTGTTCTGGCTTCTAGAGTATGGTCCTATTCTGGGTCCTGAGACATACTCTGGGAACAGGGAGGCTTGCTATTTCCTCATGCAAACACCCCCACCACGTGTCTACAAGAAGCACATGAAGCAAGCTAAGAGGGCTACACGGTCCTGGGCTGTGTAACTGTCTAGCCCTCCATAGTGGTCAAACCACCCACTGCACACTGTTATCTAAGACATCATTCTCAGGCTCAGGAGAGGAACCCAGGTCTTTATCAGTCCCGGCATGGAGCGAGAGTGGAGTCTTGCGGCCTCGTCACCAGTGTCATTGCCCCCAGCCCCACTCCCTCAGGGGTAAGCTTGCTCTTGCTCCCCGTGGTGAAGTAGATCTCAGCAACTGTGTGAGTGGGGGTCCAAGCCTTTGTACCAGGTTCATGGTCCCTGCAGCTCCTAAGAATGTGGGGTTCCTCAAAGACAGGGATAGGATCTACTCCCATGCACCCCAGTGCCAGCTTCGGGCAGGGCCCTGGTGGGCGTGTGTCCCCAGTGCCGGGTGCTTCAGATAGAGGCAGGGCCAGGCAGGTTGAGGCGGTTAGTGGGGCTCAGTCTTGGCTCCTCCACTTCCTGATGTTAACCCCTGGCATCTGACCTGAATGCTAGAATGGAGCCACGGCTGGTTTCCTGGCCTTCAGTAAACATTAAACAAGGCAACTGTCTCTTAGGCTCTGTTAAACCTTTTAACATTGTGACATAATGCTGCTACCTACAAAGTTCAGGCCCTGGGAACTGCAATGGAGCTAACCAACAACAACAACAACAACAGACAGGTGGTGGTGGTGCAAGCCCTTAATCCCAGCACTTGGGAGGCAGAGGCAGGCGGATCTCTGTGAGTTCTGGTCTACAGAGTGAGTTCCAGGAAAAAACACCAAAACAAAACAAAAATAATATAATAGTAGTAGTAGTAGTATTTTAAAATCCCTCCAACTCTTGTAATTTTAAGTAAGTTTATCACGTCATGTTGCGCTGCATTTGTAGTAATCCTGGGGCACAGGCTGCCCATCAGCCACAGATTGGATAGAAACATTCTGGTCAGGTGTAGTTTATCACCACCAGTTTGCTTTGTTTCGAGACAGGGTCTTTTTTCATAGCTTTGCCTGTCCTGGAACTAGACTGGCTTCAAAGTCACAGAGATCCACCGGCTTCTGCCTCTCCAGTGCTGGGATTAAAAGTGTGTGCCACCATGTCTGGCTCAATTTCATGACAGAGACTGTGTCCTCTGTCTTCTTGGAGAAGGCTATGATCTCAGCACCCAAGGAACTCTGAGCCATAGCCTCCCCTGACCTGCAGGGTGAGCTAAGGGGCACGCAAGGCCTTTATGAAGGGCAGGGAAGGCAGGCTCTGTCACTAGCCTAGGGGAGACAGGAGAACAGGGCGGGGCAGAGAGAGCCTGTGTGAGGAAGTTGGACTGAGGGTGCTGCCTACCATGCACTGGCAGACACCTTGGTCACCAGCCAAGCACACACCTGCTCCTGAGCTCAGACTCTGGCCTCCTGCAAAGTAAACCTAGGGAGGGAGTCATGCAGCCGCGGAGCTAACCTGTGCTCTCTAGGGGGCCTCTTCCGAAGGCATCTTGGCAGCTCTGTGGACTGTGGCGGGTCTATATTCCCTGGAGGGCCACCTGAGCCATGTGTGCACAGAAGGAAAGGCAGAGAGAGGTGGCTTACTGATAAAGCAATCACTACTGCCCCCTCCAGCCTTTTAGAGACTATGGCTGCTGGCCCCGTGCTAGAGCCTTCCCTAAGGTCGGTCACACGGTGACCCTGTGCTGAGCCCGGAGAGGCTTGGAGATTCTGGCAAGGTGCATCGCCTCTCTGTGGGCCGGTCTGAGCCTGGCAGGTGGCCTTGCCTGAGCTGGCCTTGTTATTGTAGGGTCTGGGCCAAGCCCTATGCAGGTGGTGTGGCTGACACTGGACACTTTATCTGAAGCCAGGAGGAATGAGACACCCTTGGAGGGAAGTTTTGAGGTAAACAGCGAGAGGACAAAGTCACCTGAAGGGGCAGGGCTAGCAGAAATGTGGGAATTCAGCGAAGGGGTTCCTAGTGGAGGAGGGGCACCCAAAAACAGAATGGGGAGGGGGCTGCTGGCAGCCCAGGGCTGAGAGTGAGGTCTCCACAGTGGCCCGGGTCCTCCTCCGTGCTACACTGTACAATGGGCAAGAGAAGGGTCTTGGCTGACGAGCACATTTGAGGTTGTTGTTCACCTCTGCCTGGGTGGTGCCAACCCGCCCCGCCAGGCCCTCTCATCTCCACGTGACATTGGTGCTCCATCATCACGGGAACCCCGGCGGACAAGGCATCTTCAGGGATACTGAAGCATAGAGGGACACGGTGTGGGGGCAAACCAGGGCTGCTCTCTTGAGGGTGCCAGACTAGAGGGTGCACTCGGGGTGACAGGCATAGCCTCCTCATCTCAATTTCCCCACGATCCCTCTCTTCCCATGGCTGGGCAAAGGATCCCAAAGGCTCTCTAAACAGCCACTACCACTTCCAGCTTTTCCTGACGTCTGAGGGGGACGGCGGTCTGCTACAAAGTCAGCTCTGAAAGCACTCAGGATTCTGTGATGGCCAGAAGTGTCACGGGCAAGGGCCAGGGTGCAATGACTTCCCGGTGTGGGGAGCCAGAGGGCAGGATTGCGGGCAGGGCGAGCCAACTTCCCTGCTTTGTCAGGATAGGCTTGCCCTGTTCCTGCCCTGGTCCCTGCCTAGGGACCTCTGCCTATGTCAAGCCCCCCCC
>NW_026068063.1:1210310-1242638 GCF_014885135.2 Alexandromys fortis | reverse complement strand
GGAACATGGAATTAGAGACCGTTGTAAGCTGCCATTGAGTGCTGAGAATCAATCTTGAGTTATGTCTGGGAAGAGCAGTCAGTGCTCTTAACCGCTGAGTCATCTCTCACCCCAAGGCTGTACAGCTTTAAAGACATAAACTGGCTGGGATCAGAGACCCATCTGCTTCTGGCTCCCAAGTGCAGAGATTAAAAGGCTTGTGTAGTGTTTTTTGAGGGGTAGAGAGTGGCCTGGAGACAGGGTTTCTCTGTCTCTTTGGCTGTCCTGGAACTCACTCCATAGACCAGACTGGCCTCCAAATCAATAAACTCCTGCCTCTGCCTACCGAGTACCTGCACTAAAGAAATTAAGGTCCTTGATCATGGCTGTTCTGTGGTTTTTCGAGACAGGGTTTCTCTGTGGCTTTGGAGCCTGTCCTGGAACTAGCTCTTGTAGACCAGGCTGGTCTCGAACTCACAGAGATCCGCCTGCCTCGGCCTCCCGAGTGCTGGGATTTAAGGCGTGCGCCACCATCGCCCGGCTACTCTGACTAGCTTTGAGGAATTCTGGGTAGCCATGGGCTAGGGGAAGAGAACAGGCTTCTGTTCCCATTGCATAGACAGATAAACTGAGACCCAGAGGAAGGGTTTAGCTAGGTCCATTCCCTTGACCACTAAGCTACCTGCCATTACAAACTGGAAGCCAATCTAGAATACACTTGGGCTTGGAGAGTCTAAGCCAATCTCAAATGTCACCTCAAGGCCATCAGTGCCTGTCAAGCCTTCTGGGGCACACAGAGGGAAACAGGCATCACACCCAGGGAAGTGGGCATTGGGCTGGGTGTGGGCTCCCATCACACAGCGGAGACAGAGCTGAAATGCCTGCTTTGGTGCACTCCCCTAAGGCAAGCGTTAAAACCAAGTCCAGACTGGTCTGAACAAGTCCCAAAGCTAGAGGGGCCACAGAGACAAGTACTGGGTGCTGCCTGCTGCCCTGTGACCTGTGATTCCTTTCCCTCAGTCCCCTGTGAAAATGATCACGGCGAACAGGATAAGCCTCGATGCTGAAGTCAACTCCCTGGTCCAAATTTTGACTCTTGCTGGAGAGATGGCTCAGGGGTTAAGAGTACGTGCTGCTCATTCAGAGGACCAAGTTCAGTTCCCAGCATCTATACCAGGCAACTTAAAGCCGTCTCCGACCCCAGCTCCAGGGATCTGATGCCCTGTTCTGGCCTCTGTGGGCACCGCGTATAAACAGACACACAAACCCTGGAAAGTTACTCTTCTTTCCCTTGCATGGAGAATAGGTGTTATTATAGTAGGCCCTGGCTCCCAGAGCTGTTATGACAACGCTCCCTGCAAAAACGCCTAGCACAGAATCAGCCCTCAATTCAATCGGCACAGGTAGCCAGCCAGCTGTCTGGGCCAGCTAGGGGTCAGCAGGACCTGTAGACAAGCAAGGAGGATGCCTCCGGCTGTGGGACCACAGCAGACACTCATCTCCAACCCCAAGGGAGGCTCTCCGGGATGCAGAGCTCAGAACACCGCCAGGCCCCTTCAAACCGTGTAACTCATTCCTCGTTATTCTCCGGCCTGACTGAACAGCTGCTTCAGGAGGGAATAAAATACGCTCCGCATAGTTTAAATGTTTCACTTATGAAAATGTCAGGGCCAACTTTATAAACGGTGTAACAGTAAAGACACTTACGAGAGACTGGTCCGGACTCACCAAGGGCTGGGGCGGGGGAAGGAGCACAGCCTCCACCATGGCCAAGTGGTTGGGATTCCCAGAAGGCGCCATCTGGGATGTCTCAGAGGGGGCACCAGATCACATCCTGGTCTCCCCACATGAAATAGGATCCTCTCTCTGGAAGCCCAGTTCAGCCAGAGGAGAGGGGGCACTTCCGGCCTGGGTCTGTTTCCCACACTCCAGGGTGCCTGGGTCTCTAGCCAATCAAGTTAATTGAAAAATTACCTGAGGCTGAGAAAAAGCAGGCCCAGCTGAGGGGAAGAGGCTCTCAGG
The DNA here is from genome assembly GCF_014885135.2 of Alexandromys fortis. Taxonomy (NCBI): domain Eukaryota; kingdom Metazoa; phylum Chordata; class Mammalia; order Rodentia; family Cricetidae; genus Alexandromys; species Alexandromys fortis. The sequence goes on along the minus strand of NW_026068063.1, from coordinate 1,240,637 downwards.
AACCCTGCTGGTCCCCAGCAAGCCTGGACTATAGCAGAGGGAGTACCTAGAGGCCTTCTAGGAATTTTGCAGCTCCAGGGCTCTCTCTTTGCGATGCAGAAGGCCATGAAAACTTCCAGCCTCAGACTGAACTGAGTAGAGAACCTGCCTAGCATGCATGAGGCTTTGGGTTCAGTTCCCTATATGGCAGGGTGTAACTCTAAGTCCGGCGGAAGAGGTGGAAGAGGCAGAAGCAGACTAATTGGAGAATCCGAGGTTCAAGGCTCCTTCAGTGAGAAAATTTAGGCACAAAGGAAAGAAAAACAGGAATAAAGAAGGACCTGACACACGAGTGCAGGCCAGTGAGTGTGGGTCTTGTTCACCTGGCTGGCAGGCATCTCCCAAGGTGCTCCCCAACACCCAGTCCTAGGAAGCCTGGGATTCAGACCAGCCACAAGACACAGGAGAAGCAGCTGCCTGTACCTCACAGGACAAGATGGTGCCCTTATGCCCAGGAAGCTCTGCAATGGGCCCAGACTGTTAAATCCCAATATGTGGCTTTTAACTTTGCCTTCAAAGTGCCCTCACGTCTATTATGTTTATGATTTCAACCCAGTGGTGTGCTTTATTGTTCTCATTAGAAGGATAAATGGTGATTCAGCCTAGTCATACAGGGTGGGTGGTGCAGCCTGAGGCTGGCCCTCCACCTCCTCCTGTCCACCCCTTCCTATTCCAGCCTGCGGCCTCCTGGGCACACCTAAGTCTCCCCAGGCTGCTCTGTTCACTTGTGTTCTCCTAAGACCCTATCAGTTCCAAATTGGTTAGCCACATCTTGAGCCCTCTGCCATCAGCTTCTGGGCACTACAAAACGGGAGGCCACTGGGGACCCCATTACTGCACCCCTCCTTCCAGGAAGCCACATCCTGCAGGACTAAACATGAACAAAGCTATTTTTAAAAAATGCTTCCTTGGGCTGAGCTGGAGAGGTGGCGCGCTTGGTCAAGTGCGTGTTTAGCATGCACGAGGTCGCGATTTCAAACCCCAGCGTGATGAAGCGTGTCTTTCATTCTAGTATCGAGGTGGAGGCAAGAGGGTCAGAAGTTCAGGGTCATCCTGGGCTACAGAGAGAAATCAAAGCCGCCTGGACTAAAGGAGTCCCGAACTAAAGACAAAAAGAGGGGGGAAAAATCAGAAAAGGACAAGAAAAACATTTTCTTTTTGTTTGGGGGGGGGGGGTTCTGGGCAAAGTGGTCCATGAGTCAAATGTATAACCAGGACCCAGAAAAATGTGGGATTTGGGAAGAGGAAGGAACAATGGGGTGAGGGGGAGTCCCGGGGAACCCTGATCCCACCACAGAGCTTTCTGTGTGACTTCTGCCTTTGGGAACCTCCCCAGAGGCAATGTTGCCCAGTGGTGAGGAAGAGGCTTCAGCCCCAGGTGTTTAGGTTGAGTGTCTGCCACTCAGGAAGAGCCCCAGAAAGTCAGAAATGCCTCTCTAGGTCTTGGTGCCCTCCTCTACCTTACAAGGTTGATGAGAGAGTGAATGAATCTCTACATCAAAGAACATTCTGGCAGGTGAGAAGTACTACACACCGCTGGGACACTCTCCTCCCTCCTGCTCCTTCTTTGAGACCCGCATGACCTTCTGGCTTTCCTCCTGCCTGGCAGCACTGTCCCTGATGACCTCTGGGCCTTCTGTCCCCACACCTCAGGTAGAACATTCTTTGGTGACAGGTCTTTCAGAGTAGGGTTTCCAGCAGTTAGGGGCTGGCTGTCCCACACAGTACTAATATAGGAGTTCAACACAGCAATCCTCTCCTGGCATTCTCCAGTTTAAGGCCAGGGATGTGTCTTCTTTTCCCGCCTGGAGTGGCTGCTGATATCCCGATAGCATCTCCCATCTTCCCTGTCCCAGACCTTGGCTGTCTGGCTCCCCCAGCAGTTCAAAGGTCAGGCTGCTTCCAATTTGCAAGCTGCCTCTTGGGAGAGCGGAGGGGGAAAGCATTTGAAAAATGTAAATGAAAGCTCTCGGTGCCCCCCCCCCCCCGCCCACCCAGTTCACAGCCAGCTGGACAGAATACAGAATACAAGGCCTGGTACTGTGGGCCCAAGAGCAGCGAGCAAGGCAAGGGCTGTGCAGGATTTACTCGGCTCCTATCCTAGACCAGGTCTCCTGACACGGAACATTTTACATCTTTAACCCAGGGCCTTTTGGAATGTAGCCGGTGAGTGCCAGGGACTGCAGACCCCAGCAGCTAGGGTGGCTCCAACCTACTCTAGAAGCCCAGGAGATGCACTCCCTGGGACAGTCATGCTGGCACAAGCCACAGGCAGAGAAGGGTCAGGCTAGGACTGCCCTGGGTGCTGTCTGCGAGCCTGCTGGATGCCTCCATGGGAAAATGAAGCTGCCAGAACGCGGGCTCCAGCTTGACCGCAGGGTGATCACAGAAAAGCGGCTGACTTCAATAAGGGAAAGCTTGAAGTGATGGGGGACAAACACTGGATGTGGTGGGGTGAAGCTGAGGCTGGGGTGCCTGAGAGCTTGGGGGGTTCTATGCCCAGCACCGAAACCTCAAAACCAGAAAACAGAGGCCTGGAGGCAAAACGTTTCGAGCAGGTCCTGCGCTCTTCAGTCCGTTGCGTCAGCTTTCCTGCCCGGCTCTCTTCAGCTAACTGGAGCTCTTCCCTTCCCTCCATTGCCCGTTTCAAACCATGTATACCACAAACTGTGTGGGCCTTGGGCTGGGGACCTCTCTCCTGACACCCGCGAAATACTCCAGATCCCCAGGGGCAGCCTGAGTGGAAGGAAAGACAGATGTGTGTACCTGGGCTCACGGGACAGGCAGGGGTGGAGGTCATAAAACAAAGCAACGTAACACACACAGACGCACACGCGCACGCACACAGAGCACAGCTAGCTGGTGTTTTTAAGTGGCCCAGACAAGACAGATGTTTGCATCATCAATAATTGAGGATGTTAAAAACAAAAAATAAGAAAGTAACCCAAGTTATTGCCCTGTGCTCCTTGCATTGCAAGTCAAGGAACTGCCACGTACCAAGTCAGTCGTGACCAAAAAAAAAAAAAAAGTCAGCTTTGCTCCTTCTCTGTCCCTGACCTGGAGCAAGCCTCAACCCACATCCAGGAATCCAAGTGACTCTTGGGATAAGCAGATAACTCAATTGCAGCAGCGATCAGAATTTTCGGAAAAAGATGGGTTCAGTTATATAACACCCCAGAGCCTGGGCAGTCCTTAGACTCTGAAGAGATCTCTGAATTTCCTAATCTAGCATTTCCCCTGCACACATGCCTGTAGAGGACTAAAGCTTCGGAAACAGAGGGAGCTCCAACACCCCCAGCCCAAAGCAGCGGCCGGTGTGTACAGCGGTCCCACGAAGTACCAGGGTGACAGGACATCACAGCAAAGACTCACCCAGGACCTCACTGGAGCAGCGGGCACTCTGGGGTGGGTGGCATTCGAGTCAACCTGACAAGCCCCACATGCAAAGAGCCAGGTCCAGGAGTTCTGTGTTGAGTTGACCCAGGACAGCAATGACCAGAGAAAGATGGGGGGAGAGAACCTGAGAGGTGTCACCCTGAGCTGGTCCTGCAGTCAGGGTGGACGAGAAGGAGGAGTGGTAAGCAGAGGCAAAGTGACCAGGAGGAGGAGGCGCCACAGCGGTGGAGGAACTACCTGATCAAGTAGTCAAAACAAATAACAACCAAACAAACCTGCAAGGCTGGGTGTGGCTGTCTTTACTGCCTGCCCCTAGGAGGGTGGAAGGATCCAAGAGGCTGTGCGTTCAAGGTCAGCCTGGTCCCCACAGCACCAGACCAGGCAGAGCAAAAAGCAAAGTCTAGGCAAAAAGAAATGAAAACACACCAAGGGAGACACACTCCACTCCACACCCCACAGGATGTCTCTCCTCAGCACCATGGCTTCCTAACGTAGGTTCTGCATGTGAGCGCCATTTAAAAAAAATCAAAAACAACAAACAAAAATCAACAACCAAATCACACCAAAAACTGTCAGCAGAAAAAGGTTTCTGAACACACATACACACACACACACACACACACACACACACACACACACACCCAAGATCAAGGATGTCGTGAACCTGAGGTGCTTCCGGCAGCACTAGCCTGTGTTGCATCCTGAGACACCACTGCAGGCTCGGGTCTGACCACACAACACGCCCACTGAGCCATTCATGCCCTCACCCATGTAATGCCAATGCAGGCTGGGTGAAACTCCTTAGGCTCGGGGCCAAGACTTCTGTGTTTTTCCTGGACATACAGAACTTTCAGCTCTTGCAGGAAACATTAACAGTTTAATTATGGAAAACAAAGACTTTTGATATTTTCCTCCAAGCATGCCTTTAGTGCACATCAAATCAGCAAATCCTTGGCCTGTGTTGCTAGATGCTTGCTTCTGAAAAAAATGCTATCTGAGATGCTGACTTCAGCTTCGTAAAACTCGTTCAATAAATCTTGGCTTGGGATTAGGACAGAAATCACAACAATCACCGAGATGGCCCTACACACACTTCTGCCAAGTTGTACCATGTGGCCATGTGAAGTAACACTCTCAGTATAATTGTTAAATTATGAAATAAAAATATCGATCAACTCTGAAGAACATGGAGGACATAGTATCACACACATATTCACCCAAGATGTAACTGCCTATATAGACAATGAAATACATTTTACTAGTCCCTACACGTGCACGCACACACACACACACTGTAAAAATGATAAAAAGGATCTTTAAGACGCCCAATTGAAAGATCCATTTTCAGATTTTGTTTTGTTTTGTTTTTATGCCTGTCTGGGTCTAGGAAGTGACATTTAAAGACTTGCTCCCAGGTTGAGTCAGAGACAGATAGCTCAGGAGTCAGGTCTGGTGGCCTGAGGCAACCACCACAGCAAAACAAACATCTTAAGTTTTTATGAACAATTTGGAACAGACCATAGAAACATTCGGAGTCGTGACTGCACCTGAAGCGTGGACCAGCAGTTATAAGTGGCCGCTCCCCAAAGTACAAATTAGCTGAATCCAGTTCTCCAGTCCAGGCTTCACAAAGTCCTGTCAGACACCCGTCTCGCGGTTGAGTGCCTCACTTCCCTATGGTGAATTGACTAGAACGTGTGCCTGGAGAGAGAAGGGACGTTGCAGGTTGAGAACTGAAATCACCTCAGATGTCTCTATTCAGGAGCCATTTACTTGGATCTGACCTCACGGGCTCGTGACTGTGAGGTAGGGTGTTTGGAATGTATTGACTTGGCCGACCCCAGCTGTCACCAACCTCAAAGTGAAGTACGCCAGCAGATAGCATCTCTGAGCCCTTGCTCTGCGGCCACCAACCTACTTGATGTCCCCATGGATAGATTCGGTACTTGCTTTGATCCGTGACTTTCTTTTGTTCTGTAGCTATAAAAGTTCATGTACGTTCTCTGGAAATGGAATCTCACTGAAGGCCACCCGGGCCTTGGTCACCCACATTTGGCTCAGAATAACCTCTCCCATTCTCATGGGAGCAAAAGCTGGGTTTTGTTATCAACATTATAAAAAGAGGGTTCCCTTCCAGAGCATTCCCACGGGGCAGATGTTTGTGCCCACACCTGAAGACCATGGCAGGAAAGGCATACTGTGGTGACAGCCCTACGTCAGCTCCAGTACCCACAGTGAGTGTCTGCCTTCCTCAGGGCCGTCCCCAGGATGCAAGCTTGCCTCTGTCGTCAGTTGCCAGAGTAGCAGAGGGCCTCAGAGGACCCCTGGAAAGATATGGATGGAGGTGCCACCCTACCTGCCTGTAGGAGCTTTAAAGGACAGCTGCAGGGATCTGCCCCACAAAAGGCTGCCCTGGATCAGTGATGACTCCCAGCCCAGGCCAGACACTAGAAGCCCACAGGCAGCAAGGCGTACTCGTGGTGTGTGGGCGTTTATATAGCCACAAACCCCAGGAATCCAGCCTCTTATGCTTTATCAGAAAGGAGACATAGAGGTCAAACCTGGCAGCCAGGGTGAGGAAGCAAACACAAACCAAATCACAGCCCCAGGTTGCTGCCCTTAGAGGGCACAACAGAGCCCTGCCTGGTACCCTGAGCACTAGCGAAGTCCCCGCCTCCTGGTGAAACCCAGGTCCTCTGTCAAGCATCTGTCACCTTTCTGCTCTAGGTAGCCCAGGACAAGGAGGAGACCCAAAGCTGAGCAGTCACAAATAATACACCATGGCCAAGAGGTGACAAGGGCCCAAATCATTCCCCCCTTTAAAGAGGCTACAACTGCAAACAGCCAAGCAAGTGGCGCACAACCTGCAATCCTGGCACTTGGGAGGTGGCAGTGAAAGATTAGGAGTTCAAGGCCAGCCGAGGTTACAAAGGCAAGCCCCTGTTTCAACGAACATTTTCTGAGGTTTGGCTCAATGACAAACTGACAAACTGAGTTTAATCCCATGGTCCCCGAAGGCAGAAGGAAAGAGCAGGATGCCCAAGGCCAGTCTGCATCTGTGGAATCCACCTCACCCTAGAATTTACTTGAGTCCACTCATCTTGGGGACTCAGCATACAGAGGGTCACAGGCAGGGTCTGTCTGCCTATCGCCACCCAAGTTTCTGACCCCAAGGGTACAGAGACAGTTCCCAAGGGCATGAAGGACACAGCCTTCCCGGTGGTTCTCCTCCCTGGGGCAGAGAGAACTGAGAAGGAGCTGAGGAAATGCGGGCACAGCTGAACAAGTCTGCTTCCACAGAACCTCAGCTCCAACAACAAAGGCGTCCAAAGAGACGTGGGGCAGGGCGGGTGGAGGCTGGGCTCCAGGAGGCTGGAAAAACAGGCTCCACCGGTGACTATGGGGACCAGAACTTTAAGAATGGATGAATCACAGACAAGAGCTGGCTTCCTCAGTCTCCTTAGCACCCAGCCAGGCACTGGCTCCTGAGAGTCAGGGACTGCAAGAATGCCGGGGGTTGCCTGGGGCCCCAAGTGGGGCATCTGAGCGCCCTGCTGTCTGTCCTACCACAGCGGGGGCTCGTGAGCTCACAAGAACTGATACCTGTAGAGTCAGAGTCTAAGAACACAAGCCAGGGTGCGGATAAAAATGGGGGGGAGGAGAGGTGGGATCACAAAAGTCATGAGTTGAACTAGGCTGTGTGTCTACTACTGACACCCATGGGAGAGAAAAGGACTCTGTTGATTATGATATTAGGACACAGGGAAGTCAGAATGCATAGCATGGCCTCCAAAACCAAAAGGCAAAACTTTTCAAAGTCTGGTCTGTGGAATCAAAGACCCGGGGTTTTTGCAAACAAAGAAACAACAATAAAACAGTATTGTCAAGTGCCTGTAATCCCAGGAACTGGGAGGTGAAAACAGGGTCAGAAGTTCAAAGCCAGTCTGAAACAAGAGCCCCTGTTTCAAAAAGGACATCAAAAGTACTCAGGGCTCCTAAACACAGATTCCTAGCTTAGTGGTGTAGTAGTGCAAACCAATGTAATTTAAGCACTCTTGAATCTCTGTGAGTTCAAGGCCAGCCTAGTGTAGGTAGAGAGTTCCAGGGCAGCCAAGGCTACTTAGTGAGACCTTGTAAAGGAGGAAGGGGGGGGGGAGGAAGAGGAGAAAGAATTACTCAAGACCATCCTCCGCCACAAGGTGAGTTTTAGGCCAGCATGGAAGAGCCATAGTTAAAAAACAAATACAACAAACCCTATATAGCAGCCAGCACCCCAGACCACTGTGATCTATCCGAGCAGCTTCAGACTCCTGGGAGGAGGTCAATGAAGGGGGAAGAGGGGTGTCTCCCAAGGGCCTCATATGTCTTTTATTAGGACCCATCTGACCCTGAAAACCGCCACCCATGGCTTCCTGGAGTAGGCACCTTCCCAGGCTTCAGTGTTAGCACCATGTGGACGGAACAGATTTATTCAGCCCTGCTCAGGTTTTCTACTCAAGAGTCTGCGTTCTGGGTTCCCAAACAGCAAGGGTGAGTGGGGATGGGACGCTCTCCTAGAGGCGGATCAGCTCTGGGCCTCAGGTGCCTGAAAGAAAAGCCCTTAGGCTGGGCTCCACAGCTCACACTTGTAATCTCAGCACTTGGGAGGCTGGAACAGCAGGAGAACTTGCCTGTTCTAGAAAGAGACCCGCCCCCTCTCTCTCATACACACACACACACACACACACACACACACACACACACACACACACTACAGCTCAGTCACTTGAGCTGAAGGCAAGAGGTCCAACAACTCAAGGTCATCCTTAGCTACGTGCCAAGTTCAAGGCCAGCCTGGGCTAAGTGAGTTCCTGTCTCCAAAGAAAGCAAACATAAAATTAAAAACATAAAGAGAGAAAGGAAAGTCCACAGATTCCAACCCCTCAGCCTCTGCTCTGGGTCAAACGACAGGGAATGACAGCCTTGCGGAACCTGGAAAAGACGTTTGGTGCCCGATAACTTCTTTAGGTCTCAGTGCTTCCATCCGGGAGATGGGGAGAATGCCAGCTGACTCCTGGCCATGGGAATCAACAGACCATAGCCTCTGCATCAGGGCACCCCTCGAATCCCAGTTGGCCCTCAGCAAATGAGTTTGTCATTAACAGGCCCTGCCCTAAGGAAAGGGCACCTTATTCCCTGCCTGAGCACACAGGGTTTTAAAGTGAGGAGCCTGGTGTCAAGGCTGTGCGGGTAGGTGTGGGAACAAAGCTCCCAGGGGACCCCGAGGTTGTTTTCACCTCTTTGTCAGCCTCCAGGGAGAGACCTTCTGAAGCTCCCACACAATGAAAAGGCACGAAGCACACTCAATGCCTGCGATAAAGTTACAGCCCAAACTAGGCTGTGCCACCCACCTTCCTAATCCAGGCACCTGCAGATCAGCCACCAGCTGCCAGGTGACGGGCGTTCCCTGGCATAGTCCCCCAAATCCGCATGTACCCTGGGGACAGATACCACACTGCCCTTCCTGCCCCTCCACCACCATAGCCAGGGTTCAGGGTCTCCAGGCCAGGGCTTGAGGCATCAGTCGGGCGGGTCTCACCTACCTGCAGCTCCTGCCTGGCTGGGAATTCCTTCCAGGTCAGGGGGTTCTGCAGCATCTGCAGGGCAGTGGATATTGGGTAAGAGCTGAGAGGAATCGCCGTGAGCGGAGTCCTCCATCTGGCCTCTTTTGAAAGCATCCAAGCAGCAGACAAGAGAAAGCCTGAAGTCGCCGCCATCACGCAGGCTGGCACAGGGGCTGCAGAGGAGGTGGCCCTTGGGAATCGGCGGTGATCCCGGCGTCCCCCCTCCCTGGAAGGTGCTCATCTGACACACGCAGCATCCAACGCCTTTACCGAGCGCAAATCCATTAAAATAACTACACACACGCACATGCACGCACTCGTGCGCACCTCCTCACCCTGGCTTGCCTCTCCGGAGTGTTTAAGCCCTTGGTGACTCAGCCAGCACAGGGCTCCCAGGTGATTGCTTTGGCCGGCTTTAATGATGTGTTTGGCCGGGCTTATCTGCTGGGGCAAAAAACCTGTCTGCTAGAAAATCCACCTGATCTTCCATTTTTGACAACGTGCCCTATTACGAGGACAGAGGCGCACCGCACCTCAGGGTAGTGGGTGCTGTTTGCCTTGATTAAAAGAAGCACATACCCTTCCTCCGCCAGTGCTGAGCGACAAGTGGGTCCGGTAGCTCAAACTGAAATATTATACAGACCGTCAAGGGGGTTCGACAACCATGCGGAGAATCCCCGATGACTCACAAGGCCAAAGCAGCAGCCAGTCCTTCTGAGCCACCTGCTTGACCAAATCCCAATATCCACAGGCCTCGTGAAGCACACTGGTAACTGGTAACTTGTTACCGGAAATTGGTAAGAGGCAGGGGGCTCGGAGCTTAAGGTTAAACTTGGCGACATAGTGAATACAGCCAAGCTGGGGCTACATGAGACTAAAACACGCACACAACAAGAAAACCTGTAACAACGATGACATACGTGGCATTTCACACACAGCTCCGTACACTTCAGTACTTTAGACCTTGGGAATTCCCGTTCCCTGGTGGTGGCTGTAGCAACAGGCCCTTCGGGTAGCAAGGACACTAACTAGACTTCTGGTGAGCTCCAACTCTCAAGTGGGTAAAAGAACTCTTCTCCACTTTACAGAAGGGACTGAGGCTTGGGATGTTCAGGAACCTAGTGGCTGGCACACAGCTCGGAAGGAGCAGAACCCAGGACTTCTAACCTCGGTGCATTTATTTCTAAAACTGGTGTTGTCATCCAGGCGGCCACCAGCCCTGGCGGAGGATAAGACTCAGTCCAAAGCACTGAACCACCACAGGGGGACACAGTGGCCACTGGGAAACCAACGTTCAAGGCAGTTTACAGCCCTGATCACAGGGACAGTCCGGGCCCCGGTGAGCTCCATTCCACCCTGCCCCATGGGGATGGTAAATGAAGCCAGTTGGTCTTAGTGGCACGGCTGCTGGGGGCATCAGGAGGGAAACTCTCTCACCTTCTTCCTAGTAGGCCTTTGCAGAGCAGGTAGTGGAAAGATCTCTCATTGAAATTGCTAACGCGCCACTCAGAGATGAGTGAACGCTGGTACTGCTCAAACCAGGAGTGGCGAGTAGACAAACCTTTTAGTTTTTGTAAGATAGAAATTTAAAAGAAACCGGGCAGTGGTGGCGCCTTTAATGGCGGGGGGCGGGGGCGGGGGGGCAGAGGCAAGCGAATCTCTGAGTGTGAGGCCAGCCTGGTCCTGGATGGCCAGGGCAACACAGAGAAACCCTGTCTTAAAAACAAACAAAAAAGTTAAAAGAAAAAAAAAAAAAGACCTTAAGATTAATAAAGGGTCTACCTATTCAGGCACAGTACAGTGAGCCCAGCGGTGGTGGCGCGCACCTTTAATCCCAGCGCTTGGAAGGCTGAGGCAGGTGGACCTCTGTGGGTTTGAGGCCAGCCTGGCCTACAAGAACAAGTTCCAGGACAACTAGAACTGTCACACACAGAAACCCTGTTTCGAAAAACCAAACAACAGCACAAGGTCTTTCTGTTCCTCCAAGATTTCTGTCTACAAACTGTTGTCCACAGAAACACGCTCTTTTCCAAACAGACTTGGAACTAGCCTGAGGGACTCAGCACCCAAAGAGCCTCGCTACACATGCCTCTATCTCGAACCACTCTCTTAACAGGTAGCTTGTCCCTCCAGCCAGATCCCCTCCCAGCTTCATTTTCTGCACGGCACTTTCGGCCCCTGGACTTGTCTGTCTCAGACACGCGTGCCTATGGGCAATCCCCTCCCACGGAGTCTAAGAGCCTTGGAAGATGGACTGCAGTTGCTTTTGTTTGCTACAATAGTCCTGACAGCTCTAATGGCACCTGGCTCTTAGCAGGTGTTCCAAATAGATGGCCGAATGAATGGACAATGACCGAGAGGCCGAATCAATTCATGTTCCCAGTTACGATCACCTAGTGGGCACCTGGCTCACTCTTCAGGGGCTCTGGAATCAAGACTTCCCCCAGGCAAACTGGTCTGTCAGGTATCTCAAGGTCAGAGGAAATTGGGGAGAGGTGGGGTGCGGTGGGGACTAAACAGGCAGGCAGTCAATGCTTGTGTCCTCTGCTCTGGTCATTGGTCCATTTACCCTAGAGGTCAGAGCTATAACTATTTCAGGGCCATCACCCTGTGGATCTCAGGGCAGGCCTCCTAAGCAATGTCAAGGTGTGCAGACCTCCATCCTGAGGCAAAGTGTTCACTCCCAGAAGGCCTCATCCAGCAAGGCCTCTATCTCTTCAGAGCCTTAAGCTGAGCTTCGGGTCCAGTTTGGGACAAACGGCTGAGTCTAAGAAGATCGGCCACACAGTCTGGCTGGAATGTTTATTTCCTCAACAACTTCAGCCTGTGGTGCTAAGGCAAAGAATTCCCATTTCCTTCCTAGAAGAAAACTCCCATAAACAGAAACCATTTCCGCACTGGCTGCCAACGGCCTCCAGATATCATTGAAACTGTCCTTGAAGACGCAGACGCCGGGCAGCTCAGCAGTTAAGAGCACTTGCTGCTCTCACAGGGGACCACAGTTCGGCTCCCAGCACCCACATCAGGTGGTTCACAACCACTGGGGACTCTAGTTCCAGGCGATCCGATTCCCCTTTTCCGGCCTCTGAGGGTACACATGCATACACATAAATAAAAGAATTCAAGCTTAAATTAAAAAAAGACCAGAAACGAGACATTGAAGACGTAGTTAAGGTTAGCGTTTGCATAGTGTACATGAAGCCCTAGGTTCGATTCCCAATAATGAATAAAACTGGGCATGGTGACTCATGCCTATAATTCCAGGGCTCAGGCCGTGGAGTCAGGAGGATCAGAAATTGAAGGTCATCCTCAGCTACATATCAAGTTTGACTGGGCCACAGAGGACCCTGCAAAGGAAAGAAAGGGGGAGAGGAAAGAAGGAAGGAAGAGAAGGAGGAAGGGAAACAGAGAGGAAGGGAGTGACTTGGAGAAGGAAGGGCCAGAACTTTCTGGACAGCCTGCTGGTGTGACCTTGTCTCCTAGAGGAATGCCACCTGTGATTTGGGAACCGCCACCTCTAACACACTCTCCCCTCTAGAGAGGTGCAATGAGGCCCGTGGTTTGGGAACCGCCATCTCTAACGCGCTCTCCCCTCTAGGGACACGTGATGAGAGAGGGCCGTGGCAAACAACCAGTCTCAGATGTAAGAGGCAGGCGTCTCCCGGTGCAGCATGCCATTAGGACATTGTTTTGAACACAGGAACGGAGCCCATCCAGACACAGAGTCAACAGCTGCACCCTCCACCCAGCCATCTTCCACACGTTGACATAATAACAGTGTCCACGGCCGCAACACATTGGCCTGAGAGCCCTAAAGCATTTTTACAGATGGGGCAAAAGTCATCATGACACACACAGGTCAAAAGGGCAGGGACAAGGAAGATAGCATCACAGCCTACAGGGAAACTGAGTCCCTGGGGCAGTGAGTGACAGGTGGGACTGCAAGTATGCCAGGTATGAGAAGGCCAGGACTAATATTGATTCTGCACCTGCGGTGACACAGGCTAGGTGCTCCCTCGCCCTTCCCTCTCTTATTTTAAAATCGTAATTTGTGTATGGATGGGGGAGGCAGACACATCGTGCGTGGTCAGAGGACAACCGTGTAGATCAGGGGGATGGAACTCAAGGCTTGGCAGCAAGTGCCATTTCCCACTGAACCATTTCGTCTGCCTTTCTTTTTCCTACTGGAGAGCAAAGCTAGAGTCTCAAACACTCTGGGCACGTGCTCTACCATTGAGTTGTGGTTTGCTGTTGTTGTTTGTTTGTTTTTTGTGCTTTCTGTTTTGAGGCAGGATCTGGCTGAGCTACCCAGGGTGGCCTTGACCTCCCAGTGTGACACAGACAGGCCAGAGAACCCAACACCCTCACTGTCTCAGTCTCCTGAGAACCTGGAATGGCGACCGGTATGAGGCACTATGCCTAGTTGACACAGCATCTTCTAAACGATGACACCCCTTAGTGGGTACCCATTTCCACGGTGGGTAAACCAAGTCTCAAAGAGATGACACAACTCGCTTAACCTGCGCGCCGCTGTACATCAGCTGGCTCCTTCCCAGAGGAAGGAATCACTCGGCAGGTACTCTGTGGGTTCCCCAGCTCAGGAGCAGCCTGCCTGGGAGCAGCATCAACATGCTAGGTTTTACCATGCCTCGGGCAGAACCTGAGGTGCCAAAGCCAGTCGATAGCCAGTGCCGGTAGCCCTAGCATGGCAGAAGGACCTGGAGTTCAAAGTCAGCATGGTCCTAAGACCCTGCCTTAGACAAAATAAAAGCTGAGCTGCCAGCACCAAGGTGAGAGCTTTAAGTGGCTCCGCCTCTGGGTTGTTCTGTCTGTCTCTGCCGGGAGAGATAAAGACAGCGTCACTTCCAGGTGGGGCTTCAGGACGGACACTGCACAAAAATTCCTTCAGCACAGTAAGGTGCTCAACAATTAATAAAAAAAATCCTGTGCACTTCCGTTGTTCCTGGAAAAGTGTTCAGAAGTTCAGACTGAAGGATGGCAGGCTCTTCTCGGAAAAGCCGGCAGACTTCCACCTAAATTGTTTCCCCCTTGGAGACAGGCGGATCCAGGGTTCCTGCCCCCACCCCATGACTTAACTTGGGGGCGGGTGGAGGAAGACAGCTGAGCCGGGAATGGGCGCACCCACTGGGCGCATTTTAACACAGAACCACTGTACTCTACTTGGGGCGGATCGGCCAAGCACTCGCAATTAGACCTCGGCGCTTGTGCTTCCCACTGCTGCAATTTCTTCTGGAGTTAAAGTGTATGTGAAAGTCAGCAATCTCTCTGCTCCACTCCAGCAAATATGAGCGGTTAGAGCGAAGGAGAACTCTTTTTCCGGACTTACGGCAGCCAGATGGGTTATAGAACACAGGACGACAGGGGGTCGCCCCAACTTTGCAGCGAGCTAGGCCCTTACCCACACTTTCTCCGGGTCCTGCCCCGAAGTGGATCTGCAGGCGCCACTGTATTGCAGGACCCCGACAAACGTGGATTTGACCTCTCTCCATGTAGTTAGTGCATTGGCAAGCTCGAGTCGCGGAACCAGATAGCCCTAAAACCCTAGCTCCGACGCTTAAGAACTCACAAGGGACCGTCCCAAGTTTGCACAGGGCTAGCCCCTTTCCCACGCTCTGGGTCCATCCCGGAGCTGAGTCTGCAGGCGCCAAGGGATCCCAGGACTCTGACAGGCATGGCCTTGACCTCTCTCCCTGCAGTCCTCTTAAGGTTCTAGAAGGGGGGAGGGGTGTTGCCGGGGAGCCCCGAGACCCCAGCTCCCAAGCTTAAAAACTCTTCTCGTCCAGTGCGCTAACCGGCCGCACCCACCCGGCGCTCGGGGACACAACTTTGCCACCAACGGCTGGCTCGGAGCTCCCCGGCCCCGAGCGCCCCCGCGTGCCCGGTCTCGGCGGCTCCCGGGCTCTAGGGCCTGCAACCGCGCCGCCCTGCCCGCCCCTCAAGCACCTACCCAGCTGGCTGCCGTAGCCATCGGCTGCATCGGTGACC
Source organism: Alexandromys fortis (assembly GCF_014885135.2). NCBI lineage: Eukaryota > Metazoa > Chordata > Mammalia > Rodentia > Cricetidae > Alexandromys > Alexandromys fortis. The sequence continues at coordinate 1,225,593 of NW_026068063.1, read as the reverse complement.
GCCCCAGCTCGCTGCTGCTCTCGAGGCGCCGCAGCATCCGTGCATAGCTCGCAGGCTCCAGGTTCCGGAGCGCGCAGGGGCCCGGTGTCCCGGCCGCAGGACGGAGTCGGCTGGCCGTGTGCCGCGAGCTGGCGGACGCGCTCCCACGAGCCCGAGTCGGCCGCCCGCATCCCGTGTGCACGGGACGCGAGGCCCCACGGCGGCACACGGGGCTCTGACGCCGGACACCCGGCTCACAGCCCGCGGAGCCGCCGCCGCATTGGGCCACCCACGCGCGCCGGGCCAGCGATCTCAGCCCCGCCGGACGCCCGGCAGTTAGCCGCCGCCGCACCGGAGGAATCCGGCACGATCCTCTCACGTGGGAACAACTCCAGATCCTGCGACTCCTCCTCCCGCTCCTTCCGGGCTAGCGAGGTATCCTCTGGCCACTCCCCGAACACGCCCCCTCTCGTTCCACGCTCTCAACTGGACCACGCCCCCGCCCCACTCCTTCCTTGGCGCCTACTGGCCCCTCGTGCGTCTGGCCCCAGGCCACCGCCCCCCACCTCCCAACCTTCCCCGCCCCCAGCCCTCCCTGGAGAAACCTAGGAACTGAAAGGTAGATGGCCTTGTCCCGGGGATCTAGAGTCACGGCGCTCAAGCCTGAGTGTGCCAGAAGAATGGCTGCAGGCCTGTGCCTGGCACTACAGTGTGCTGGCCAGTGAAGTGATGTTCTCGTCTTAGGGGACAGAGGTTTACTAGGCCAGTCAAACTCAGGACTAGGTGGTACTTTGGAGGGTGCGCGAGCTGCACCCTGGAGTGGCCTGGAGCCTGTAAAGGGCTCTGCAGCTGGGAGACCCCTTTGATCTGAGATTACAATGCTCTTTAGAGGGACTAATTATTTCCCCACGGCCCTGGGAGCAGGGCTGGCTTTCCCCAGCTGTAGACTCCAGGGAGCCAAGCTGCACAGCTAGGTGAGGAGCCTCCAAGCTCACCACCAATACCACCCCTTAGGTGCCCACTGCTATGACCCGTGACTCTCTCTGTCCCAGCCTGTGAGCTGAGAGTCTCTTGGCCACTCACAGATGGCTCTCTAACAAGCTATGGTAACAAAATGACTTGCCTCCAAGTCTGAAACCTTTTACAGTCCCTCTCTGGACCACGGGGAGAGAAGCCCCGCCTCTCCTCAACCACAGTGGCTTGGCTACTAACCACCATGGCCTCCCCAGTGTCCATTCCCTTCCTCCTGGGAAACCGGCCCAGCTGGAGAGTCTACAACAGTGCCAAGACCCTCCTCCCCATCCCTAACTCCAAGCCCTGATCACCATGGAGGGCACGGGACATGCCAAGAGCTGCTGCTGGCGTCCCCAACAGTGCAAGAAAATGGCCCATGCCTTAAATACCCAGCCCTTCAAGCCGAAAGACATGAACCCAGCACCAAGTACAGTGCAGTCCCCAAGTCCGATACATTTATTAGAATGAGAAGCAGAATAGGAAAGCTTTTTCTGAACCCTCAAAGGTAGAAAATCTGGGAACACCTTTTCAGGCCCTGGATGGTAGAAAAATCTCATCCTGAAGACACTTCCAGTGTGTGTGTGTGTGTCTGTGTGTGTGTGTCTGTGTGTGTGTGTCTGTGTGTGTGTGTGCAGGGTAGGGGGTATAAGAGGAAGAGAAGAAAAGACACAAATGGCTGAAGAAGGTTTCACCAGGGAATTCAGGCTGTCTTCTGACTTAACCTTCCCTTCTGTTCCTGGTTGGTTTTTTATTGTAAGTCAGATACAACCTAGAGTTGCCTGAGAAAAGGGAACCTCAGTTAAAGAATTAGCTGGGTCATATTGGCCCATGGGCATCTCTGTAGGCGGCTGTCAGAAGGCCCAGCCCACTACGAGTGGTCCCATCCCTAGGCAGGTGGTCCTTGGCCCTTGGCTGTCTAAGAAAACTAGCTGAGCCACCAGCTAACAGTGTCCTTCCGTGGTTCTCACGTTGAATACTTGCCCTGACTTTCTTCAAGGGTGGACTGTGGCCTGAAAATATGAGCTGAAGTCAATTCTTCCCTCCCTTAAATTGCTTTGGGTCATGGCGTTTATTACGGCAACAGAAAGCAATCGAGAACACCTTGTCTATGAAATGTTTTGCAAAAGCTGGACATAGTGGTTCGGCAAGCTAAGGCAGGAATTCCAGGCCAACCTGGGCAATACAGTGAGATTCAGGCTAACCTAAGCTTCGGTGTCAAGCCCTGTCTAGGACAAGGGCAACAACAAGATAAAACCATTAGAATTTCACTTCCGCAAAGAAACACACTTTCTCCGAAGTCACTAAAGTACAATGAGCTCCTGGTCCGCTTTCTGTTTTCCCACTTTCTTTTCCTTCTTCTTTTTTAATACACGGTCTCATTATATTGCCCTGACTAGCCTAGAACTCGCTATGTAACTGAGGGTGGACTTGAACTTGCATTGATTCCCTTGCCTGACTGTTGGGATTACAGGTCTGAGCCCCCACACCTATTTTCCCACTCTTGTTAGAGACATGCCCTTAGCTCCAGCATCAGGAAAAGGACCACAGGCATTTGGGTAGGTAACACTGGCCACTTGGACTTGGCATCAGGGTAACTCTAGGGTGTGGCACGGTGGTCATTCCCTGTGGAAGACTAGACTTCATGCCTAGGAGTGTGGGCCCAGTGTTTCCGGATACTCTTCTTAGTTTGGGATGTTGACAGTTCTTTAAGACTTAAGAACAAGGGGCTAGAGAGATGGCTCAGTGATAAGGAGCACCAGCTGATCCTACAGAGGACCCAGGTTTGAGTCCCGGCACCCACATAGCTGCCCACAACCATCAGTAACTCTAGTTCCAGGGGATCTGATTCCTCTTCTGACCCCAGTGAGCACCAGGTACCCATGCATTATACAGACATGCAAGCAAAACACTCATCAATGTAAAAAAAAATCATAAGAACAATGCCGACAACGTTAAGAATAAGAAAGGAAAAGAGGAAGAGCAGTGAAGCAAATGTGTCTAGAAGTTTCTGTGTCGCCTGTCCCTGGGCCACCAGTGCTCTTTCCAGGACAGCCTCAAAGAAGCTGCACAAACTTCCCAGAGACATTTCAACCACCCAGGCTACTCGCAAGGTCACAACCCTGGGGAATTTCCACTGCTCTCCTTACTCAGCAAAGTAAGGCCCTGGCTCAGCGTGTGTGTGTGTGTGTGTGTGTGTGTGTGTGTGTGTGTGCGCGTGTGCGTGTGTGTGTGTGCATGCCCCACACTGCAGAGCAGAAGTTGGGTTCAGTTCACTTCCCCTAGTTTTCTGGGGTTCCCAGAAACTAGGCTTCTCCCAGTCTCCTGCTCCGGGTTTTCCTTGCAGGCAGTACTATCCTGCTAGTCAAAGCTGAGCTATGTTAGTCTACCAGAACAGTATTTTCCAGGCGCTTCCTTCAGGAACGTTTCTGAAAAACACTGGGCCCACATACCCGTGCATGAAGTCTATGGTCTCTACATAGAAAGTGACCACGGCCCCTGCCCTAGAAGGCCACCCAGGGCCCAGGGGACCTTTCTGTTCAGATCTGGCAGATACTGAACAGATAGCAAGATCTGGGGGTCAGATACTAACCCCATATCCTGCCTGGGGCAGCCTGGACAGGTCCCAGGCCAAGAAACACATCAGAGAGAGCCCCAGCGAACACACCAGAGCAGGGGTGACTGTTGGGGGTTCCAACTGGGAAACACAGGGTTCTGTGTTCCAAAGGGCCTTGTGCTGGGATTCAGGGCTTTGATGATGTTTCCTTGAAATTCTTAAACATTTTGATGTGTGCATGCAGTTCCTGTGTGTACTTGTGTGTGCATTCGTGTGTATGGAGGCTGACGACAGCCTTGGCTGCCATTCTTCAGGTTGTGAAACGGGATCTCTTCCTGGCCTAGAGCTCACCAAGTGAGCTATGCATGCTGGTAGGCCACTGAGTCCCTTCCCCAGTACTGGGATTAGGGGTGTGCTTTGTGCCTAGGCTTTTTTTTACCCCTAATGTATGAGTCCTGATGGAGGTTCCAACTCAGGTTTTTTATAAGAATTTTACCCAGCTCAATTCATTATTTATTATTATTATTATTTCAAACTATAGAGCCTCATGTTGCTCTGAGACCCAGAAGTTCACACTCACAAAGGAAGGACCCACTGGGAACCAATGCTGGGGGAGGCTATGCCTGGGGTTCAATTTGCTCTCTCGTTGACCAGGGCCCACATGCCCGGACTCTGCAGGGTAGCAGAAGGGAAGACACAGAGGTCAGAAAAGCAGTGGGTTGGTGGTTTCCCATCAGCCATTGGGGAGACTTGGTTGAAGGTGAAGCGGGTTTAGAGCCAATGGTGGGAAAGTCAGAGAGGTGATGAGAAACCACAGTCCGACCCGTGGGTGGGGACTGCTCTGACTCTAGGGTGTGAGGCCAGTTGGTATTGCCCTAACCCTGACCTCAGGATGACAGGGAGCCACCAGAGAAACCACAAGGAGCCTGGGGACACAGGGTCAGGGCAGTTCTTTGCACTGTGCCTCCTCATTCCCAGGAGGACTCGGTTAGATGACAGGAGAGCACTACAAAGATGTGGTCTGAGAGACAAAACCCAGCAGCCCTCCATTGGAGGCACTATCGCGCTTGCCAGTGCTTCAAGTTGTCCATGGGAGCCCATGGGAGATTCCTGGGTACTTTTTTCTTGATTATGTTTCTATTATAACATTTTAAATAGAGATTTTTTTATTGAAAAAAGTATTAATTTAGTCTGGTGGTGCAGGTCTTTAATCCCAGCACTCAGGAGTCAGAGGCCGATGTATCTCTCTGAGTCTGAGCCGAGCCTGATCTACAGAGCAAATTTCAGGACAGTCAGGGCTATATGGAGGAACCCTGTCTCCAAAATCCAAATCATAAAAGGTATTAATTTTTTTTGAGAGAAGGTCTCTCTAGCCACAGCTGTCCTGGAACTCACTCTGTAGATCAGGCTGGCCTTGAACTCACCGAGATCTGCCTGTCTCTGCCTCCTGGGTGCTGGGATTAAAAGCGTGGGTCACCACATCTGGCACAAAGAAAGTGTATTAATTTTTATTGTGTGTGTGTGATGTGTATGGTGTGTGTGTGTGTGTGTGTGTGTGTGTGCATGTGTGTGGAGGTCAGAGGATAACTTTGTAGAGTTGGTCGTCTCCTCCCACACTTCTGTGAGTTCTAGGGATAGAACTCAAGTCCTCAGGCTTACTAGACAAGCTCTTGGCCGGCTGTGCCAGCTCGCCAGCCACTTTTATTTACTGGCAGTGTCTCATGTAGCTCAGGCTGGCCTAAGAACTGAGGATGACCTTGAACTTCTGATCCTCCTGCTACTGATCCAAATGCTGGCAACATAAGCCGGGTTTTATGTGGTACTGTTGTTGAACTGAGGACGCCAGGCAAGCTCTCTGCCAACCCCTAAGGAACAGGTTAAACTGTGGTCATACTAATTCCCAAGGCCTAATGCATGGTATGATTTGTGATCCTTCTATGCAATTAGCTTTCCTCACTCCCCTTCCAGGGCATCTGGAGACTTGGGACAGCTGCAGTGCTGGTACCCTGGCTGGTGTGTGACCACGGGTATGTGGCTTTTGGGTCTCTACATCTAAGCAACCAGAGTATTGGCTAAGAGGGTGTGTAGAGGGGTTCTAGCTGACCCACTACTTTTCTTTGTATGTTTGTTGGCTTTTAAGAAGACGAGAGATCTTGTGTAGGCTAGGCTGGCCTCATACTTGCTATCTAGCTGAGGCTGGCCCAAACATCCGCTCTTTCTGCTTCCTCCTCCTGAGTGTTGGGATTTCAAGTGTGAAAGTTTTTTTTTTAACACTCTCTTCAATCCTTTCTCTTGGAGGGTGTGTGTGTGTGTTGCAAATACTAATAGGAAATGCACAGCCACATCAAACAAGGATGGTCAGGAATTCAGGGGTGTTACAGCAGGGCACTCTGGTTCTAAATCACTTGTAGGTTCCAGCAGTGTGCCGGCTGTCAGCTCAAGGCTCACCCGGAAAGCACCCACTTCCAGACTTGCTCCCATAGAGACCTTCGGTTCCTCCTGGAGGAATCCCGGTACCCTCAGATGACAGGATGGCAGCTTGTGTCCCAGAGAGGGCTCTGGAGAAGAACAAAAGCCAGTGTGCCCTGATGGGAGCTCACTTTGGAAATGGGGCCCATCACCACTTTCCTATTCTGTTCATTGGGGTGCATCGCTAGGCCTCTCACGCCCTTGGAAGAGACTAAATGAGAGTGTTGATACCACGAAGTCGGAATCGTGGGGCTCTTTGGAAGCAGCTCGCCTCCAGAAGCAGAGACCGTTTCTGGAGACAAACATAGGAAGTCTCGAATCCAGCTCAGATGCCCTCGATTTCAGACCAACAACATCAGCCTTGGAGCTCCTGTCTCCCTGACCCGGTGATGCTTGAGGTAATGGCCGGCTGGGCTGAGCAGAGGCTTCTGGGAAGTGAGCTGCGCTTGTCGGTCCCTGAGCTGTGTCTGGCACAGTGAAACCTCAGCTCCTGGAGGGAAGAACATGTTTTAGGAGCAGCTAAGTGCCAAGCCGTCGCTCCCAAGACAGACCGTCCTCCGGCAGTCGCTTTCTCCTGGGAATTCTATTGGGAATCTGAAGCCCTTTGGCAAGCCCTGGGCCGCCTCTGTGGCTGAGGCCACAGGTGGGGACAGTGTTGATCCCCTTCTTGGCCACCCCAGCAGGACTCTGGGGCCCAGGTGCAGTGGGAAGGATTAGATGGGATTTTCTCCCAGACCTGCTCAGACCTGGTTCTCAGTGGATGGAGGATTTGACCCAAACTCCCCTTTGCCATCTGCCCTGCGAGGCTGGAGACTTTTGTGAGCCTGTCACGGGCTCCCTGTGCCCTTTGACGGTCTTGCTCTTTCTATGGACTCCAAAGGGTCTGTCTAGAGGCAGAAGGCTGAGCCCCAGCCCTGGGCAGAACAGAACATTAAAGTATCTCCCAGGACACAGCTTGGCTGTGTGTCGGGCTGCTCTGGCTGTCTTGTGAGATAGGGTCTCACTGCATTCTTTTTTGAAAATATTGTTTTTATTACTGTGTGTGTGTGTCCGCACGCGCACGTGCATGTGTGTGTTGTTTGTATGGGTATATGTATGGGCTTGTGGAAGTCAGAGGTCAAGTCAGGCTTGGTGGCAGGCAACATCACATTGAGCCTCTCTGATTTCCCTGAGACCCCCTCAAATGCTGCAACCAGAGACCAGCATAACCGCATCCTACTCCAAGCTGGATTCTTGGACAGGGGTCTCCTGTCGTGTCGTCCATGCTGGCTTTGAACGAACTCACAACGCTGCCAAAGATGACCTTGAAATTTTAATCTTTCTGCTTTATTTCCTTAGTGCTGGGATTATAGGCAGGAACCACCAAGCCCAACTCCTTCAAGATAGTCTTTTTTTTTTTAAATTGTAGTGGTTGCCTTTTATTTTTATATTATATTTTAAATACTTTTATATTTTGTATCCCTGACAGTCCTGGGACTCCCACAGAATCTGGTGGGCTCAGCCTCTTAAATTCTGGGATTAGAGGTGTGTAAGGACCTGTCCTGTCTTAGGACACTCATATTTGTTTGTTTGTGGGTGTCTGAAGTAGCCCAGGCTGACCTTGAACACCTGATCCTCCTGACCCCACCTCTTAAATGCTGAGATTTCAAGGGCACGCCACACCACCATGCCCAGCTCCAAGATGGCTTCCTCCTGCAATGAGAGGATAAACCCTTCCTCATCAGGGCTTCCCGTTATTCTTCTCCTTTACCCCCCATAAGATCAGGGTCAGGAGGTTCCCAACAGAAGTTTGAAAATGGCAGCTTCTCAGAACAAAACCAGTACAAGCCAAAAGTCTGTTATCGTAACACCGGCAAATATTTTCATAGCGCTCAGCATGGGCTAGGCCTACCTTATATACTTTTCATCCAACAGCCCCCCCCTCCCAGAGATTGGGATACTGTCATTGGCTCATTTTGCCAATGAGGAAACAGAAACAGAGAGGTCTAGTCACTTACCCAAAGCCACACAGCCACTACCTGATGGACTTGAGACTCAGGCCCATGCAGTTTGGCTGCACACTTGCCATGATGCTACCTTGGCAATAGATGTGATTGGTTAAGTATTTCCATCACCATGCTCACTCAGGGACCGTGCTCACTCAGCCCCGAAATCCACCCTGTCCCCATGTTCTGGATGAGATAAGGGGCATAAAAGAATTTACAGAAGATGGCACTGGTGAAAGGATGGGATTTAGGGTTGCTGAGGGGAACTGCTTTCCACCTAAGAGCATAGTGTTTCCCTCCTCAGGGCTAGGGTCAAGCTCAAGGTCTCACAAACGCTAAGAGAACCTCTACTAACTGAGCACAGCCTGAGCTCCTGCACACTTGAAAACAGGGCTCAGCCGTGAGCCCGCCACTCTTGACTCATGGCTGCCCCTAGTGGACACACAGGGAACTGCATCCCCTCTCTTGTAAGCCCCGAATCCTGGGGCTTGGTCCCAGGGAAGAGCTCCACCAGGCTCACCAACCGCAAGGCACACAAAGGGCCATACCCCAGCAAGCGTCCAAGGGAAGATAATAGTTACTGGGCCTGAGGAAGGTGTAGTAGGTGTTGTGCTTGCTGCCTAAGGACCCGAGTTCGATCTTTTAGTGGCCCCAGGACTGAGAGGCACAGATAGGAAGTTCCCCGGGGGCTTGCTGGCGAGACAGTCTCGCAGAATCAGTAAGCTCAAGGTTCTGAGAGAGAGAGAGAGAGAGAGAGAGAGAGAGAGAGAGAGAGAGAGTCTCAAAAACCATGCGAACTACTAAGGAAGACACCCTTGGCCTCCAAAAGCACGAACACACAAGGGGACATGCACCTCCACACACATGCACACACAGAAACACATACATACATTGTATGCACACATAAAGATATGAGCTGCTACTATTCACAGAGTATCCCCACTTCTGTGCCTGGTCCTATTGGGAACATATTATGTAAACGTCATTTCATCAGCCTGCAAACGTGATCATTATAGCTATGGGCGGTCAATAATATTAGACGGAGTGTTTTACGCATATCTGCCCAGATAGATAAGTATCCTTTTATTAAAGAGGAATAATGTGCCGCAGAGAGATTAAGCAAGTTCCCCTCGGCACGCATCTAGGATAAAGCAGTGACAGGATTCAAACTCACGCGGCTCTGTCTACGCAGCCTGTTCCACAAACCATTCCCTCACGCACCGTAAGTATTCCAGTGCAGGCAATAGGCTTAGAGGCATGAGGAGATGTGCCCAGGCTCACACAGCTACTAAACTGGGACCAGGGCTTCAGCCAAGGGCATCTTCAGCCAGCCACTGACTGACCCAACAATCGGTGCCAACCCAGGGACAGGCCCTTCCCTAAGCTGTGGAGGGGAGCCATTGTGTGGCTATCCCCCCAGGACACGCAGCTTAGAAAGCTAAAATGCTCACTGCTTTGTGGATTCAGCCCACGAGCTCAGGGACCTGTTCCCCGGTTGGAGGTGAGCATGAAGTTCCAATAGCAGCCACTGGAGGCAGAAGAGAGCCAACCCTAGCCTGAGCAATGGAAAGGGTTTCCTGGGTCCCTGGCTCCCCTAAGGACTCTTGCACCTGCTACAGAGATGTGCAGCTCCCTAGCTCCGATGTGGGAGGTGGTTCCGCGGAGGGCACCCTCACTTGAGAGCTGCCCTTCACTCCTGCATTTAATCCACTGCTTTTAGGCCTCCGGGGGGGTCTGTGTGGGGTGGGGCGGGGGTAGCACCTCAGTGGAGCCCACATGGTAGAACATAACCTTCTAAAAGTTAGGAGATGAAAGAGAGGAAGAGGGGAGTCCCACAACATTCTTCAAGGGAACACCCCCATGATGACCTCCAGCAGAGCCCGCTTTTTAAAGGTTCCATCACCTTCAAGAAGCACGGAGCACAAGGGCCTAACCAGATCATAGCAAGGCAGTGAAGCCACAAGGCCTCAGCACCCCTGGTGGTTTCTGCTGTGTTCTCAGCGCTCCTGAGCTCCACTCTGTTGGCCCTACTCTTGTTTCTGGCCTGTGACTCAATGCGGGATCCGTAGCTCACCTCTCTGCCAATGTCACATCTGTCACTGTGACCCGCAGGAACATGGAAAACGGCATGCACTGAGGTGTGGTGAGGCAAGGGGGAAGAGGAGCCCCCGTGCTTAGGAAGTAGAGGCAGGAGGGTCAGAAGTTCAAGGTCATTTTGGGCTGCACAGAGGACTTAGGGCAGTGGTCCTCCACCTTCCTGATGCTGTGACCCTTCAATACAGTTCCTCATGTTGTGGTAACCCCCCAACCATAAAATTATTTCATTGGCACCTCATAACTATAATTTTGCTACTGTTATGAATTGCAATGTAAATATCCGATATGCAACCCCAGAAGGGTGTGACCTACAGGTTGAGAACCTCTGCTTTAGTGGGTGAGTAAGAGGCAGGGAGACCTTCAGCGTTGGGTGTCTGTTCACCTTCCGGGGACGGTTGGTTTCTTCACATGCACCTGGTTAGAATCCCTGTCTATCTGACAGGAATGTTGCATGGGTGGGACGGTCGATCCGTGTCACTATAGAGAGCCAGCCACACGGACAGTCCACTTCAGAACCTGGAATCACCTTTCACCCTTTCCGTCTGCCCTCTGCATTGTCTAGAGTCCATGCCTTGTTGAAATAAGAAGCGGCGGGGCTGCGTCCCCAACACCCCGGCCGCTTGGCTAGCTCATGCCCGAAATAACAACACACAAACTGTATCCATTGAAAGAACTGCTTGGCCCATGAACTCTAGCCCTTACAGGCCAATTCTCGCACCTGGACTAGCCCATTTCTAATGATGTGTGTAAGCACCCCAAGGTGCGCTTACCGGGAAGATTTTAGCCTAAGTCCATCATGGGTTGCAGCTGCCTGGGAGAGCAGAGCATGGCGGCTGTCCGGTCCCTCTGGAAGCAGCGCAGAGTCTGACCTCACTTCCTCTTCCGCCCAGCATCCTATTCTGTTTATTCCGCCCACCTATCTTTTAACCTATCAGGGCCAGCAGTTTCTTTATTGCTCAGCCAATAAAATCAACAGATTGATATGACATTCCCACATCAATGCCTGTCCTTAACACACAAGGGGGCATGCACCTCCACACACGTGCATAGCAAGCTCCCAGTCCAACTGGATGTGAGAAATAACCATGGGCTGGAAATGTAGTTCAAGTGGGTGAGTGCTTGCCTAGCATGGACCAAGCTCTGGGCTCCACTCCTAGGACCATATAAAAATGGACACAGTGATGTATACCCGAGGTCCTAGCACTTGAGAGCGGGAGGCAGAACAATCAGAAGTTCAAGATCATCCTTGGCTACTTAGAGAGTTTGAGACTAGCCTTGGTTACATAATCCTGCCTCAAAAATAAAATAAAACAAAAGGAAAGAAAATAAAAAGAAGGGGAAAGAAACAGCCGTGGGTATGGAGAGGGGTTTGATCATAGCTGCTGGGACATGGGCGCCTGAATGCTGGGCCTCAGTTGAGCCTCTGCTTCCCACAGCAAAGAAAATGATAGTTCCTACGAAGACCTGGCCAGTCAAGAACTGTGACTTCTTTCCAGGTGACTGACCCCAGGGATGTCAGCCTGCCTTCACTTTTCAAGCCAAAATGCCCCTCTCTCCTAGAGACATTCAGCTTCCCGATGGCTCTGAGCAAGTTGCAACAGCGGAAGAGCGGCCTGTGTCTTCTGTGGGAAAATCTCCCAGCTCCCTGCAAACAGTAATTAGGCACCCCCAACCCCGAGGAACGGTTTAGCTGTTCAGAGACAAAGCCAAATGAGTAAGAAGAAATCGGAGGCGCAGAGGGGCCCAGCTACTTGAAGGGTGGGCACAGAGCAAATCCAGGCCCCACGGGGTGGGGTGGGGGTTGCTCCTTGCTTCCCTGCTTCCCTGAGTCAGGAGTTCTCCAAACGTGGCCTTGGGACCTGAGGCACTCACCCGAGCCCACACTGCTGCGGCCAAGAATGAGAAACACCAGCGGTCTGCACCTGGGCCCCCTGAATGAGGAACGGAGGAGGCTGGGTCTTTTTTCCCTGGAGGAAGGCCTTGCTGTGCTGTGCCCCTCCCAGTGGGTAGACTGAGGCTGAAAGCCAGACAAGGTCACATTTCTAGAGGCTGTGGGCTCCTGCTTACATAACGTCCCTTCTTCCAGACTGACAGCTTCCCGTACTCAGAGTCCAGGCTGGAGGCCTTCCTCATCGGGAGGCCACCTGCCTGGGCTCTGGGGAGGCCTGTCTGCACAAGCCTGCGCCTGCTTTCTCTGTAATTAGGGGCTGGGTATGCCTGCCACCCACCCACGGCTGCTCCTGCTTCTCCAATCGTGAAGGCAGAGAACAACCCGCCCCCATCACCTCGGCAACATGAAGATGACACTTTCAAATTTCAGGCTTTGGTGACAGCAGAGGCCCCAGAAAGGGCAGGAAGGAGCCAGGCTTCACATCCATGGACCCCCAAAAGGGCCAGCCTGAAAGCTGGCCGGCCGTCCTGCTCTCTGGACAGGGGAAAGGGGCTATAGGTTTTCAGGGCTGGAGACTGACCCGGCCTCTGGTCCCAGTGGGACTAATTAGAATGTGTTCTAAATTCTTTTCCTCTGAATTGTCCTCCAACTGTCTTTGGAATGGGTTTCGGGAGGCAGACTTGCTGAGCAGATTTGTAGGAAGCGCTGACAACTCCCCCTAAAGTTTGCCCAGTCAAACAAACAAGTAAGGGTGTGTTTGGTGCAGCGTGAGGAAGTCGCATTCTTTAGGTTGAGAAATGTGACCTTTAGAAATAGATGGTTTCTACCATACCGGGGCCCAACGGGGCCGATTCAGGGATTCTGAGAGGCAGGATGGGTCAGATCCCAGCTCCCATCAGTGGAAGGTAGGGACCGGTCTTAATGGAACTCTCTGCTCCCAGAGCCTAATACAAGCACTTACTATTTTATTTTTATTATTGCTCAATTGTTTTTCTGAGGTAGAGTCTCATGTATCCCAGACTGGGGTAACCTCCCTGTATAGCTGAGGAGAACGGTGAGCTCTAAATTCTCCGGCATTTACCTCTCAAGTGCCAGGACTGCAGATGTGAACCACTGTGCCCAGCACTCATTCTCAGGGCTTTGGAGCCCTGGGTAACCCTCAGAGGTCCCTTCCATGGCTCCAGCCCTTCCTCCATCCTTCCTAAGAAAATCATTGCATGTCCTGACAAGACACGAGAGTTTTATTCTAGGCCATCAACACGGGCCTCGAGCCCCACCAGCTATCCAATATTTCCCATAATCCCTCAGCTTCCCTGTGAGACTGGGTTATTTACTGTGGTGGTTTGTTTGAATGAGAAATGTCCCCCACAGTCTGGGGCATCTGGACACTTGGTCCCCAGTTGGTGGCGTTGTTTGGAGAGGTTTAGCTCGGGCAGCTTTGCTGCAGGAAGCGTGTCACGGGGGACCGGTGAGGAGGCTTTGCAACCTTAAGGCTCCATCTGCTCCTTTTTCTTCTCTCTGCTACACTAACACGGTTAGGATGTGAGCTCTCAACTTCCTGCTCCAACCACCATGCTGCTTGCTGCCATGCCTTCCTGTCAGGACAGACTCTCGGGAACCGTAAACCCAAACAGACTCTTCTACAAGTTGCCCGGATCCTGGCGTTTTGCTGCAGCAACACAAGAGTAGCTAATACACTGGCTTTATAACCCTTGTAAGCCAGGTAGGCTGAGGAAAAGAGATAGAAGGAAAGGTGGCAAGCCAGTGACCCACGAAGCCAGATCGACCAGCTAGTTACCGTGTTTTCATTTTCTAGTATAGTACTTGTGGTGGCTATTCTGGGTGGTTAACTTGGTGACACCTGAAATTAACTAAAACGTAAGCTGCTGGGCACAGCTGCGAGGGATTTTCTTGACTGACTCATTTGAGGCGGGAAGATCCACCTTTAACCTGGTCCACACCTTCTGCTGGTCTTCCAGCCTATCTGAAAGACAGGGATGGAGGACACGCTTGCTCTTTGCCCGTTTGCAAGTCCATTCGTTCACTGGCTGGCATTAGAGCCTACTTCTTCAGGATTCTGGTGGGTGCTGAAGACCAGCTAAGACATCCAGCCGTGTGGACTGAGCAACTTCTGGATGCTTGGACTTTCTGTTGGGAGACAGCCTTGATGGACTGACTAGCTGGACCATAGTTTGTAAGCCATGCGAATAAATCCCATATGTATGTATATATATATATTGTATATTGTATATTTATACACACACATATATTCTATATAAATTCTGTTCCTTTAGAGACCCCTAATACAGCACTCTACTAAAAAACATTTCATTTTACTCTTTTTGAGACAAGTACTTGTGTAGCCCCGGCTGGCCTTGATCTCCTTCCTCTGTAGCAAAAGATGATCCTGAATTCCTGCCCCTTTTGTTTCTACCTTCCAGTATCCAGATTACAGGTGTGTTTCACTATGCCTGGCATGAGAAAATCTTATTTTTTCTCTCTCTCTCTCTCTCTCTGACTGTGTCTTTCTGTCTCTGTCTCTGTGTATACAACATGTGGGTGCAGATGCTAATGGAGGCCAAAGAGGGCGCCAGAATCCTGGAGCTGAAGTTGTGAGCTTCTTGGCTTGGGAACCAAACTCTGTGTCTTCTGGAAGAGCAGCAAGTGCTCTTATCCACTGAGTTATTTCTCATGCCCGTGGTGAAAAACATTATAAACACTAGTTTTTTTTTATATAAACACTAGTTTTAATTACTGAAGTTGAATTAAAAATTGAAATTTATGCCTGGGCAATGCTGAAGCCAGCATGGGCAGCCTGTATATGGAGGTTCTGTTGAACTTGTCCATATTGGGTTTCATGGTCTAAGTTGATGAGGATGACTGACCAGGTAGGTCTCTTCCTCAAGAGGGCACAAGATCTCATTATAGATGGTTGTGAGGCACCATGTGGTTGCTGGGAATTGAACTCAGGACCTTTAGAAGAGCAGACAGTGCTCTTAATCACTGAGCTGTCTCTCCAGACCAGTTTTAATAACTACTTTTTTTGTGTGTGATGTGGGAGTGATTTCTTTCTAATCTGTTGCTTTCGTTGGTTAATTAATAAAGAAACTGCCTAGGCCCATTTGATAGACCAACCCTTAGGTGGGTGGAGTAAACAGAACAGAATGCTGGGAGAAAGAAGCTGAGTCAGTGAGTCGCCATGATTCTCCCACTCCAGACAGCCGCAGGTTAAGATCTTTCCTGGTAAGCCACCTCGTGGGCTATACAGATTATTAGAAATGGGTTATATCAATA
>NW_026068063.1:1146269-1210096 GCF_014885135.2 Alexandromys fortis | reverse complement strand
GGCAGTGGGGAAGAGACAGAAATCTTTAATAAATAAATAAAAATTAAAAAAAAAAGAATACAGTGCTCTCTTCTGGCCTGCAGACATGCACACAGACGGAATGTTGTGTGCATAATAAATAAATAAATATTTTTTAAAAAAAGAATACAGTTTCTGTGTAATTATTTCCGGGTAAAGCTAGCCGTGCGGGCAGCCGGGTGCCAGGAACGTAGCCCACCGCTCCTCCTATCACAACATTTTTGGATTTTTCGAGACAGGGTTTCTCCATAGCTTTTTAGTTCCTGTCCTGGAACTAGCTCTTGTAGACCAGGCTGGCCTCGAACTCACAGAGATCCACCTGCCTCTGCCTCCCGAGTGCTGGGATTAAAGGCGTGCACCACCACCGCCCGGCTTAATAACTACTTTTAATAAAAGAAACATTATTAAAAATCATATACCAGTTCGAGTGTGTGTGTATGTGATGAACATTTTGTGGAAGTCAGAGGCAACCTGCAGGTATCAACTTTTCTATAGTGATATTTTACTATGTTTTACAAATAAAGTTTGCTTGAAGATCAGAAGGTAAAACTAAGCCACCAGAGGCCAGGCAGTGGTGTCACATATCTTTAATCCCAGGATTTAGGAGATAGAGGCAGATGGATCTCTGTGAGTTGAAGGCCACCCTGGGCTACACAAGATCAATGCAGAAACAGATCCTAGTACTAGAGACTCCCATATCCTTAATCCCAGCATTAGAAAGGAATAGAAACTGGGATGAGACAGGAACTCGCTCCCTTTCAGTCTGAGGATTTCTTAGAGGTAAGAGCTCTCTGATGGCTTGGCTGCTTTGCTTTTCTGATCTTCAGGCTGAACCTCAATATCTGTCTCTGGGTTTTTATTATCCGTGCTACAGTGTCCCCCCTGCACTATGTGGGGCTGAGGATCAAACCCAGGCTGTCTGTCTTGGCAGCAATCACCCTCAGCTGCTGAGTCATCTGAATGCCCTAGTCAACACTTTAAAATTAAGGCAGCTTATACCTTGGGATGAGGTGGCACATGCTTTTAATCCTAACACTCAGGAAACAGAGGCAGGTGGGTTTCTTGAAGTTTGAAACCAGTCTGGTCTAGGTCTATATAGAGTCCCAGACCAATCAAGTCTGCACAGAAGGACCCTGTCAAAAGAAAAGAATCTTACAGTCAATATTCATACTTTTTAAAGCTTTTTCTTCTCATTTTTGGAAGAAAGCTCAGGAAATATGGTGACATTGAACTTCTTTTCATTCTGTGTGGTCACAATGTGCCCTACCTGCCCCTCCTGACTGGGTCCCCGCTTCCTCTTGCCTTAACCCTCATCACCCTGCTCAGGAGACAAAGCCAGCCCTTATCTTGGACGTGTCTATCTGGCCTCTGTCCATTTGTCCATCCTCATTCCTGGAAGACCTCAATTTAGCAGAACAGAGCATTGGCTAGGAGACAAGGAGCATGAGTTGTATTCTGTTGTCAGGTGACGGGAAGAATGCCTGCTCTTCCTGGGCCTCGATTTCTCCACCCACACAATTAAGGGTTTGATGTGGCTGGGTTGGTGGGGGCTTGCCTAGGTGTGAAACTCTGGGCTCACTGCCCAGGGTTATATAAACTAGGAAGAGTGGTATAGATCTACAATCCCAGCACTGGGGAGGCAAGGAGGTGGAGGCCTGAGTTTCGGAAAGTCCAACCTTGGCCACTCGGTAATTCCAAGACTAGCCTGGGATACATGAGACTGTCTCCAAAACAAAGAAACGGTGGCTCAGCAGGTTAAGGTCCTTTGACCCACCAAGCCTGACAACCTGAGTTTAATCCCCAGGACCCTCATGATAGGAGAGGACCATCTCTCACTAGCTGTCCTCTGATCTCTTCACGCACGACATGGCTTCTCTACACCCCTACATACCACACATCCACAAACATGCACTAAATGCATGTAATGAAAGATAAACAAACAATGTGGTTGCTGGGTAACACCATTTCCACACCCTTTTGACAGTCTTTACCAACAGGTTGGTGCAAGAGAACTCACCGAGAAATGCTATAGAGGTAGACTTGCCCGGCTCTCCCGGGAAGAGGGTGATCCCACTAACCCACAGTGTCAACAGCAGCACCAGTAGGAGCTTAGAGGATGACCTTACCAGTGCCGCCAGGGGTTTTCACCCTAAGCTCTTTTCACTCTGAAACACAGGATGCCAGAGGTGGGATGTGGAGGCAGTTCATCCATGCTAGGGTTAGTCTAGGGACAAAGAAGCCTGCTGGGCACTGGCAACCTGGGCCAAGGAATAATTCCCAAGTAAGTTCCGGGAACAGAGAAAGCCTGCATCTACCCAACAAGTTCTCTTTCTTAGTAATCATTTAAGAAACCTGAAGCCCAGAGAGGGGAAGTGCTTGTCCAAGGTCACACAGCAAGCCAACAGTTACAGCCAGACAGGCTTCTAGACTTCCTTCCTCTGGTACCACTCATGGTTCCTCTCTCTTGGGAACTTAGACCCCTCTGGCTTCATCATAGTGGACTTCAAAAGGGGTCTATGGTGGCCCACATGGGCAGGGCCTGCATAGAATGAGGCTGGAGAAGCTTGCTTGCTCAGTGACCTAAGATACCACAAGCTGTGGAGAAGTGTGAGCTGCCCAGGTTTCCACTAAGAAAGCTGAGCCCACAGATTTCAGAACTGGAAGCTGGCAGCCCACACAACTCACAGACATATTTTGTTTTTCCTGCAATTAAAAAAAAAACAATTCTCATTAGCCGCCAACATTTAAGAATTGGGTGATAATAAAGAGAAGACAGAATTTCTGATTTCTCTTGAAAAAGAAGACAAGATCTGACAAAAGCTGATTTCAGTTTGCACCCGGAGGGGACTGGGAGGAGCTGGGTCTGCAGGGTCCTGGTGTTCACGTGCTCAGGGATCTGTTCTCGGGGATGACACCTCGTGTTCACATTTGGGGACAGCAGACCTTTCTTTATCATCTTGCTGTGGCAAAACCACATAGCCTCTCTTTTCTTGGCCATCCAAGATGACCAGTTCCATCCAATTCCAAGAGGGGAATTCTGTGTATAAACAGTTCTCAACCAGGGAGCAGTTCTGTTCTCCAGAGGACACTTGGCAATGGAGGCATTTTAGCTGTCACAGCTGGAGGAGGGGTGCCTTTGGCATCTAGCGGGTGAGCCAGGGATGTTCCTAAATACGGTAGTACGGTAGAATGGTCTCCTTGACAAAGAACTACCAGACCTTCAATGTCAGCTGCACTGTTGCCAAGAATTCCTGGGTTGAACAGACAGCCACCAAGAAAAAGCGACAGAATTTCAAGAGGGTGGGGCAGAGCCGCAGAGAACCCTAGCCAGGGAGAGCCTGGACACACCCTGCTGCTCAGCCTCAGAGACCCTAGAGACCCTGGGAGAGCCTGGACACACCCTGCAACTCAGAGTTCTATTTTGTAATTGCAGAGGACCTAAAGTAGCCACTGGCATGGGCCCCTTAGCCAAGCTGGTCTCACGATAGCTGTCTGCCATTGCCAGTCATAAACATTGGAGGGAGCAGAGGGGTCCATCAGGAGAGTCGCAGGACTGTCCATCGTCCTCATGGAGCTGCCCTGTGAGTCCAGGGCTGATGGCCAGGGTGGAGCCAGGAAACCTATGCGCCGTGCATTTGTTACACACTAATCACATACAGAACTCTGTGTTCTTACATGAAGACACGGCGACAATGGGCCAAACATGGCCCAGGTCCTCTGGACACTCAGGAGGTGGCCAACTGAGGACTGGGGTACGCTTGGACATGAAAGGGGCCTTGCCCTGCTGCATCACGAAGTCCCCAGGGCACAGGCGCTGGCTGGCTGTGGTTTTGAAAGGTACCACTGAAACCAGCTGGGGTGGTAAAACAGGCCATCACTCTGACCCATAACCAAAAGAGATGTCATCTGGCAGGTGGGAGGGATGTGGGGGTGTGGGAAGTGCATGGACAAGCTGCTCTACAGGGACGGTGGGAGCAGCATAAGGGGTTCCGGGATAAGCCACAGGGGACAGCTCGGACCCTATGGGGGTCCTTGCCCATTGTGGCCTTGGAGAAGTTACCGCAATTCTTTGGGGTCTCAATTTCCATTCTTCTTCCTAGAGTTAATCTCAGAACTAACTACTGCCTGCTGAGCAACCCTCATCCAAAATACCTAGCCCCAGAAGCATTTTGGAATTTGGATTCTCCCCTCCCAGATTTTGTGATATTTGCCTAATATATATAATAAGACATCTTGGGGGATGGGATTCAAGTTAAAACACAAGTCATTTGTGTTTTCTATATGTCTTTGACATATAGCTTAAAGGCAACTTCACATATTTTACATAGTTTAGCAAACCAGTTTGCTGGTTTGAATAGGAATGGCCCCTATAGACTCATGTGTTTGAATGCTTGGTCTACAGGGAGTAGCACTATATATTAAGAGGTACGGCCTTGTTGGACTAGGTATGGCCTTGTAAATGTGGCACTATGGGTGTCATATGTTCAAGCTACACACAGCGTGGCACACAGTCTCCTGCTGCTTATGGATCAAGATGCAGAGCTCTCTGCTCCTTCTCCAGCACTATGTCTGCCTGTGTGCCACCGTGCTTCCCACCATGACGAGAATGGGCTAAACCTCTGAAACTGAAAGCGAGCCCCAGTTAGATGTTTTCCTTTATAAGAGTTGTCGTAGTCATGGTGTCTCTTCACAGCAGTAGAACCCCTAACCAAGCTACTGGTGGGATCAGGCGAGGAACGTGATGACCACTGTGATGTCATGCTCAGCAAGTTCCATGTCTTAACCTGGACTGTTCCTATAATCTCGGTGACTCAGGAGGCTGAAGTAGGAGACTTGAGAGTTGCAGGTGAGACTGGGCTGATGCACAGCTAATTCAGAGTCAGCCTGGGCAACTCAGTGAAACCTTACCTCGAAAGTCAAACAAGATCAGGCTGGTGTACATAGTGAGTTCCAGCCTAGCCAGGGCTACATAGGACCTCCCCTCCCCAAATGAACAAACATAGAGGCAGGGGGTATAGCTCAGTAACAGAGCACTTGCCTGGCATGTGAGAGACCCTGCATTCCAATCCCACCACAGAAAGAAATTCCAATTTTGGACCATCTTGAACTTAAACATTTCAGATTTAAGGATGACTAGTGTTCAACCCCTATCCCAAATAGGGCTTACGTATGAGAAGACACTGAACTACATGTGGTGTGACCATCACAGAACCAGAAGACAGTCCACACTCTACTGTGTCCACTGCATAAAAGAAGGAACTAGGGGCTGGTGAGATGGCTCAGTGGGTAAAGGTGCTTACGGCCAAGTCTAAGGACCTGAGTTCATCCCCCAGGACCCACACGGTGGAAGGAAAGAACCAGCTCCTGCAAGTTGTCCTCTGACTCTCAGCATACACACACACACACAAACACACACACATTAAAAACTAATCAAGGGAGAAACTTAGAGATGAAAGATCTGGAACCTTTCTAAGGATACAGCTGAGTCAGGAAGGCAGGGTCTGCCAGGCAGCCAACTATTGCCAACACAGGTTTCCCTTCCTGCCTCTCTAGAACCAACCGATATCCTTAAAAATAAGCTAAATATTAGAGGCGCATAGTGATGTACAGTTGTAATCCCTGGGTGGGGGCGTGGAGGTAAGAGGGTCAGGAGTTCAAGGTTACAAAGTTTGACGTTGACCTAGACTACACGAGAGACTCTCTCAAACAAGAAAACAAAACCAACCAAATGACCGAAGTCCAGTTGTTTTGGGTGAGAATCCTCCAGAACTCCGGGCCAGAATAAAGTTTTTCTCAGTTCCTTGCCTCAGGCATTTGTCATAGTAATGCAAAGCTAGCGATCCTACACACTCTGTTCACACACTGCGATTTTATGGAATAAAAAGCAAAATGAATGGACAGGATATTAACTAACAGCATGAGGTTACATCCTTTAGGCCCCCAGACACAGGATGTCTCAGTTTGGGGCTAACTGTCCTTCATTACCCAGCATACATCCTTCTAGCTACTACCAACCAAATCAAGGAACAAAGAAAGCAACTTAAGCAACCTTAGAACTCTTTCAAGGGATAGATAGAGCACAAAACACAGAAACACAACATGCGGGTGATCAATCTGTTTACTCCTCCTACCCAAATCCTTGGAGTAGTTATCAACAAGGTGTATCATTTTCCTGAAATATTTGCATCAGATGTTTGACTTTTTTTTTTCCTTTTCTTTTTTCTTTTTTTGAGACAGGGTTTCTTTGTAGCTTTGAAGCCTGTCCTGGAATTAGCTCTTGTAGACCAGGCTGGCCTCGAACTCTGCCTCTGGCCTCTGCCTCCTGAGCCCTGGGATTAAAGGCATGCGCTACTATGCCTCCTTTTTTTTTTTTTTAAAGTAATATTTTATTTTATTTTTATTTATGTGTATTTGTGTGTCTGTCTGAGTGAGTGTGTGTGCATGGGAGTGCAGGGGTCAGTGGAGACCAGAAGGAGGTGTTAGATTCCCTGGAGCTGGAGTTATAGGTGGATGTGAGCAGTCGGACACACAGACCGGGAACCAAACTGCAAGAGCAGAGTCCTCTGCAAGAGCAGCAAACACTCTTAACCACCAAGCACCTCTCTAGCTTTTGACTCCTTCTCAGTTGGCTAGTGATCCCTGAGAGATGTGCCTGGTGCAGACCCGTGGGGTGGAGCAGGGCTCTCTTCCAACTCAGGACCCTTTGCAAGTAGTGGCCGGGCAAACCAGAGGAAGTGTTATACCTAAGATGCCTAATCCCAGGTGAGTGAGACAAGAGTGTGCACCTGCTGCAGAGTGGTACACCCCAGCACACACACTCTAGCATGCACACCCTAGCACATACACCCTAACACACACACCCTAGCATGCACACCCCAGCACCCACACCCTAGCATGCACACACACCCTAACACACACACCCTAGCACACACACCTCAGCACCCACACCCTAGCAAGGTACACCCTAGCATGCACACCCTAGCATGCACACCCTAGCTAGCATGCAAACCCTAGCATGCATACCCTAGCACACACACCCTAGCATGCACATCCTAGCATGCATACCCTAGCATGCACACCAATAGCCTGTTGATACCACTACCCTCACTGTGAGTACAAGTCTATATTGAGGGCTCCCATGCATCCTGCAAGTCCATTCATTTTGCCTGTGTGTTGACTGTGGGTATTTCTTACTTGGTGCAGGCAGCATAGCCGTTCTCCCACTAGACCTCCACAGCGCAGCAAGCACTTATGAAGCACCTGCCACCGGCCAGGTTTTTATGAGCTTTCATTTTCTCTGTCTCACAGCCCACATCCTACCCAGTAGGCACTCCTGAAGCCCATTTCACATATGAGGAAAATCAAGGCACACAGGGCTGCATACTTGCCACAAAATGTCACACAGCTCGGGGCGCTGGGAATCTCAGATTTTCAGATTCTTCCATCTCCACTTCCCAAGTTGAGACAACAAGCGTGCATTAGCATCCATAGTTTATGTGATGCTGGTGACGAAACCCAAGGCCTTGTGCATGCTAGACAAACATTCTACCAACTGAGCTACATCCCCAGCCTGGTTCAATGTTTCACATAACAGAATAAAACCAAACCAGAACTGGCGCTGTATAGAGTGTGCCTGCCCACCTGTCCACATCCCAGCCATGGGAAGCCCCAGTGACCCCCCCCCCAATCTGCTCACAGAGCTTTGTGAGGTGATTCAGCTCAATGCACAGGGGCCTAATGATACCATTTTCCAAAATGGCTAGAAAGCTGGTTAAAAAAAAAAAGACCTACATTTTTCTATCTCTAGCCGCATATTAGTTCCCCTTGGAAATAACATGGAAGATAAAAAAAAAAAATTGCAGTTCTCAGGGCTGGAGATTTTCTGGTCTATAAAGGCTTATGCCCATCAAAGTATGTCTTGAGTCCTCCCCGACTCCCAGGGCCCTGTGGAAGCTGGGATTCCCCAGTGTGTCTGTGCAAACTGTCTGCGCAGGCCTGCTGGGTGCTTCGGGCTCCACGGGGTTCCTGTGTCTCTCATGAGCCTGGTGGGTCACTGCTTGTGTGTACATTTCTTGGGCCATCACTGAGAAGCATGTGTCTTCCACGCTGGAGACCCTTGTGGCGCTTTGCAGAGGGACACCCACAGGCCCGGGGTGTATGCTCTGGCAGCCGACTACGTGTTTCCCTGCTTTCTCTTGCATATCAGTGTGAGGAGTCCAACTTCTGGGAGACAGACTGAGGCGGCTCCCTCTGAGCTCCAGAGAGAGGCAGCTGGCTGACCATTAACTTCACTGCCCCTCTATCCTGACCTTAGATGCTGGGCATCCCGGGAGTTCTCCCCGGATGGCTGTTCTCAGGAAACTCTGGATATGCCCAGCTACCAACAGGTCCTGCTGGATTGACACCCCCAATCCAGTGGCTTCTTGCTGCTCCAAGGCTGCTAGCCTTAGCCACTGTCATCTCTCGCCTGAACTATTGCATCAGCCTCCTGCCGGCCTCCCTGCTTCCCCTACTCTGCCTTTTCATGATTTCTCCACACAGCCAGTCACACCCATGAGGCCCTTACCTAGTACCCGCCCATACCTTCCCATTGCACTTTGGATAGATGTTGAACAACCCTCCAGCACCCCTGAGATGGTCGGCTGAACACTCACTGACTGTCTTCTTCCAGGAGGATGGTGTATGTTTCCCAAGGGCAAGGCCGTCTTTCACTTGTCCCTGCTATATCTGGGCCATGCGGACAGTGCAGTATAGTCAAGAGGGCATTGTAACCAAATATGGAATCAAGGGCTCTGGGCAGGGAGCTTTCTGCCCTGGACCAGCCATGCCCACATCCCTCTTCCTGGGGGGTCTAAGGGCAGCTGGAGGCACCTTGCTACAGCACTGATAATAGTACTACAGCCACTTGCTGGGACTTCCTATGGCCAGGTCAGCGGTAAAGCTCTCCATATGTCTGCTGTCTTCCCAAGTGCCCCACTGGGGAGTGTCTTCTCCTGTAGCCATTGCATAGATGCCCAAATAAAGGCAGCGACTGGCTCAGGCTTAGGCACAGGGGAAGAGCTGGCTGCAGATGGGGGAAGCCCTTTCTCTTCTCTCCACAGGCATGTTATATGCCCCAGGTAAGCTCATGGCAGGGCACTGGAGGGTCATGGTGGCTCCCCAAAAGTAGCTACTCTGAACTGAGAGTGGTGCGGGTCTGTTCTTGGTTGTTTACTTGACCACATCTGGAATGAACTACAATCCAGAAAGGGAGGGCAAACCTGTGAGGCATTTTTCCTTGGTTTGAAATGGGTGAATCCACTTCCAGGTTGAACCTTTGAGGAAGGAAGACACACGCCTTTGGATCAGAATTTGAGGCGGAAAGACACATCTTTAATCTGAGCTACACCTTCTGCTGGAAGCCTATATGAGGACATGGAAGGAAGAAGCTTTTGCTCTTTGCCTGCTTACTCTTGCCTTTCTAGCAACATCCCTTCACTGCACTAGAGCCCACTTCTTGGGATTCCAGCATCTACTGCAGACCAGCCGAGACAACCAGCCCTTGTGGACTGAGCAACTTCTGGATTCTTGGACCTTCCACTTATAGCCATTGTTGGATTAGCTGTGCTGTAGCCTGTAAGTCATTCCAATAAACCCTCCGTCTGTCTGTCTATCTATCTGTCCATCCATCCATCATCATTATCTATCTATCTATCTATCTATCTATCTATCTATCTATCTATCTATCTATATCTCTAAAGTTCTGTTGCTCTGGAGAACCCTGAGGCATATAGGTGAGTATTTGCATCCCGGAAAAGTCTCCGTAAGCTTAGTTTAAAGTCGTCCCACTTTGAAGCAGCCACAGGGCCCGGATGAGGACACATTCCTTTTGGAACTGGGAAATCAGGCAGGAAGCAGGATTATAGGCTCGCTTTTATTGACAGAGGAGAAATGGCTGCAGGCCCTTGCCACTCTGCACGTCCAAGACAGAAGTGGCTGTCACCAGGCAGTGGTTTGCTTTCTGTGTATATTTGTGCTTGCCTGTGCACATGTGGAGGCTGGAGGTTGACTTCAAGTATCTTCCTCTATTGTCTCTACTTATTTATTTATTCATTTATTCATTTATGTGTGATGTAAAAGTCTACTTGCATGTCTGTGTACAGGTACATACACTTGTACGCATGCACAGGAAGGCCAGGGGACAATGTCGGGTGGCCCCTATCACTCCACCTGTTCCTTTGGAGCAAAGGACTCTCAGTGAACCTAGAGTCTACAGTTTTTCAAACCAATGCCCCCTTTCTGGTCTCCATGGACACCTGCACTCACACGCATACATAGTATCTCAGATAGACACACAAATACACATAAATAAAAATAAAATAAAACATCGCCTTTTTTTTAAAAAAAAAATAAAAGAAGCCAAACATTTGATGCAAATATTTCAAGAAAACGATACAGCTTGCTGATAACTACTCCGAGGATTTGGGAGGGAGAGTAAACAAACTGACCATTGGCACGGTGTGTCAGGTTGACAGTCCATAAGCCCCAGTGGTCCTCCTGCCTCTATTCCACTTCGAACTGGGGTAACAGACATGTGCAGGGCACAGTCAGCCTGTGCTAGAATCTGAACTCCAGTTCTCACGTGTGGGTGGCAGGCACTTTACCCAATAAGCCATCTCCCCAGTTCCAGAGGAGGATGACACTTCTAAAGAAGGTTACTTATGTGTCTTGAGGGAGCAGAGGTGGCTGGGGTGTTCTGGGTACCTCACAAAGGGAGAGGAAGGCAAGGGAATAGGTGGAAGAGGAGTTTGAACTCGGTTCATACTGCTTGTTTTTCCCAATTTACTTGGGATTATGATAGTGGCTCTGCAGATAGGAAGTCAGGTATGCAGACGTGACATTTGGAAAGGATATCTTGAATCCAGCCCTTACACAGACTTCTTTCCAAACCATTGTTCCCAGTCATTGTTCACTGGCCTCAAAGGCCAGCAACATCTCTATCCTGAGACCCAGGCAGAAGGCTGGGACTACCACAAGGTTGGAGGACTGAGGTTCAAGGGAGTGCCACAAAGAGATTATTGGGGCTGAGAGGGGACACCCCATCATGTGTGGACACAGCTGCAAGTGCCCAGGGCCCTCCCTGATCTGTAAGGGACTATATCCTGGTCCCATCTATGAGATGTAGAACTGACCTTAGTAGGCTTTTCTGAGGTGGATGATATTTAAGTTTTACAATTTAAAAAAATAAGTCAGAAAAAGATTAAATATTTATCTATTTCAAAAACACTAATGAACCCACGGCATATGGCGCTATAAACAGCAGGTCATGAGTAACACAGGTCTAGTTTCCGGAAGAAAGGAAAAGTGAAAAGCCGGCCATGATTTTCACACTGTTTTTCTCTGTGGACACAGGGCCTTCCTAAGTAGCCCAGACTAGCCTCCAACTTGAGGCAATCCTCCTGCCTCTAGCTTCCCAGTACTGGGATTATAGGCATGCACCACCATGCCTGGATGAAGACTTTTCTTCATCGCCCAGGAGTCCTCAGATCACACTTTGGTAAATAATGGCAGAAAATAACTGCTCACCCAGGAGCTGGCGGGGTCAAATCTGTGAGCTGCAGGGCAGCTCCACGGGGAGAGAAGAGGAACACGAGTGTGGAGGGCTCAATCCACAGTACCCAGCACAGCCAGGCAATCACTCCTGTCTACCTGCTGGTTAAGACAAAACCAAGTGAGACCACCCGAGTGAGCCCTTAGCATAAGGCTTAGTAAACTGAGCAAGAGCTAAGTGGAACCAGTGCATGCATGAGCTCCGTCCCGCCACCACCCTCACCTTACTGGGCCATTCTGCTAGATCCTCTTGCCCAGAGCTCACCTTCAGAAGGAGAGATGAGTCACCTTTTATAATGACCTCTAGGCTTCAGAAATGGAAAGCTGGGCATTGTTCAACAGAGGTGATTGACAGCCGTCAATCTTGGCAGAGAAGAAGAGCTGGGGATGTGGCCCCGTTGGTAGAGTGCTTGCCAGCCCAGCATGCGTGAGGTTCTGAGTTCATTCCTAGCACTGCATAAATGGGTGTGCACTGCACAGCTGTAATACTATTTTTCATGATGGGGAGAGAGGAGGAGGATCCTTGGCTACATGTAGAGATAGAGGCAAGCCCGAGATACATGAGACTCCATCTTAAAAAAAAATAGAGCCAGAGGTCATAAGGTAGCCTGAGCAGGGGTCCAGCTAGCATGAAGCAAGCTGAGGATTCCTTCTGGGGCAGGACAGAGCCCTGTCTCCTGAGTCACAGTCCAGGACCCAGAGGGTCAGGTCAACACATCCGGCACCCACATCTGGCTAGCAGATTGGAGCTGGAGACAGGAAGTTGAAAACTGTGGGGTTGAGGCCAGTACTGGAGAGAGAAAGCAGGGCGGGCCTTGGTGGTGGGAAGAAAGGATGGGGGGGGGGGATGGATGGGGAGAACAACGCAAGCACTCAAGAAACATGTGTGCACGTGCTTGTTTCTGTGTGCGTGTGTTCGCAGAGGGAGACGGTGGGGGAGGTGTAGAGGGCTAAACTGGACACAGCGTGCAAATGTCCCTTGCCCCTGTAACCCATAAACATGTCCTCAAATTGTCAGTCTACCAGCGTCCTGGTCACATTATGAGTGCCCTTGGCTGTTGAAAAGGGCTTTTACTGAGGACGGGTTTGGGTTTGGGACTCAGAAGGTGGGGAGCTGAATTCTAGAGGGCTGCAGAGAGGCTGACCCTACCCCTAGCTGGGCAGTAGACATGGACAGTGTGTGTGTGTGGTGTGTGTGTGTGGTGTTTGCTCTGGGATACTGTTTCCCTCACGTGAATGGGAGAAGTTGTTGGAGGGGGCCCTTGAGAAGCTGGGCTGAGCACAAAGCTCAGAGACTCAGGAAGAAATACTTAATATTTTCAGTTTTCATTTTTAAAATGGTAGAGATCAATAAAATACCACCCATCTTAGAAAGGATCACCAGGGTCAGCTATACCTTTAAAAATTCTTATAAATTTACATTTATTTTATTTGTGTGTGTGTGCGCGCGTGAGCGTGTGAGTGTGCATGCTCGTGTGTGAGTGTGTGTGGCAGGTGTGCTGTACACATGTGGGAGATATGAGTATAACTTGGGGGAGTCAGGTTTGTCCGTCTACCAAGAGTTCCCAGGGATCACACTCGGGTCATGAGAATTGAGGGGTAAGCTTCTTCACCCACTGAGCCATCTCCTCAGCGTTAAAAAAATGTAACATTCCTTTGACCGAGTCCTGAGCACACCAGTTTAAACCAACCAGGATCGTTCACAACCCCCAGCCAGTGATTAGTTCCGGAGCTCAGACAGAAACCAGTTATAGCACCCAGCATGGTCATGTGACACAGTTTGGACCAATGAGATGGGCAGAGCTGTTTATGGTGGGCCACAGTTGACCAGAAAAACTCCTTTGCCTCCTCTGATGTGACCTTGACTTGACATCACCAAGACTCCAGCAGCTGCCTCACCCCCAACCTCAGCATGGAACTGACCCCTGAGGTGGGCAGAGCGACGGAACTGCTGAGAGAGGAGATAGCCATTTTAGTCAACCAACCTAGGGCTTCAAGTATGGTTTCGTGACTCAACCAACTCTGGTTAGCTGGAGTTAGGAGTTAGTGTGTATATATGAAAGCAGTTACCTGGATACCTCTGTTTCACAAGTGAGGACACTGAGGCCCAGAGAGGTTGAGTGAGGGCTAACCTAGCTTTCTTGCACCTCATGTCTGCCCACCCTCTACCATGGTAGGCAGCTCCAGGAACGCTAACTAAATCTTTGGTTTTCTCTGTCTAGAGTTTGATTGCAAATACATGTCACTCACTGAGTTTGGTGGTGAAAGCAGGGCACTCACCTATACCCAGTCAGGAGTAGTTCCTAAAGCTCCTCTCTTGTCCCCCTAAAAGGACAGGCTCCGTGTCCACTGCTGGGAGCTTGGAAACTGTCCTTGGCCCTGCATGATGAAGCCTGAACTTGTTTGTCACCACCACAGTTACAGTCTCTTCGTAAGGACACAAATGACAATTGTATCAGTCAACATTGTTGGCCCGCAAGCAACAAGGCCCCAATCCTGGCTGCCTGAAGCAGCAAGGTATGGTGTTTGGGCAGCTCACACAGCTGGAGGGTGGGAGAGCTAACCCGGGTTGGGGTGGGGCAGAATTAGAACCCATGCCTGCCTCCAGTCCCTGACTTACAGCCTGTGACTAGTCCACACCGCTGGCCAGCAATGCTCTTTCCTGCCTGCTGCCACCACCGTCTTGGGACACTGAATCCAAATTTGTACTTCCTGTTTCTTGTTCCAGTCCCTGGCTCCTGTTTCAGAGAATGAGAAGGGGTCATCTGACTCGTGGAAACGAGGCCACCACACGCCTTCGCCCCAGCAGCAAGGGAGGATGGAAAAACTGGGAGCTGACCGGAAGAAGCAGGCCCAGCTATGGTGTGGTTCCAAAGAATAACATGTCTACTGCAGAGATGTCACCAGTCTTTGGAGAGTCCCTTTGAAGGCCCAGCCAGACATTCAAGTCAAAGGTGCTGGGTGCCAGGGGTGTTTTGCTTTGAGACAAATATGCAGCCTCCATCAAGGGCTTGAGCTGCCACTGTGTGCACAGCAGGTCCCTTCCTGAGGGCCGAGCAAACTCTTGTCCCACAGTGACTCGGGATGGGCGCTGGGGCTCAACCCCTGGATCCAGCACACACAAGCGTGTGCCATGGGCAACTGATTGCCCTTCTCTGGGCTTCACTCTTCCTGCTGTATAATAGGGTAACTGTAGCACACCCCGTCATGGGGGCCGACGAGAGAGCCAGATGTTCAGATGTGAGAAGGGCTTAGCATTTAATTAAGGAACTGCTGCTTGGCGATACCGCGTGGCGTGCGCACACCTCAGAGCCGGTCCCAGTCTGGCCCGCGCGTCACACAGCTTTCCTCTTTTCTCACCCTGCACTGAAGCTCCTCCTGTGCTGATAGGGAAGCCACCCGCTTCCTGGACGCTCTTTTGCTCCCCTCTGGGACCTCAGTCCATTCACCGCTCACTCATTCATTCATTCACCTGCTGTTCCTTCTCATTTTATCCTGTTCCTACCCCACCCACCTCCTCCGAATCTTTGCTCATGTGCCTCCTTGGTCTTTTTCAAAGGAAGCCATCCTTTCTCTTCTTTGCACTCACTGACTTTGTCCTGGACCATCTTTCCTTCCGATTGCTGGCCCGCATATCGCCTCTCATTCAAGTCTCAGCTAAAACGTACCTCTCCTGCGGACAGACCTCCTGGTTACCTGAACCAAATCAGTCCCCCATGCCCCTTGACTGCCTGCTTTGTTTCTCTGGCCTCAGTGACCTAAGCTGACCTGACTCCACTCTTGGCACGAATCAGTGAGAGGGTCTACAGCTCAGGCGTGTGTGTGTGTGTGTGTGGGGGGGGGAGGCAGAGTGGCTTGGACCAGGAAGGGACAGAGTTTCCAGGATGCTGGAGACCAAGGTTACCTAAGCACCTACAGCAGAAAGCAGTCTGAGGTCCCTCTGTGAAGAGGAGACCTGACACACCCATCCCTCCCAGAAGATAAGCCCCTTGCTGGGTCGAACATCAGCTTATGATAGTGTTGGGACCCCATGCCTGGTGCTCTGGTGTGCCTCGAGGGGACCAGCACTGTGGCCATGGACTGTGGGGGTTTTCAGCAGTAGATGTGGGTGGGATTGGATGGGAGCTAATGAGAGGGCTTGCTGATCTGGCAGCTTTGCTACTTAGGCTGTGACAGCTCCAGACCCAGCCAAGGAAAGCGAGCTGCTTATGCTAATCAGGCTCAGTCTGCATTTCCTGGCTGGCAGAGATGCCCTGAGCCTGAGGCCTGGGCCCAGCGTGTAAGACATGGGGAATGAGGGAGATGGCTTCGGGTGGTAGGCTGAGGTTCTGGGGCATGGGCAATGGGAAAGGCTACCAGCGAGGCAGGCCAGCTACACACACTCCTGTACTGGAAGATGAGAGGACAGTCCTGGATGCCAAGTTTCCAAAACTTATGCCCTCTGAGGACAGGCAGTCAGCTGTGTCAGGTCAGTTGCTGGCCCAGGACACTATGGCCTAAGTCAACACTGTGCTGAGGATGCTCTCTGCCTACCTTGGAGCACTGGGGTATGTTGAAATAGGAGCGGCGGGGCTGCGTCCCCAGCACCCCGGCCACCTGCTAGCTTATGCCCCAAAATAATTACATGGATACTGTATTCTTTTAAACACTGCTTGGCCCATTATATCTAGCCTCTTCTTGGCTAACTCTTGCACCTGGACTAGCCCATTTCTAATAATGTGTGTAGCACCCCAAGGTGCACTTACCAGGAAGATTCTAGCCTACGTCCATCCTGGGTAGGAGCTGAATCGCATCTGCCTCAGAGAGCAGAGCTATCACGTCTGCCCAGGAGAGAGGAGCATGGCGTCTCTCTGAGGCGTCTGCCCCAGAGAGGAGAGCTATCCAGTCTGAGCTCACTTCCTCTTCCTCCCAGCATTCTGTTCTGTTTACTCCACCCACCTATGTTCTTACCTATCAGGGCCAAGGCAGTTTATTTAACCAATGACCACCTGGAGCCTTTCTTTTTGGCAGAACTGGCCTTTGGGCAAAGAAATGCCCATACCTCAACCACTGACAGAGATATAGAGTGTGCATCAATGGATAAAACAGGACTGTCATATCCTGCCAAGACAGGGTAAGATAGTTTTGAAAAGTTCCTTGCCTTTAATAATGGTATGTCGGTTATGTTAGGCCTTAGCCAAAGTTGGTTGACTCAACATTGCAAACGAGACTTTGGGTGATTGCCCAGGTAGTCAGTTGCCTCTGTCAATTGTTGCACATTTTGGATATATCTCGTTTGTTAAGTAATATTTATTCCCTTCTCAGATCTTTGACGGAGTTGAAGATTATATAATTGTAGTTACTCTCTACATTATTTAGACTCCTTGAGATAGAATGTTTAGCAGAACTCTTGTTCTCAATATTGTTTGTTATATTTACTATTTGTTATTATTGTATATAGTTGTATTTGGTTTAGTTCTGTCTTATTTAGACAAAAGGGGGAGATGTAGGGATAAGTCCCGCCCCTTAGGGGGCATGTTCGCCTCGGGCTTGCCTATAAATCTGGCAAGCGGCTGGCAGCGCTTGCTTCTGCTTTCCTGGTCTCCGCAGACCGGTGGTTCTGTAAGTCTATTTCCCCATTAAAGCTGTCTGCATTCGTTACAATCTGTCCGCTACAGGGGTAGGAAGCTACATTGGTTGTCCAAGTGACATGTACAGAATTTGCTGAGCTCATTTCCTTATTATTGATAAGAACCCAAAAATTCAGATTTGGGAGAACTTTGCATATCCATCCATCCATCCATCCATCCATCCATCCATCCATCGCTTCTGGGAGACCTCACCTCCACTTAGTCCAGGAGCAGAAAGTGAATGGCATCAGGGGCATTGTCCCCAGGGGGACTCTGCTCTGAGCGAGCATGTGAGTGTGTGGATGGCTTATAGCCACTTTGAGGGAAAGGAAGGTCAAAGGCAGGATTTGAAGGGGGGTGCATTCATGAGCACGTGTGTGCACGTGGACACACACACACAGGTACACACATACACTTTCTTACACACACCTATATTCCCTCATGAACACACTCAAACATATACTTTCACACACAGTCACTTGTATGCACACATACTCTCTTGCACACACACACAGACACACACACATAGACACACACACACACACACATACACACACAGATCTGTCATAGAGCCAACAGATTCAATCTGTTTATCTGGACTCTCTATGGTAGAAAATGTCCCGGCCTTGGGGACTGGTGTCCAAAAGGGGAGTCAGCATTCCATGACATTCAGACTTCTCCATCAGGAACGTGAACTGTTGTGAACAACGGAAAGATCTTCCCTGAGGGAGCTAATTTTCCACTGAATGCCAGTTGCCCTCATCAGCCTGTTTCCAGAGCATTCCAGCTGACTAAGCTTGGCTCACATATCCCAAGCTCAAACTTGCAGAACTGAAAAAGGAGACTGTTAGGTCTCCTGTAGTTCCTGTGGCAACCTTCTACAAGCATCTCCAACTGGGTTCTCGTGTGTGTGTGTGCATGTGTGCACAGGTTTGCAGGTGCTTCTCTGTGCAGAGGCCAGAGGTCAACCTTGCAAGCTCTGCCTCAGAATAGCACATTGCTTCTCTGACACAGCATCTCTCATAGGTCTGGGACTCACAGATTCCACCAGGCTGGCTTACCGGTGAGCCCTAGGTAGCTACATGTTTCTGCCTCCTCACTGCTGAATCCATGCCACCATGC
The DNA here is from genome assembly GCF_014885135.2 of Alexandromys fortis. Lineage (NCBI taxonomy): Eukaryota > Metazoa > Chordata > Mammalia > Rodentia > Cricetidae > Alexandromys > Alexandromys fortis. The sequence goes on along the minus strand of NW_026068063.1, from coordinate 1,191,758 downwards.
CGGGTTGTTAAAAAGATGGCTTCTGGGGTTCAAGCTTACTAATGTCAGGTTTCTGTGGCAAGCACTTTACCGAGTGAGGAGCTGTCTCCCCAGCATTCCAACTGGATCCTGAGCCTGGAGTCTCTTCTCTCTATTCTTCTCAGCAAGGAGACAGCATGTGTCATTTAAAAACACCTCATGAGGCTGACATGTTGCTTCTTTGTTTGAGACAGGGTCTCACCATGCAGCTCAGGCTTACTAGAGATCCCCCTGTCTCCGTCTCCGGAGTCCTGAGATGGCAGGTATGTGCCATCATGTCTACCACCGAGGATGACATTTGATTTCTGCTTCTAAGGGACTTGGTCGTGTGCCCCAAACATGTATGCGGGGAGAACATGGATTCTCTGTGAGGGCAGTATGTACACTTAACTGCTGAGTCATTACCCCCACCCCCCACTTCTTGACACAGGTTCTAAGTCGGCCTGGCTGGCCTCACTCTCTACTCTCCTGCCTCAGCCTCCGAAGGTGTTATAGGAACGTGCCATCCCTTGATGTCCTGTTTCATAATTCTACCATGATGGTGACACTTGAATCCTGGAGTGATATTCAAACAGCGTAGAAGACTACTATCTTTTCTCTTCCTTTAATATATCCCCCCCCTTTCCTGGGGGAGGATTGACTGGTGACAGGTTTAGCCTGTGGCCTTGCCTGGCCAATGAAATGAGAGCGGAATTAATAGGTACCCCCTTAATGAAGATGACTCATTAACAGCCAGAAAACGCTTTGAAGATAATAAGTATTTGGGGGCCGGTTGGCACTTGCCATCTGACTTCTGGAGTCCCTCATTTCTCTCCCCCCGGGGGGGGGCTAAGCTAGAATACACCAATGTCGTCAGGGGGTTCAGTGACTGAAATGGCAGTGACAAACCTTGGATGAGCTGGAATGTGCCGGTGCCAGTGAGCGAGGAGGGTGCTGTGTGCAGAGAAGGGAGAAGCTGAAAATCAAGTTTGGGCACACAGGGTTTTGTGCCCCGAGTCTTTGAAGGTCCTGCTCAGGCCCATGAATCCACCTGCAAGTTCACAAAGGGTGGGGCCAAAAGTTAATTTCCTTTACTCTTGGAGTGAATGGCAGAAAAGGACATTGAGAAGTGCCCCTGCCTCCAAGAGTCACCCAGGCTGTTGAACAAGGCTCCGCCCCTCCAGCAGCGTCCAGCCAGGCTGTTGGAATGAAGCTCCTCCCCCTCCGTCCTCATTCAGGCTACTGGAACCAGGACTCTGTTCCTCAGCATCCTCCAGCCAGGTTGTGAACAAGGCTCATTTGACGCAATTTTCATTCCTGGTTGTCCTTTTCTTTTTTCCTCCTCCGCCACCTCCTCCTCCTTTTTAAAAATTCCCAGCACTAAGGAGACACCCTAATGATGCCCAGCTGTGCAGTTAACAGACTCACAGACACTCAGGCACACACCACGATGCCACCAACGCCACCATAATGAGAGAGAGAGGGTCAGGAGGAATTAATCCAAAGCGATCATTGAGGGAACTGAGAGGGGAGGACAGGAGCATACTGCATTCTAATTAGGACTGTTATTCGGAAGATGCATAGCTCAGCAGCTACACCCAAAAAATCCAGGAGTATGTTATGCTTAAAAAAAATAAAAGAAACACAAAACTATGAGTATGTTACGTGAAAACCAAAAGCTATGACTCCAGTGGTTCCCGAACTGGGGCTCCTCACAGCAACCTTGGCGTGGGGAATTGCAAGGATGGTTTTGTTGTTCAAGAAATGAATGAATGGGGGCTGGAGGGATGACTCAGAGGTTAAGAGCACTGGCTGGTTTTATAAAGCACCTAGGTTCAATTCCCAGCTCCCACCTGATGGCTCACCACTCCCAGTTTTAGGAGGTTCAGGGCCCCCTTTTGGCCTCTATGGTCACTGCATGCGGTACACAGACATACATGCAGGTAAACACTTGGGCATGTAAAGTAAAAATAGGTCTCCTTTAAACAAGAAATTACTGAATGTTTAATAAAAACTGTTAGCTCACTCTGGGTAACCCTGTACAGGTAGTCAGGCAAGCAGTGTCGGGTTTTCTTCCCCCGCCCCTAGAATTTTGGGATAGAATTTTGTCATTTCAGTGCAGACAGAGTGCCCAGACTAAGGAGATATATAGTAGGAACCTAGTGATGTTTCAGGAATTTCTGGAATTGCAGAGGTGGCTTGCAGCTCACCTGAGGTCCCGGCGCTCCTACAGAAGGGCGGAGCCTCAGGGGTGCGGATGCACAGATGGGTTTCCAAATCCCTGTGTAGCTGAGGGGGACCTTGAACTTCTGCTTCTCCTGCCTCCTCTTCCAAACTGCTGAGATTACAGGATTGTAAGTAAACTACACTCTTTAATGTGGGACTGGGGATGGAACCCAGGGCTTCATGTACGCCGAGCAAGTTTCCTACCCACTGAGCTGCCTCCCCAGTCTCCAGATGAATTATTATCTAACCATTCGAAGAAAAAATATTTCCAAATATGAGACTTGGAGGGACACAGAACAGCAAGAACGTCTTCGGTAGTGAAGGGAAAGAAGAAAAAAGTGGATATTAGTATTTTTTCATTAAAATTGTTTAGTTATGTGTGTGTGTGCGCACGCACACGTGTGCATGCATGTACATGCTACAGATTGTACATGGAGATCAGACAGAACTTCTGGGAGTCAGTTTGCTTCTTACACCATGCGGGTCCCCGGAATTGAACTCAGGTCATTGGGCTGAGTGAGCAGCAAGCACCTTTACCTACTGAGCCACTTGCTGCCCTGGGATTAGCATTTCTTGAGCATATGTGATTCCCACACAGCTGCTACAATCATTTGATCAGTCAGTCAGTCAGTCAGTCAGTCAGTCAATCAATCAATCATCGGCCAATCATCTCACTGAATCCTTACAACTAAATTTGGGGGTGGCGGATGGTGATACACTTTTTGTATCCATTTAACTGGAGTTTATGAGCATCTATCTATTCAGACCCCCAAAAGTTCTCTGTGCTAAAGACAACATGTCATCCTCGTGGCATTCACTAATATCAGAAATCAGCACAGCCACTCATGTACACATGGGTTGAAGAGTCCATAGAGACATGCACATGTGTGTGCGTGCGTGTAAACATACAAGATTTCTCCAGGCATCTGGCAGCACCTGAAGACTTGCCCATCACATTTGGTGATGCGGTGTGTGCTCCTGGCATCTGGTGGACAGAGGGCCAAGGATAGTATTAGATATTCTAGGATGTACAGGGCAGGCCCCTACGGCAATTAATTTCTTTCTTTTTCTCAATCATGGCTCCCAGGATTGGAACCCCAACCTTTATACATATTCATCTATATATTTCAGGAAGTGAAGATTGGTAGGAAGGCAAGCTGAGGGAGGCTGGGCTCTGCCAGGGTGGCTTTGAGTGACTGTTAGGACAAAGGCTGGGTCGTGCCCCTGGAACAAGGGAGAAAACAATACAACACATTGCTCAAGTCAGGCGTTAGGGAAACACTCAGGGGTGGAGGTGGGGGCTCTCCTTGAAGTGGAGGAACCAGAAGATGCATCCTTGGGGAACTGGGAAGCTTTGAATGATGGCTGGAGTTGGCTAAGCAGGGAGGACTGGGAGGGGCATCCTGGCTGGCAATAAGCCCAGCAGGTGTGAAGGCCTCTGGGAGCAGGGACTTGGCAGGGCTTCAGGAAGCCTGAGGGATGGCAGAGTTGGGCTATGGGAGGCCTGGAAGGGGCTGCCTACCCTTGGCCGGTTTCCTGGGTTAATGGAAGCAAGGACGTAGCGATTACACCCTCGTTTCCAGGTTAATGAAGGAGAACGCAGAGGTAATGCTATTTTTGTTGATTCTTGATTTCTTGTTAAAATGTTTTCCAGAGAACACTTCCCTAACGGCTCCATCCTAGACAAGCCATGGCTCCCTCCCAGGCATTTCCTGAGGACAGTAATGTCCCCCTCCCTAGGTGTGCTCCTTCCATTAGCATTGCTTTATGCTGCGTGTTAAATGGTGTTCGGTGTCTTGGGACAGCTAAGGTCCCCGCCACTCTGAGTCAGACTTCTTCTACCCCTTGCATCTGCCGAGAAATACATTTCCTCCTCTGACACCTCTCAGGTGCCAGAGCTTCCTGCTTAGTACAAAGATGCCCCTGGGGGTGGGTGGGAGGACCTGCTAGCCTCCTTGTGCCCACTGTGTGGTCTTGACCTGCAATGTGGGCCTTGCTAGAAAGGCAGGGTCTCAGGACCCCGGTCCACATCTACTGAGTCACCACTTGCATTCCTGTGGACATGTGCACACATGTGTGCACGCACATTCATATGTGTACATGCATGTAGAGGCCAGAGGTCAGCGTTGGGTGCTGCTCTTCAGAGATGCTGTCTACTTTGCTATTTTGAGTCACAGTCTCTCCGTGAACCTGGAACTCATCAACTAGGCTTGCTGTCTGGCTAGCGGAGCCTTAGGGATCTTCCCGTCTCTGCCTCCTCAGAGCAAGGATGACAATGGCATGTCACCACACCTGGCTTTTTCCAAGGGTGCTGGGGAATCACACTCAGCTTCTCATGCTTGCTGTGGAATAATCCTTCTGGGCACTGTGAATACGTGTTACTTTCATTGGTTAATAAAAAGCTGACAGGCTGGTAGCCAGGGAGGAAGTTAGGCGGGAAAGCCAAGCTAAGAATGATGGGGAGGAGGGTGGAATCAGAGAGTTGCCGTGATGCAGAGAGAGCAAAATGGGTATGCTGTACTGAGAAAAGTTACCAGGCCACATGGCAAAGCATAAATAGAAATATGGGTTCATTTAAATGTAAGAGTTAACTAGTAATGAGCCTGAGTTATCGGCCGAGCATTTATAAGCAATACTAAGCCTTATAAATGCTGATTTGGAAGCGGCTGCTGGGACAGGAAAACGCCACCCGCACAGGCTGGTGTGACAAGTGCTTTAACAAGGTCCTCAGGAGCCTGTTGTGCACACTCACCAAGTCTGAGAAGTTTCCAGAGAACGAAAAAAAAAAATCTGGGGACGTAGCTAGAGTGGTTGAACATCTACCTAGCATGTGTAAGGCCCTAGGTTTGCTTCCTAGGGCAAAAAGTAAAATAAATAGGAAGAAAAAAAGAAAATCTAGGCTCCTGTGACTCCGGTTGTGGGGTCCCGGCAGTCCCCATCTGTCAGCCAAAGAAGTGTAGTGATTACTTCTGCCTCACCGACTATTTTTAAGATTCTACTAGATGTATTTTATTCTTTCTGTGTCTCTGCGTGGGTGCTTGTGTAAAGGTCAGAGGGCAGCTTCCAGGAGTCTTTCCTCTCACCATGTGGGTCCCAGGGACTGAAGTGGGGTCCGGCCAGGCTGTGGATAAGCACTCTTGCCTGGCTCTGTCACACGGAATATTAAATACTAACTTGATCCACTTCAGAAGCAGCATAAAGAGGGGTGATGGTTTTTGGTGTCAAGAGAGCCTCTCTGGGGGGCTGGAGAGACGGCTCAGTGGTTAAGAGCACTGTCTGCTCTTCCAGAGGTCCTGAGTTCAATTCCCAGCAACCACATGGTGGCTCCAAACCATCAAAGAGATCTGGCGCCCTCCTCTGGCGTGTGGGTATAAATGGAGGCAGAAAGTTGTATACATAATAAATAAATCTTTAAAAAAAAAAAGAGCCTCTCTGTTTTGTCGCGTGTGGGCTATGAGGCCCTGGGTGGGTGGCCCGGTGTCTTTCAGCCTCAGTTTCTCCATCTGTGAATGGGGGAGAATGTGGTCTCCCTCTGCAGGAGTCGATGGGCATCTTACCATATGCAGGGATGGAGGTAAAATAGTCCACCCCTCAAATCTTCTTTCTGGACTGCCCCCATTCTCTGCAAAATGGATTGGGGTTGGGAAATGTAAAGACAAAAGGAAGGGCCTCTAAATCCCAGGCAGTAAGGTCAGGGTGACATTTGACTAGTGACCTGTGAGAAGCAAGCATTTTCCGAGCCAGTGGCACAGGAGAAACAGAGTACTAATTTTAGAGTTTCCGCTCAGAGGTAAAGCGGGCCCCCAGCCACCTCTGCTGGGATGTTTGCATCTGAGTCTTAATTAGAAGTCCTCATCTGTGTGCCTGTGAGGGAGGTGGGCTAGCTTTGGGGACCGTGCCTGATTCAGGGGTGGTGGCTGGCTGGGGATGACTCTGTCTGGCAAGATGACGCTTCCCGGGGCTGTGCCAGGAGAAAATGCTCCAGGTCCTTTGATGGCAGGAGGGGTGGTGGCATTCACTGTGCCCCGAGGCACTGTGACAGTCAGGATGAGGGCCAGAAGAGCCCTCTCCTGGAGTCGCCAACAGATGAAGAGGGATGGATGTCATGTTGAAGTTCAGTTACTCGCAAATCCCCCAAATGGCTTTGACAAGGCTCCTGGCCTTCTCACGCCTCAGTGTCCTCCTGGGCCCCAGGGGAATGGAAAAACAACACTCGCTTTGCGGGGTCAGTAGGAGACTTGGATGGACCTAGCCCTGGCGAGGCCTCAGAGCAGCACCTAGAAGTTTCTCAGCACTCTTTAAAATCAGTGAGCTTTCAAGGGGGCACGCAGTGGGGTGGGGTGGGCGGCGGTGCTAATGCTGCTTTGACTTTGGCAGAGGTTCTCACTTGCTCTGAGCATGCAGAGAGAGTCCCGGGGCTGTGAGCAGGAGCACAGCTGCATCCATGCTTCACCTTAAACAGGCAGCTTTATCCCTACAACTAAGCCCTGGATGGCATCCTCATTTACCCAAACCAGCTCTGAGCAAGGTGCCCGGATGCCCGATTCCACATCCTCCCAAATGCCCTTGGAGCAAGCAGACCCCTTCCTGTAGATGAAGCAGCCGTGGTGGGGAGAGTCAACCGCTTAGGAAGGAAGCTGGTATGGAGTAAAGAAATTGTTTAAAATTACATGTATTTATGTATTCTTGAAGGTATGTGTGGGTGGGTGGGCACATATGCTATGGGGTGGGTAGATGGGTGCATGCTATGGGGTGGATAGGGGTGGGTGGATGCTATGGGGTGGGTAGGGGTGGGTACATATGCTATGGGGTGGGTAGGGGTGGATGCATATGCTATGGGGTGGGTGGGTATGAAGCTGCTTTTCAAATATTCCAAATAGATTTTTCCCTCTCTAGAGAGCCTAGACTTTTACCCCCACCTTCTCCATCTTGATCTCTCTGTGTCTGTCTCCTCCTCTCTTTCTTTTCGACCATGTGTGGAAGTCAGAGGAGAGTGTCAGCCCTCTTCTGGCACCCAGTTTGAGACAGAGACTCTTCTTGTTCACTACTGTGTACACCGGGCCAGCTGACCTCAAGAGACTGTCTCTTTGTCTCTAACTCCCATCTCACCGCGAGCATGGGGATTACAGATGTGTGCCTCAGTGTCTGGCTTTGCTTAGGTTCTGGGGATTCGAACTCATGCCTTGCGTGCCAAATACTTTACCCATAAATCATGTCCCCAATCCTGAAATGAGAAGTTTTGATTACTGTAGTCAGGACTACTTTACATGACCTTCAGAATGGCAGGAAAATCCAAGACTGATGTCCCCAAGCTCAGCAGGTACTGAGAGCAACAACTTCACGGGCAGCTCAAGACCAACCCTACAAACTATCAGAGGCTTGGAGGCGGTCCGAGCATTCTAGAAAGAAAAGGAGCAGCCACCAGTGTCACCAGCAGCACATACATTGGGGACCCAAATCTTACGCAAGCACACAGGAGGGATCTGAATGGGAAGGCACTAGTAATGTGTTTGGTGTTTGCGAGGAACTGTTGAGTGCCTGATCTATGGTAAGGACTTCTGGCTGGTGAATAGTGACCATAAACTCTATTCTAAGTGGCCTGGCTGTAGAACCTCACCTGAAGCAGGAAGTCATCACCATCACAGACTACAGGTTCTTCAGGACCGTGACCAGCTTGGCTCTGTTCCCCACAGTATCCAGAGGAGATAATGCCTAGCACATGGCACACCACACAGACACGTGGGACGGGGAAATGGACATGCGGCAGGTCCAGGAGAGGATGAAACAGCAGACAGTGTTGTGGGGTCGTCGCTGACAAGAAGCTGATTTCCAGCTCTGAGTCCTCTCCCTTCTTGAAGTGGTTTCTACAGAACTGAAACCAAGTTTGTCTCCCTCCTCCCAGGTTGGGGGACATCACATGCAAAGGTGTGTGCTAACATCTGTTCTTGTCCCTTCTGGTTTGACAAGGACTGGGAAGCAGATTGCTGGGATGTTATCTGGCCAGGCACTCCGCTGGCTTTTCTGGTGCAGTGGGGAATACCCTGCTTATCACGAAGAGTTTACTAGTGGGCATGTTCTGGCCCCTGGATGCAATGAGCCTGTTGAGGATCATTCAGGAATAACTCCTAGAATAAAATGTTGCTGCCTCGTGGGACCAGCACCTAGGCTGTGAGCATTACCACGTTCTCCAAGAAGGAACATCATGCCACAGCACACCACACACACACACACACACACACACACACACACACACACACACACACGGTGCTGTACAGGATCAAATGAGATCATGTATGTTCAAGCTTCAGACTGTGTGGCAACCCTCATGCGGGCAAGGCAAGTCCAAGGCTAGCCTCGAACTCACTGTGCAATTGAAGATAGCCTTGAATTTCTGATCCCCAAGTCTCTACTTCTTAAGAGCTTGAATTACGTGTGTGTGCCACCATGCTGCTCAATTGTGCTCAGTGCTGCTATGATGGCTGTGTCTTAGGTATGTCTACTCCATGGGGGAGCGTCTATTAGGGTACATGTCGTGTGATCAAACATTCTGGAGTCCAGCTGGTCTATGTCAGGGGTGATGCTTTGGGCCTGCATTTGCACTGTGGAGTGTTCAGAGCAAGGCTTTAAGTCAGCCTTAGCCAGTAAGAATCCTCTTTCCTTTTTTTTTTTTTTTTTTTTTTTTTTTTTTTTGAGACAAGAGTTTCTCTGTGTAGCCCTGGCTGTCCTGGAACTCACTCTGTAGACCAGGCTAGCCTCAAACTCAGAGAGATCTGCCTACCTCTGTCTCCTGAGGCCTGGAATTAAAGGCGTGTGCCACCACCGCCTGGCCCTCTCTCCTTTTAAACTTTGTAAAAACATGTTCTTATCTCCTTTCTTTTCCCCCAAGCCCCACCCTGTGTGTATGCACGCACTGTTACGTGTGCAGAGGCCTGGGGTTTGAACTCGGGTCATCACGACTGGTAGCAAGCACCTTTACCCACTGAGCCATTTCACCAGCCAGAGTCCCCTTCTGAGTGATCACTGAAGCTGGAGAGCTGGGCTGACTCCGATGTGCAGTCAGCCAGCCGTGCCTCGCGCTGCTCGCTGCATTGTCTGTCCCATGGCAGATCGTATCAGGCTATCTGGCTCAGGAAGGCTGGCAAGGTGAGAATATTAACGGTGGCGATAACATCGCGGAGTGGTCTGCTTCCGCATGTAGCACTGAATGGTTTACAAAGCCCCAGACATAATGAGCTCGTCTGACTTCTCAGTCATAATCCAGGCAATCACTGCGAGAAAAGCGGGATATCTATTACCTATGGTGATTTGTTTAAGTGTCTCATACAAATTAATTAATCGGATCTCAACAACCCCCAGAGAGCAGCATCTTCCTGTCTCCATCTAATCCACCTATAAGTCACACAACTGAGAAAACTGAGGCTCGGAGACGGGGTCCTTACCAGGAAGGGATTTATTTATGTGAGACCTTCTCTGGTAGTTTGAATGTAATTGTCCCCCATATTCTCACAGGGAGTAGTGCACGGAGGTGTGGCTTTGTTGGGGTGGGTGTGGCCTTGTTGGAGGAAGTGTGTCACTTTGGGGGCAGGCTGTGAGGTTTCCTATGCCACAGACTATTTCCTGTTGCTTTCTAATCAAGAAGTAGCCAGTACCATGTCTGCCTGCAGGCGCTATGCTCCCATTATTATGATAACAGGTTGAACCTCTGAAGCTGTAAAAGTGAGCCGCCCCAATAAAATGTGTTCTTTCCAAGGGTTGCTGTAGTCATGGTGTCTCTTTACAGCAATAGACACCCTGACTAAAACACCTACTAAGACACCTACCATTCTCTAGAGTTATCTGCCCAGTACCATCCCCAGCCTGTGACCGGGACACTCTTAAGTCATGAGGGGTTCATGGTAGTGGAAAAGTCTTTGTCTTGGTGGAGTTAAGAGGAGATGGACCTTTAGGAAAATCCGGACAAGGTCCCTGAGACACACGAGGCTAGGTCTACAAGGCCACCTTGGGGGAAACGAGGTCAGTGCAGGCCCCAGGAATGAGATCAATATCAACCACAAATTCACTTATAATGACTTATAAAGTCATTAATATTCAGTGGACTCTGCTGTTCCTATTGAGAGCCTGGAAGCTTTCCAGCTCCAGAGAAGTGGGGACATACGACAGCAACAGGATGTCAACAAATAGGGGGCCTCAGAAGTAGGAGGTGCTGCAAGGTTGCCCTTCTCCTAGTGCCTGACAGACTTTCCTGTCCAGCTCAGGCCCTGAGCCACATTTTCCCTTCTGGTGAAGTCTACTAATAACACACGTCTGGTTTTCATGATAAATTCTGGAGTTGGTGAAAACACTGGTTGAGGAGGCCAGTGGTTGTCTCATTGGCCAAATTATTCATTCAGAAGATGAGGAAACTGAGGCAGAGGATAAGCGCCATCTTGACAAATCTAGCATCATCTAGGACACAAAACTCTGGGTATGTCCGAGAGAGAGTTTCTAGATTGGGCTAAATGAGGTAGTTAATTGGGTGGTACCATTGCATACAGCTGGGATCCAAGACTAAATAAAAAAGAAATCAAGCCATACACTGGCATTCATCTCTCTCTGCTTCCTGACTGAGGATGCACTAGGACCACACCCCTCACCCTGCCGTCCCCATCATGATGGACTGCGCCCTCAAATCGTGAGCTCAAAGAAACCCTTCCTCCCTTCCTCCTTCAGTTTCTTCTGCTGCACGTTTTGTCACAGCAATAAGGACAGTAACTACTACAAATGCCACAGCACTATCAGAGGGGATCTTCTGCAGCGCTGTACTCAAGTTGGGACAGGTGGGCGGGACTTGGCACCCAAGCAGATTAGGCCACGCCTCGAGGCATTTGAAGCTGTGCCTTAGAATCTAGTTTACAGAAGCCAGGATTGCTGCTTGACACCGTAAAGCTCACAGGACAGCCTTCCCAACAGCTTATCTGGTTTCAAGTGGAATAGGGCCAAGTTTGAGAAGCCTGGGCTGCGTTTCGGAGCCCAGGGCTGTCAGGTGAGAGGCAGGCATGGGGTATTGGGCAGCAGGACTCAGAACCACCAGAAACTTTCACTCGATCAGTCAGGAAGGAGTTGAAAACAAGAGAGAGGATGTGATCTGTCCTTGGACACAGTCAATTCGGGCCACAGCTGGAATCTGAAGCCATGTCAGTGGGTGCCCGTCTGACTTTAAAGGCTGCCTTCTTGGCTTCCCACTTAGCTGCTGCCCTCACAACACCCAAAGTAAACAATTTCAATCAATTACTGGCTTCCGGGGGATTTTTAGCACAGAGGAGCAGTTCAGCACCTGGTGGCATGAGGATGTGTGAGGGGCTGTCCGCATCACCGTGGACCAGGAAAGAGAGCAGCAGGAGAAGGAGATGGTACACTCTGTCTTAGTTAGGGCTTCTATTGCTGCGAAGAGACACTATGACCTCGGCAAATCTTATAAAGGAAAACATTTAATAGGGGCTGGCTTATAGTGCAGAGGTTTAGTTCATTGTCACCACGGCAGAAGCACGGCAGCATGCAGGCAGATGTGGTGCTGAAGAGGTTCAACATCTGGATGGGCAGGCAGCAGGGAGAGCGACACTGGACCCGGCTTGAGCTTCTGAAACCTCAAAGTCCACCCCCAGTGACACTCTTCCTCCAACAAGGTCACACCTCATAATAGTGCCACTCCCTATGAACCTGAACCTGTAGCGGCCATTTTCATTCAACATGCCATTGGATCCCCTGGAACTAGAGTTACAAATGGTTGGGAGCCACTATGTGAGTGCTGGGAATTGAACCTAGGTTCTCAGCAAGAGCAGGCAGTGCTCTTAACCACTGAGCCATCTCTGGTCCTCCCCTTTTTTGAGACGGGATCTTTATGCATCCCGGGCTGTCTTAAAACTTCTAATATTCTTGCCTCAGTTGCCAGAGTGCTAGGATTAAGGTATGCATTGCTATCCCAGCTACTACCAGAAACTTTTCTTGAGCCCCTAGAAAATATGCCCTCTGTCCCTTGTCCATCCTTAAATATAAGGATGGTGCTGGAAGTCACCCCCACCTCCCTGCATGTGAAGGAAATGTCACAAGTAGTGCAAAGCCAGGAGACCGTCGCTGGGAAAGAGAGGAAGTGTGCAGTTGGCACTGTGTGAACTCTGGGATCCAGCCATCCCTGAAGAATCAATGCTGGGTCCCTGCCACCTTCAATGGCAGCTCTTTGCTGTGTACTTACTTGGCTCTAGGCAGTTTGGAAGGAATTTCCCTCACCTGAAACTCAGAGATGTCTGACTCATCTAAGTTGGTTTCAACTTTCCCAAAGACTTGCTCACCTTCTCTAGGTCCTTCAAGGGTAGATGAGTTTGTAGAAGTCCAGGCAATGTGATGGAGTTGTTCTAAATCTAGACATGCCCATCTCTAAGAAGGTCTGGGGGCTGGCGAGATGGCACAGCAACTAAAAGGGCTTGCTGCCAAGGTTAACAACCTGTGTCGATCCCCAAGCTCCAGATATTAGAAGGAAGGAACTGACTCTCCTAAGTCGTCCCCTGACATCCACACTCAGACTATGGTGCGTGTGCGTGCAATATGAGCTAAGATCCTGGACTAGATCAAAAGGAGAAGCCAGCTGAGTACCAACACTCGTCCTCTTCTGCTTCCCGACTGCAGATGTGACCGACAGTCTCACACCCCTGTCACCATGCCTTCCCCACCACGACAGACTGTAGCCTCAAAGTGTGAGCCAAATAAACCCCATCTTCTGTAAGTTGCTTTTGCAGGCCTTTTCTCCCAGCAGTAAGAAAAGACATTAATTCAACAGTTCAATTAGTAAGCCCTGTGTGATGGGAACTGCGATGTGGGATTCCATTCTGTATGCTGTGAAAATGGTTTATCACCATTGGTTAATAAAGAAGCTGCTTCAGCCTACAGCAAGGTAGAATACAGCCAGGCTGGAAGAGATATAGAAAGAGAGTAGGCGGAGTCAGGGAGGTGCCATGTAGCTGCTGAAGGAGTAACATGCTGGCATTGATAAGCCACAGCCTAGTGGCAATACACGGATTAATAGAAATGGGTTAATTTAAGATGTAAGAGCTAGCTAGAAAGGACGCCTAAGCTATTGGCCCAAAGTGTTGTAATTAATATAGTTTTTGTGTAAATTTGGGTGTGGGCAGCCAGAAAAGCAAGTGCAGTCTCCGCTTACAGAACTGCTTTGAGTATTTAATGTTATTCGCTTATCAATCCTCATAGACACACAGTTTGAGTACCACTGTCATCATCCCGTCCAGCAGATGGGTGGGCCAAGGTGTGCCGAGTAGATGCAAACATGTTTAGGACTTCACAGCCACTAAACAGCTGAGCAAGACAGGAGTCTTGACAATGGAGCTGAGACCCTGCCTCCCAACTTAACTACATACCTCTGTCTGCCTTTCCTGCAAAGATCCATGCAAGAGTGATGGTTGCTAGCCCGCGTCCCAGCTACAGATCCGAGGCATGGCTTCCCATGTACCTGCCCTGTGCTTCATTGCCAAAGGCATGTTTAATCACCTGTCTAGAGTTTTCCTCCCAGCCGGCACTGTCAGGAGCCCACGGCTGTCACTATTAAGTCCTCATCGCTGACTGCCTGTGTGCATGTAATAAGCCAGGCACGAGATGGGAAATTGGACAGACGACACCAGAGGCGGCTATGTCAGAGATCAGATTGACAACAGGAAAGGAAGAGCTCTAACAATTCCATACAGTTGCCTCCTAGTCTGCTACGTCTTGCCTCTGTAGCCAGTCTCCGTGGCACCTTAAAGAGGTAGGACCCAGACATCTGTTCAAATTGCTGTCCCACCCAGCACGCTTGCATCTGTTGCTTCCTCCATGTCTCAGACAAGTGACCACTTGGGATGTCCCATTTCACAGGAGCAGCAACTCTCCATCCTTATACCGTGACCACACAGAGCTCGGGGCCAGGGCTGTTGGTGGGTGAAGGTTGTAGACAGCACATCTTCCCAAGCATCTCCATGTATGTGGCAGTCACACCTGCTAAGTCACCTCTCCCAGGAAAGCAAAACCTTCCTGAGGTCTCAGAAGCCCCCTTTTGCTTCTTGGAGGGCAGCCAGTGGTGGTAGACGGGCAAATGTTTTGCTACACAAACCCCAGAGGAGGGGAAGAGCCCTGACTTGTGGCACGAGTAGCAATGGCTGTGGTATAAACACCATTGTCAACATCAAACCACAAGAGTGGTCCTGGAACTTTGGACCTTGGCTCTCAGGAGCCTCGATTCGCTGATTCTAGCCTGGCCTGCACTGACTCTCACTAGGAGAACTGGAGAGATACTTTACCTAAATGGGACTTTAAAAACAGTGAAAGATAACACAAGAGTATCAGCTCCCAATAGACAACACTCAGACCAGCTCTCAAGTGGACAACTCAAGATCTATAGAATCCTTTCCAAACTCACAAACATCACTGGAACTTTCCCTTTCTTTGCCTAGTATGGGAGACTGTCGCCAAGGACACTGCTCACAGTAGAGGAAGCCCTGCCACTCCACTCTTTACAAAAGCAATAGCTTTGGTAAATGGAAATACTAAACAGTAGATGGAAAAGATCAGCGCTAATTAGGTTTGCCCATCTCTCATTTTCTTCCTTTTCAATCCCCCTTCAACCTTAAGCGAGTGAATTGTGGTTAATCAAGAGAATGGTCTAAATGAGATCTGTCAAGGGTCTCTGGCAAAAATGGGCTATTCCAGCACATTTGGGCTAGATCCAAAAAGTTGGGAGCTTGGAGGATGGGGCTGGTTTGGTTAGCATTTTGTTCTGACATTGAGTGTAAGGCATTTGAATTAATTTCATCGTTGACAGGAAAAGGGATGCTGCAGATAGTGGTAGCAGATATAGTGTAACCTTTCATCTGTCCACACATCCACCCATCTCTTCACTCATTTAGCTATCCAGATATCTGTTCACACGTCATCTAAACTCTCATCTATTCATTCATTCCTATCTCTGTCTACCCAACCGTTTCCTATCTCTGTCTACCCAACCGTTCGTCCGTCCTTCCGTCCGTCCATCCATCCATCTATCCATCCATCCACCCACCCAATCACTCTCCTTCCTTCCTTCCTTCCTTCCTTCCTTCCTTCCTTCCTTCCTTCCTTCCTTCCTTCCTTCCCAATTCTTTATGCAACCAATTATCAAAATACCACCCACCCACCAACCAAAGTCCATCTATCCAGCCAACTACTGGGTCATGCCACCTTTCCTCGGAATCAATCCAAGGTCACCAAGGACAATGCAAAAATCTAATAGTCTATTTCCCTACCCATCTTAACCTCTCAGCAGCATTGTCTTAGTTAAGGTTCCTATTGTTGTGATGAAGCACAGCCCCAGCCATTACTCCGTCCCACCTGGCACTATGTCCTCCTTGTGCCTTGTCACTAACATGTCTTTCTTTTCTAGATTACCACAACAACATCTATATTTGTCTTCTGCTTCTGTTTTTCCAAAAACATACGTCAGACCCTAACATAGTTTTTCCCCAAACCTGCTTTTGGCTTCACATATTCTTCAGGAGAAACTAAAGTCTGCCTCAAGCACAAACAGGCCTCGCTACTTCCACATTTACCACCTCTGACTTTCCTCCTACCACGTTATAGCTGGACCACAATAACCTTCTTCTGTCTCTGCTCTTGTCCCTACATGGTACTTTCACCTGGCCCAGTCTCTGCATGGCACACCCTCACCTTCCTTTAGCATTCCCAGATGTTGCTTAGCTTTAGTGTCTGACTACTTCTTTAAAACACAGCCTTAATGAGGCATGGGCGGAGCCCTGTTTACTGTTTTAATTTATAGAATAATGCCCAGTGCATTAAGGTAACAATGGTGAGTTCATTCATTCATCCATCCACTTATGTATGTATCCACCAACCTATCTACTCACCTTTCATCTGTTCAGCTACTCATCCATTTTATCCGTTATCACTCAATTCCTTCATCCATCCAGCTATGTATCTCTCCATCCATCAACCATCCATGCATGTGTTCATCTATGCATACATCTGTCTATTTATTCCCTCATATATTCACCATCTCTCATCCATCCGGCTGCAATCCATCCATCTATGCTATCTATGTATTCACCTATATGACCATCTATGCATTATCCACCCACCTTGCCATGCATGCATCCACTGGCTTATCTACACATTACCAATGAATCCATTCATGCATCCATCTGTCTACCCATGCATCCTTCCATCCACTAATTTGTCCATCCACCTGCCTAAGCATCATCATCCATCCATCTTTCCAGTCATTTTTTCCAACCAGCCAACCATGCAGTAATTTTTTTTTGCAGTGAGTTTGGATAGGTTTATAGAAGGTCCATTGTGATAGACCTTCATGTGTGGAAGTAGATGTTCAGAAGTAGGTCTGTGGGAATGTGGAGAGTGGGGAGGCCTTCCCGAGGTTAGTGGTTACAGTAACTGCAAGAATGCTCCAGAGTTATGTACCTGGCTCCATGCAGTGTGCTTCCTATTTAGGCATGCGATGGCTTTTCCTGCAACGTGCTTTACAGCTCGTGAAACACTTTCATACTCACGAACCCACTGAACACTCTGTGACCGCAACACGTAGTAAGGTTACCGCTGATGGGGAACCTCCTTCAGCTAATGGACTTCGAGAGGCTGGACCAGGTGGGGCGTGACTCTGGGTACCAAAAGGCCAGTGGTACTGCCCTCTCAGACTCTTCCCATTCATCACACCTAGATGCTGGATCCTGTTCCTGTTTCTTTATTGTAATCCACGAGTTTTCTTTTAGTAAAGAAAAACCTTAGTATACCCTATTTGGAGCTAGTGTGGTGTTATTTGATTTGCGTTCCCCCCACCTGATGCATTCTGCTTCATACTGCAGGACACAGGGGCTGATTAAATTTGCTAAAAGTAAGAGTCCACTGAGTTAGTCACACCAAGTGTATTTTAAATGTTCTATATACACTTGTGTCTGTGGCTCAAATTCTGGTCAGGACCCTCTAGAACAGTTCACACACACACACACACACACACACACACACACACACACAGAGAGAGAGAGAGAGAGAGAGAGAGAGAGAGAGAGAGAGAGAGAGAGAGCGAGCCAGGTTCCCTGTGTAGGTCCTTATTGGCTCTGGTCATGGGAACCGGGATGCAGACGCTCAGACAGCATCTTGCCAGCATGCACTGGGGCTCTGTATTCATCCCCAAGTTCCTATTCGTGCTGTAGGAGAACATTCATCTCCAAGCCCCTGCCGTCTTTGAGGCTGGTGAGCAAGAGAGCAGAGCCTCACTAGAAGCAAGCATCTCGCTTGACCTCTGTTCTCAAACTGGAGGCTCAGGCAAGGATTTGAGAAAAGGGGGGGGGTCATGAGGAAGTGTTTAGGGGTGGTGATGATAGGGAACATTCTAGAAGAGAGGTGACTAGGTGATTCCCTAAGTCTTGAAAAGCCCAGTGCAGCCGGGAGGCAGGGAGACCACACAGGACAGTACCACATGACAGAAGGGGTCTGGGCCCTGGATGGAGGCTCTCAGCTCCACTGAAGGCACAAATGGGTGCTGGGCATTATGCTGTGCACACCTAGGGGACCATAATTTTCTGAGACCAGGGTGGATGGAAGATTCCAGGCTCCTTCCTCAGTTCCC
This sequence comes from Alexandromys fortis, assembly GCF_014885135.2. Classification (NCBI taxonomy): domain Eukaryota; kingdom Metazoa; phylum Chordata; class Mammalia; order Rodentia; family Cricetidae; genus Alexandromys; species Alexandromys fortis. Next base: position 1,173,883 of record NW_026068063.1, on the reverse strand, counting down.
AGACATCAGCAAACTGCTTGGGATATTGGATGATCCCAAGTTGGGGGAGCATGTTCCACTCACAGAATCTGTCCCCTTTCTCACCATCCTGGCCGGGCTGGTGTCACCGGCTCACCCTGGTCGGGTTGGTGGCACTGGCTCACCTTGGTCGGGTTGGGTCTGTTCAGACCTCTTGCTCCCTTAGTTGCAGAGTAAGAATTTAAGAATTATATTTGTGACAATAAACGTGGTACTCCCGTAACAAGAGCCATGGTGCAAACTTGCGAGCGAATATCCTGGCTGTAGAGAGGACCACAGTGGCCCGAGGCTCTTTACATACTTCATCTCAGCAAGTGTCATCCCAGCTCATGTGGGAGTCACTCTCATTAGCCTCATGCTGCTGTCGAGGAAGCTGAAGACGTTAACTCATCTGGCCCAAATCATCCTGCAAGCATGTTGTAGGGGTCGGGGGTACTGACCCTCCATTTCTCCAAAGCCTTTTGCTTTGTAGTGGAAGGACCCACTTTTCCCCAGCATTGATCTCTTACACCTCACTTTCAATACATTTGCCCAACAGTCAAACGACAAGGTCAAAGGAAGGCCAAGATCAGAGCTGTGTTTTCATCTCTGTTGGGGGACAACCAGAACCCCCTATCTTCCTGTGATTTCTCTGTTTCTCTTACTCTTTCTGGATACCTTGGGCCGAATGGCATAGCATGTGGGGGTGGGTGCTGGGCAGCTGTAGGAAGGGAGATGCTGAGTGTGAGAGCCTGGCACAGCCCAGCAGCCGCTCACAGACACACTCTTAATAGCCCTGGATTCTTCCAGCAAGTCTGTGCGCTAATTAAACCTGCCCCTCACAGCCACTGTGCAGGACGGGGACCTCCCTTGAAAGCTGCAATTTGCCAACACGAAGGCGAGCAGAAACAAGCGTTCCAACATCGCTCTGTAAGCGCCGCTTCGGAATATCGATGAGAGGGGAAGCAGAGACCCGGGCCTGCTTTCCAAACCTCAGACCCTGTCCCGATCAATATTTCTCCCCTCAGCATGCAGAGGGGAAGACCCTTTTAATTTAGACCTGGAAATCCTCCAGGAGATGTGACATCCACCAGCCCTGTTGTCATGTTCCACTTCACTGAAAGCACCATGATAGCGGAAGATAGGAAAATTACAGAACTCATCCAGAGATATTCTATGGGGCCAGCCGCGCATCTCTAATGACTCACAAAATGACCGGTCTCTGGCGTGCTGCCGGTAATTAGGGCTGTGCTGGGCTGAATTTGTGTTTGCAGGTACCCTGCATCGAGATTCCATAAAGAGTCTAGCATCTGCCCCCTGAACTGTGTGTGCATGGTTGGAGCGGAGTGGGGGGGGGGATGGGGGCGACAAGCATGCAAGACTGAGAGCTCCCCCTGAGCAGTACAGGAGAACCTCAGAGGCGGGAGAAGCTCGAGAGTGCCCGAAAGGCAAATGGAGATTAAAAGTCTTAAACTGGGCTTTTCACGAAAAGCAGAGGGTTTAGGGAGATGGCTCGGTACATAAAAGGGTTTGCCCTGCAAGCCGGATGACCTGAGTTCAGTCCTGGAACACATATGAAACACACAGGCAGTGGCACGCATGCAATCTCAGAACACCTATGTTGAGATGGAAGGCTGATTCAGGAAAACCAGCTAGAGGCTCTGGGGCAGCTCACCTGAAGCTTTCTCTGCAGACGTAGAAATGAGTGTTCCCACCTCCAAACAGGCCAGCAAGAATCAACTTATTAAGTTGTTCTCTGTTCTTCGCACATGTCCACACATGTACATACCCCCACATGCACACACATATCCACACACGTATGTACCCCACATGCACAACACACCCACATGTACACACATGTTTAAACATGTACACAATAAAAACAACAACAATAACTGATGTGGGATTCCCCTCTGTAAGCTATGAATATGTTTTATTACCATTGGTTAATAAAGAAGTTGCTTTGGCTTATCACAGGGTAGAAAAGAGCTAGGCAGGAAAACTAAACGGAATGCAGGGAGAAAGAAGGCAAAGTCAGGGAGATGCCATGTAGCTGCAGAAGGAGAAAGATGCCACAATTTTACTGATAAGTCACAGCCTCTTTGCCGATACACAGATGATTAATAGAAACCGGTTAATTTAAAATATAAGAGCTAGGTAGGAACTTTCAGAATTAGTTTTTAATTATTTGTATGTGTGTGTATGAAAGAGAAAGAGGGAGGGAAAGAGGGAGGGAGGGAGGGAGGGAGGGAGGGAGGGAGAGAGAGAGAGAGAGAGAGAGAGAGAGAGAGAATGACTTTGCATGTGGGTGCCTGAAGAGGCAAGCAGAATGCTTCAGGTCCTCTGGAGCTGGAGTTACAGGTGGCTGAGCAATGTGGGTGCTAGGAACCAAATTCTGGTCCTCTGAAAGAACAGGAAGTGCTCCTAACTGCTGAGCCATCCTTTCATTCCCCAGGGGCTAGGTTTTTATGGGAATGTATCGTGGGCGGTAGGATATTGAAAGAAAGATTCTTTGATTGCACAAGGTATAGGCAGACAGGAGCACACAGTTACTCTTGAACAAAATGCTACTCCCACTAGGAGTACTTCCCAAGGTTCTAGCAAGGATGGGTGATGAGGTCTGGCTTCCTGTTTAGAACTGCTCCAGTACCAACACCACTGGGTCATAGACACGATACTCCCCAATTTTCAGAAGGCTGTGTGAAGACAAGGATGACAGTTGGGAATCCCACGGAACCAGTAAGGCACTGGAAAGCCTGAAGGTACTTGGTATGGTGACGGTTGCTACCACTACCTACACAAAAGACTCCTAACATTAGCTAGGTGACACCCTCGTGTTATGTCATTTCATCCTATCAACATCCTGAGGAGTAGAAGTTACTCATATCATAGTTCTGTGTGATGAAGAGACAATCTTGGGCCCAGTAGAAGTCTGTTGCCAGGCCTGTGAGCCTAGGGGATCAAGCACTGGGGAAATTTCTATTTTGGTTCCCTTGTCTAAGTCAAGTGCAAATTTGCTTTATGTTTTCATCTAAACCCATGTACAGCCTTAATGAAGAATGAACCTTACCACCCCTGCAGATCTCACAGAGCAGCAGGCCTGTCATGCATAAGAGGGAGGGGAACAGAGGACTCCCACATGGCAGCTACCCACGCTCTGTTGATTGCTCCGAGATGTGGCTCTTCCTGTGCCTCTTCAGTCACAGGCTTTTCCATATTCCCCCACATGGTCTTATCATAAGGAGCCTGGGACTGGATTGGGGCTTGTCCTAATCCAGGGTGAACTCAACCTGACTCTACCTGTCTGTAAAGGTCATCTTTCCAAACAAAGTCATTTTCCTTGCTTCAAGGTGCCCATGAATCCTGAGGGACACAATTCCACCAGAATGGCTTCAGACCAGGCCAAAGGCTCTGGAAGAGATTACCATTTAGTGGGGGAGGGGGACAGAGACCACAAACTTTTCTTGCTTGGAAGGAAAGGGTGCCGAGCATAAAGAAGCGCGTTTACTGGTCTCAGCACCCAAATCTTGCACAGGGCCAGGCTGTCGCCGCAGCAGACAGCACAGATGGGGGAAGTAGGGGTGTAGGGTAAGCCAGAGAGCAGGGACCTGGTTTAAAAATACTCCAGGCCAGGGCGATCTGTCTTCCCTGCTAAGCAGATGTGTTGTAGATTCTATTAAAAGCACAGGAGAACCTTAGAAGACAGGTCCTAATAAGCAATTCCAATTACCATCTTATTAGCTGCTCTCGTCCCATGGTGAGCTATTTTCATACAGGAAGAAGCTGCATCCACAATTCTTTGCAAAAAGTCGGCTGCTCTTGGCATCTCTGGACTTTGGTGTGGAAGAAGGTGGGTCTGACCTTGGGTGGGAGACAGAGGTAGACAGCCCCACCCCTGACAATTAGTTCTTTATATTCGGTGTTGACTTGCTGGTTTCTTGTTAGGCATCTCAGTACGGAGTTTTGTTATTGTGTGTTTTGAGATAGGGTTTCTCTAGGAGCCCAGACTGCCCTTGAACTTGCTATGACTGTCCTGTTTCTTCCTCCTGAATCTGGCGTACAGACACACACCACCATGCCCAGCCAGCTGTATCAATGTAAAAAGGGAGTAATCTATCGAAGAATGATGCTTGGAGCTTGGCATTTAGGCTGACAGGCAATGTTTCTACCTTCTTCACATGGGGCTGGCTGATATGTGAGGGGCAATTCACTCTGGGGGTTCCCATGGAAGGGCTGGTTGGGATGAACCTCTTCTGTGCAGACACAACATCCCAACCCCCTTGCAGGGTGTGTCTGATTACCCCGCTTCACTTGCAATCCCAGGGAGGCCCACAGTGCGGGAAGTCGACAGACAGATGGTGTTCAGCAGACAAACGGCCCTAGGCGATCTCAGCCCAGAGCTCACCTTCTGGATACAGTGCTGAGCTGCCTGCCAGATGTTGTCAGATGTTGCAGGAGTTAAAAGAAGGAGTTAGAACAGAAAACCAAGCTTCCTGGCTGCCTGGCTTTATCACTGTTTTAACGGCAACTTTAGGGACGTGCCCCTTTCTGAAAACAGCCCCTCAGAGTCACGTGCTAGACATTTAATCCCCAAACTCCCATGTTCATTGCACTAGGATATGAGAGTTTTGGAGGGTGTCTGGGATTAGATAATGTGCTGAGAGTAGGTCCCCCAGATCAGAGTAGGGGGCTTTATAAGAACAGAAAGAGGAATCTGGGATGGCATGCCAGCTCTGCCTCGCCACTCAATGCTGTGAAGCAGCAAGAAGGTCTGACAGAGGCCAGTGCTTCATTCGTGGACTTCCTACCATCTAGAACTGTGAGTTAAATAGTCCTCCATGCGTTATAAATCAGCCTCGGGTATTTTATTACAGTAGCCACAAACATATAAAGACATAGTCCCTTAGCAAATCCTACCTAGAAAGTACCACTGCGACTCCCTGGACATTGATCACAATGGACATTCTCACTCACCCATGGGAACCCGTTCTCCAAACCTGGAAAGTATGATTTCAGTTGCTCCATCACTGCTGTTGCGCTTTTACAGAGGGTATCATGTTATATGGCTCTGTCTAGCCTCAAATTGACTGTGTAGACCAGGTTGGCCTGAGTAAGGCACGGCAGTGCATGTCTTTCATCCCAATACTCTAGGGGTGGAGGGAGGAGAATCAAGAATTCAATGCTCTCAGATATACAGCCAGCTCAAGACCAGCCTGGGCTACGTGAGACCCTGTTTCAAGAAAACAAAACAAGAGGTTGGAGAGACAGCCCAGGGTGAAAGGTTCATAGCACCAGGCCTGAGAACTTGAGTTGGATCCCAGAACTCACAAGGCAGGAGGGAAGTCACTTTGGTAAGTTGTCCTCTGACTTCCAGGCATGCTGTGGCATGCAACTCCTCTGCCCCCCACAAACAAACAAGCAAACAAATAAATGTAAAAGAGCCAAACAAACCGAAAGATAGAAAAGAGAAGCGAAGACCAGGCCTTGAAGCGGCCACAGAGTCTGACCCAAAGCTCACTAGGTAGCTGAGAATGACCTTGAACATCTGACCCTCCTGCCTATGTGGTACCCAGGACAGAACCCGGGGCTTCGGGATTGGGAAAGCTGAGTTACATCCCCAACCCCCTTTGCAGTGCTTTTAGTGACCCCGGGGCACCCAGCTGCCATTTGTCACGCTGGCCGCTGGCACCCTGGGTCCACCCAGGAGGCTGATTCCGAAGATTAGTTTTAAGCTGTCTTCACACCCTGCTGGTTTTCACCGTTGTCAGCGGGGAGCCTCCTCTGACGTGACTAATCTCTCTCTGTCCCCAGGCTGGGGGTTTGGAAGGCACCACTGGCAAAAATCAATCCAAAGCAATTAAAACCCTACCACATCTGATTGGATGGGGAGTGAGATTGATCGAATTGCACCGGGAAAGGAAGCCTGCCTGGGCCTGGACCCACGAGCCAGCGCCGGAGAGGCCACGTGCGTCTTCTTAGGTTCAGTGCTCCAACGCACAGCACCCCTGAGGTCCCCCTGGCATAACTCCGGCAGACAGACAACTAGAGTCTAGGGATTCAGAACACCTCTGGTTACCTGATTCTTGGCTTGTACATTAATTATAGCAATTGTCAAATTGTGTTTGGATTGCAATTCCAGATGTGCTAATTTCGCTCAATCACTGAACCCTTGCTTATGCTTCTTTTATTCTATTTGTGCATGTGTGTATGAGCGTGTGCGTGCATGCGTGTGTGCAGGGGCACATGGGCATGTGCTTGTGCGCATAGACAGAAGCCCAAAGAGGACATCAGCTGTCCGTCCCACTCCATCACGCCCACTTCATTTCTATGAGACAAAGTCTCTCGCTGCACCTGGAGCTAGGCTGACCACCAGGAAGGCCCTGCCTGGCTCAATCCTCCTGTCTCAGAGCCTCACAGTATTGAGGTTACACTGGTATATGAGTGGCCAAACCTGTTTTTTTCCCCTTTAAATTAATTTTTAGTTTATTCTCTGATAGTTTCTTACAAGCATACAATGTGTTTTAAAGTCAGATTCATGCCTGCATGAATCCCCTTATCTCCCCCAACCCTCTCTGGAAACCTTCTTCAGTAGCATCCCACAGGTTGGGGACCCAGACCGCATAGAAAAGGGAAAGCTAGCTGAGCACCAAAAGCCACCCCTCTCTGCTTTGCAACGGTGGCTGTGACCAGCTTCCTTGCTTTCCTGCCCCCACATCTTCCCGGCCACGACAGAGTATATCTTAACTGTAGGCTCAAATATGCCCTGGGTTCTTTCAGTTGCTTTCAAATATTTATTTTTATTACATTTACTTAGGGTATGTGCATACGTGTTCACATGCACTCGTGTGTGTGTGATGTGCATATGCACGTGTGTGTGTGTGTGTGCATGCGTGTGCGCGCGTGCATGTCATAGTACATATGTGGAGCTCAGAGGATAACTGGCAGGAGTCAGTTCTCTCCCTCCACCGTGCGGGTCCCAGGAACTGACAGGTCATCTGAGATGGCAGCAAGTGCCTTTTCTCGCTGAGCCATCTTTCGGGCCCTTAAGTTGCTTGTTGCCAGGCATTTCATTGTAGCAGAGAGGAGAGCCGCTAATTGCAAGTATCTTCCAATCTTTCTTTGCATACCCATCCTTTTTAAAAAGAACATTGTCCTCCAGCTCTGGCTATTGTTGTCGATCCTCAGTCGTTTCCATGGAAACACATTTATAGGGAAAAAGTAGAATTGAGATGGAAACATGCACGCAGTGTTTAGAGTGGGATTCGCAGGAGCCGACAGGTGGGAACGGCCCCAATACCTTTCTACTAACAGATGAACATCGCAGGCAACATCTGCACAAAGTGATGGAGCTTTTCCATCAAGGAGAAGTGCTGATGTTCGGTGTGTGTGGGAGGGCGAAGGGAAGGAAGCCAGTGGCCAAAGACCACATCCAGCCCTGTGATTACAAACACGAGTCACCGCATCAGGCTTTTACGTGGGTGTTGGGGATCAAACTCGGCCTCCAGCAATCACTATGCCAACAGAAACAACTAGCATCCTTCTCTGTGTGCAGGGCAGTCACTGGTCCATTTACAGGCTGATGCTAGAACGCAGTAGGCCCCATGGCATGCCACACAGGTCACGGGGTTCTGCCTTGGTGGACCAGAATGCCACACGATTACACCAGTGAGCCATCTCAGGGCCATACTGTACTTGGCCACTGGTGCTGTGCCCGGGGGGTGGCAGATGAATGCCGTGAGTGGCGTGGGCTTCAGAGGGTGACTTGGGTGAGCGTCGGGGAGGGGATGGGCAGCCACTGAAGCTTCTTGCAAGGTGCAAATTAATCTAGCGATTCCTTCCCCATGTTAAGCCTGGGGAGGGCTGATTCCACCCAGAACAACATACAATAGATAAAAATAACTCCAGTGTCTCAGGGTGACAGATATTAAGGCTCGCCTACTACGGAGGGGGACACATTCTATTCTTAAAGCCATAATGACTGCAGTAGGTTGGAAACAGGCTAACGGTCCTGCTGCATCCTCCAGAGCTGCTATCTAGACTGCTGTGGAAGGCTCTATTAAAAAAAAAAAAAAGCCGTGTCCTCGCCGCCTGCTGTCCGCTCAGTGCTCCAGTTCTGCGCTCTCAGAATAATCTCACCCTCATGTCTCGTGTCTCTGCAGCCAGGTGAGGCTCTGTGCACAGAGCCACTGGGGAGTGACTATTTCCGCCATTCCCCTACCTGGAAATATTGGCTGGGTTCCAGGGAGCCTAGAACTGCACCCCCCCCCCCGGGCGCCATGCCTTCTGCCACCCCTTGCCATCATCTCATGGTTTTTTGGAAAGGGACACTTCCTGTGATGTGATGGAACGTTGCCGAGGAAACCCTGACCTACAGGGATCTCCTGGGTGACAGGAGATATGTGCCCTGGGCTTGCCAGAGTATGAGTCCTTGGATAGGCTCAGCGGAGATGTGTCTGGCAAGTTCCTTTTCTACTCCGAGTTTCATTTTCTACATCTGTGTGAAAGAAAGCCCGCTCAGCAGGGGCCAGGTAGGGAGCAGGCAAGTAGACTCTCTCAGGGAATAAGAGCTGCAGCCGCCTGAGTCTCTCAGTAGTCTGCCATCTCCCCTGGCAGCGTTGGGGGTGGGCGGAGAGGGCAAGCATCCTTCTATAAGAGGTCGAGGATGCTGCCTTGTCCGACTCTGCATTTTGTCATCTATTGAAATCCAGGCCGGTCCCAGTCAGAGGTACAGCTCTGTCGCCAGCATCAGCACCAGCTGCTTTACCTCTTCTGTTCCTTGCTCCCCATCCACAGCTTCCTAAGTGTCTCAGGGAGCCTTTGTTAAGGATAGAGGACTGCAGCGGTTAAGCACACTGGCTGCTCTTCCAGAGGACCTGGGTTCAATTCCTAGCACCCACATGGCAGCTCACAAATATCTGTGACTCTAGTTCCATGGGAGTCTGACACTTTCATGCTGATGCATATAAAATAAATGCTGTAAGGAAATGAAAAGACAGGGGACTGCACCTGGCCCTGGGAGGCCGCCAGATGTGTTTGCACCTCAGTCCTGCATACCCAGCTCAACCACTTAAGGCTACTCTCCTCCCTGGCGAATGCATGCGCATGCGGAGTCCATCTGAGCTGTCACCAGCACTGGGGTCTCCTGGGGATCAGGTTAGAGCTTGGATTGAATTCAGCAGGGCTGGGCAGGGCCCGAGACTGAATTTTTAACAAGCTCTTGGCAGGCGGACACTGTGGGTCCAGGGACTCCCCTTGAGTGATGAGTGGCCGAACCAGCTTGCTTATGCCATGGATCTGGCACATGCCCTAAAAGGTGAAACTCTCGATTTTATTGCAGGCCAGGAAAAGCGCCTTTTTTCCTTTTCTTTCCTTACAGAAGCTGCAATCCGCACCTGAACCCTTGGGCCTCATTTCTGAGCCACTTCTTAGAGGCTTACCTCCTCATCTCCTGCCAGTGGCGTGAACCCTGGGCAAATGAATCCTGTGAGGCCATCTGGTTTTTTGGAAGCAAGCCCAACACTGGCAGTTCTGGCATGGACAGAAGCTGGACTCTCTGACCAAGCCAAGGCAGTGCCCAGCAGGCAGTAACAGAGCCCGTGGGTGGGAGGGGCTGGACTTTCTGAGGGGTGGCATCTCAGAGTAGCCGCTACCATACGGGACAGCGGCACCAACATTAGCTCCTTTTACAGACCACTGACACGGTTTGGTCACCCTAACATTGCGGCTGGTGCTGTTCCCTGGGCTCCCCACTCAAGGCACACTGGCATGGACAACCAGTGCCGTTCACATCTCTCTGGCCGCAGCTCAGCGGCCGGGGCTATCTGCAGCCTGCTGTCCACTTAGAGGCCCCAGCTGGAAAAACTAAAGGTGGAGGGAGGTCGGACAGGAGAGAGGGATAGAGAAGCAGGGAAGGGGACAGAGAGAGGGGGAGGCCCCAAAGAAAGCTAATATTTTGTAAGCCTGCACACAAATCATATACCCCCTCTCTACTTTTTATGAATCTGTGTGTCGAGCCAGGCCCCGCTCCCACACTCTCTGCTAAGAAATACTGGGGCTCAGAGAAGGCACGTCTCTGCTCCCATGCAAAGGGGAAGAGCCCGAACTCAGGGCCAGCAAGAAGGCCTCAGAGATCACTGGAGGTCCTCAGTGGGTGTCCCTGGTGGAAACCACAGAGTGGGGTGTGCGTTCGTTCTCAACCCCCCCCCACCTTTATGGGCCCCATCTGCTTCCAGCTCCATAAGCATCCTCCATTCCTTCAGGTCCCAGAGTCCCTGGAAGGGCTGCTGGTACGGGACCCAGGGGTATTTGAACTTCTGCTCCAGTAGCTGAGAGCCAGGGGCAGCTGAAGTTTGGCTGCAAGGGAGCTGCGGACATGCATGATGGGCCAGAGCACGCTGGCTTTCTCGACGTTAGCTATACCAGCTGTCAAACTGAGCCACGCTCCCCGTAAGTGGCGGGCCCACTTTCCCTAGGCAGGTGGCTGCCTCCCCATGCCATCTCTGTGCTATTGTCCAGAACAGGTGAGCCTGTTCCGGTATGGCAGCCTCTCAGTCACACATCTGATGGCCTGACTTGAGCTGGGGCTACAGAAAGGACCCAGCTGCTGACCTTAGGCAACAACTGACGTGACAGATACGTGGCTCCCAGAGCAGTGGTTTGAGGGGACTGTGGGCCACAGGTCTGGGCAGGCTTGTATTCATATTCTTGCTTTGCCTACGAGTCGCACTGAGAAAGTGGCTCAGCCTTCCTAAGTCTTAGCGTTCCATCTGTAAAATGAGGGTGACTTCAGCAGTACCTGTCTCTTTGAGCTGCTATGACGATTCAAGATAGGGTCTGTTTGCTATAAACAGGGTCAAGAGAGTCAATCTCTTAGATAGCCGGTTAGAACGAGATTGCAATCAGAAAGTCAAGAGCATGGCTCACCTTTCCCAGCATATTCATATTTTGGAGCAGTATGGAGGGCGGAGCTTTTCCAACATTTAAAGGCAAGACTTAGCTGGGAGCATAGTTCAGTGGCTGAAAACGTGTCTAGAATTCCCCAGTGATGGACTAGAGGTACGGCTTCGTGGCAAGTGCTTGTCTAGCAGGTTCAAGGCTCCAGGCTTCATTACCCAGCAACGCACCACACCACACCACACCACACCACACCACACCACACCACACCACACCACACCACACACACAGACACAGAGACACACACACAGAGACACACGCACAGACACACACAGAGACCCACACAGAGACACACACACAGAGACACACAGACACACACATACACACACATACACACACGGACACACACACAGACACACCTGTTTTTCTACTGCAGGCGGTAGCTGCAGCGGTTGCACCAGGCTCTGTGTGCCCTGTGCCGTTGATTCATCTGAGTGAATAAGGCTGGAAGATGCTTCTCCTTAAAGGCAACAATGTGTGGATGATAAAGGAGGCAGCCTGGGTCTAGTTTTAAATTTTGCTGCGAATGGTTTCTTTCAAAAATGAACGCCCTCTGGGATTAACATCCCAAAGAAGACAGCCTAAATCCTCAAAGGTACCTTTATAGGCTGCTTGGAATAGGATGGGAGTGAGGGGCTGGGTAGAGACTCAGCCTCACTGGGACGCTTCGGTGATTCTACTGGCTTCTGAGTGTGTCTCAGGTTCAGAATTGCCCAACTTCGGGAATTCTGTTCTCACGAACCTTGCTATTTTGGGTGCCTGGATATTTTTTTTAATAGACTTCAGGGTTTCTGGGAGCACATAACAACGAAGGCAGCAATTCAGGTGTGACGAACTTAGCACAGCGCCTGCCACACTGTAGACAGTAGATACCTATATTGTCATTATTGGCATTCCTATGGCTGCTTTGGTATCCTTAAAGGAGGGGCAGGAGAACTCACTCCTAAATTCCCCATGGCCAGGGCCCCTGCACCTCTTGATTGTTGCTTTCTGGACTCAGTCAACACTTTGTGATACCTGCTCTATACCACACACCACACAAGACCCTGGCTATGTAAACTGAAGGAGCCATGGCCCTGTTGGAAGCAGACAGATCCAGGAGGAACATTCCCCTTGAGGTACACAAACCTGGGAGGCTCGGGTGAGCCAGGCTCAACTGTGGATCTGGAAGAAAGGCAAGGAGTAGACAAAGGGTCCCAAGGCCCCACTTCAAAGTCACTGGGGCCACTCCCCAGCCTCCATCGCATATTCGAGCCCCTGTACCCCACTTCAGATCCTGCCTATCGCTTATTTCCAAGGCTCCCAGGTCTCTGCGCACACTTCTGCCGCCTCACTCGGCCTTGGGGCAACCCGAGGAGGATGACGAGAATGCCCCATGCTCACGCAGGCCTTGATGAAGTGCCAGCCTGGTGAGATGACGGATAGAGCATCACATGGATGGTGACGTTTTAATCACTCACAGGCAGAGCCGGCAGCTGCCTAATGGAGCTGTCGGTCTCACCGACAGTCGGCATCTGTGTCTTCGCTTCTGAGAGGAGGCTTGCCTCCCCCGTGGAACTCCAGAACAAAGGCTTCAGCCTGTCATCCACATGCACCCCGGGGCTTTCTGAGACTTTGGTCTTCCTGGGCATGGAGACGCCTGAGTAGCAGCACCACCTTGGCTTCACTCCCCCAATCTCGTCCTTGCAGTGCACACAGTGGGTGTGCTGTGCCCATTCTACAGAAGAGCAAACTGAGGCTCAGAGAGATGGCCCCGAGGCTCAAGTGGTCAGAGGCAGAACTGGATTGGGCATCTCTCCCTGAGATGTTCTGAGACCTGAGTGTGGTGACATCATCCCTGAGAGATCAGAGAAAGGAAGCAAAAGACAGAAAAAAGGAAATGGGAAAGGAAGCAAACATAGAAGCCAGAAGAGTCTTGGGAGAGGAAGAGGGAGGGGCCCGTCCTAGGGAGGCCCCACCTTTGGGGGGGGGGGATGAATGTCTCCTAGCCTGGTCTTCATGTTTCGCCTGTCATTTGCATGTGTGTGACCTTTGAAGAACCATCCAGCTAGCATCTATTAAGCACCTACTGTGTGCTAGGTGCTGTGACAGGCACTGGGGATATTGTGCTAGTGGAACCAGGGAAAACCATTAGCGGCTCGGAGTGGCTAGGAGGAGGCCAGGGGGAGCAGACAGGACAGAAGTAGCGGGGCAGGGCTTGAAGACTCTGGCAACCTGGGCCTGCTGCATAGCTCACAGGGAGCCCACAGTTGAGGACAGGGGGTATACGACACCTCCTAGGCTCCTATGAATCCTAACAATAAAACTGGAACAGAGCAGACCTAAGGCTCTGAGCTACAGGACGCATTGAGGGTTACGTGGGTCCTTCATGGCTCACAGCCTGAGTCACAAGTGGTCGGCCATGTGGACCCCTGAGTTCACAGCCGCATTGCGTGATTGATAACGACAGCGTCAGAAGCCCTTGGTGCACTCTGGTGGCCGGACCCTCACATCCACAGGATCTGTGAACACCATAAATCCATCAGCTCAAATTCTAGAATTGCACGAGCTTTTAAACAGATTGCCAGCCCATCTTTTACTGCTATTGTGCTAGAAACACACATGAAAATAGCTATGATTTGTCTCTCAATAAACAGAGGCAGTCGGAGAAGGGGGTGGGGATCATTGCTGGCTTTCCATTCCCTCAGCCCACTCCTCCTTATGATATCAAGCCTATTCTGAACAGCCAACTCTGGGGGGTGGGGATGCGGGGCCATGTTGCTGATAAACAAGGTAGGGATAACTCAGTCGCCTGGTTACAGGGGGGTGGGGGCTGTGAAGGAGTCAGACCAAGGTTCAGGTGTGGTCTGTTACTTGCTGACTGTGTGACCTCACACCCAGACACTTAACATCTCTGAGACTGTTACCTTCCTGTGCGGAAAGACTAAAGTAATGAAGTTGGAATTGCTTGGTCCGTGCGTGGCATGAGAGGCGCTCAGGAAATTCAGAGTTATGATCAATGCAGTCCGTGCGAGCGTTTGCTACAAAATGAGGATGGAATTCCTGGCCCCAATGTCTAGGTGGAGTGGCTCATGCTCAAGGGAGATGATAAGTGGGGAGGAGAGGGAGGAGGAGGGGGAGGAGGAGAAGAAGGAGGAGAGGAAGAAGGAGGAGAGGGAAAGGGAAGAGGAAATGGAGGAGGAGGGGGAGAAGGGGGATATCGGTATCTCCAGCCCAGACACCTTCTTTGGACCAGGCCTTTTTCCCTCTGACACCTTGCCTTATCCCAAGCAACAGTTATAGATGGAGTTTTGATTAGTGGTCCCATTTTACAGATTAGCAGACAGAGGCTCTGAGAGGTGCAGGAGCCTGAAAGGGTGAGAAAATACAAGTGAGTTTGTGGGCATATCTGGAGCCTGTTCCTGAGAGGCTGGCTCTGGGGTCCAGCTGGGCTGCAAGGGTAGAAGGAACCCTTGTTGGTGGCGTCCAGAGCAGCCACCACACCATGAAGATAGCTCTTTCCCAAGAACCTCTGGGCTCCGTGTCCTTGCCACAGAGGAGGTGGAGGGCAGGGTGGGGACAAAATCTCCTATCTTAGTTACTTTCTGTTGCTGTGCCCGAACACAGCATAGCTAAGGCAACTTTTAAAGGGTTTGATTGGGCTCGTGGTCCAGAGGGTTGGAGGGTGGGGCAAAAGCCTGGTAGCAGTAGCACATCTGGAGAGCTCAAATTGTGAAGCCCAAGCAGAAAGTAGAGGACACACTGGGTATGATAAGAGTCTTTGGAAACCTTGAAACCCACCCCCAGTGACACACCCCCTCCAACAAGGCCACACCCCCTAATCCTTCCCAAACATTTCCACTAACTGGGGACCAGGTAATTAACACACGAGCCTATAGAAGCCATTTCCATCCAAACCACAACACGACGAATGGTTTTTAAGCGCATGGGAGCCATGCTGTCTTCTTCGGAAGGGAGCCAGTTGGGTGTCAGCAGCGTGTGACTGAAGGGGTGTGGCTGAGCACTGTGCCCATAGGAGCAGCCCATGGCACATGGAGGAAGAGTGGCGGGCCCCACAACCTCCAGGTTGGTGGAAACGACCCTTATGCAACAAGGGCATGTGAGGGATGGAGGTTGGTGGTGGGGGATGGGCAGGAGGAAAATGATCCGGCAGGGACTGGGGGTGGTGGTGGTGGTGGGGGGAACAACAGGACATTGTTTCATTCAAAGTCCTGATGGCTATGGAATGAGGACATAGATGCAGATCCAAGGGTAGATCTCTGGGAAGCTCTCCGGCCTCTAGGTTTCTGCCAGGCTGCATCCTGTGCCATAACGACCTCCTACTTCTGTCTCACCTGCCACCTTTGGCCACAGTGTCCATCCCATGAAATGCCATCTCCTTCATGGAGCTCGGGGTTCTCATTGCAGCAGTCACGGAGTTAAATCTCGATGCTAAGCTCAGACTTTCCTCTGCCTGGACAGCAGAAGCCCTCCCTCAGCTCCTTCCAGGTTAATTTGCTCCTTGTAGGGCTCAGCCTAAGGCCCCCCTCCCTGGAGAGGCTACCCCTCCCATACTGACTCCAGATCCTCTCTTTCTAGCCTCTGGTTTCCTTCCTTCCTAGGAGTCTAACTCATAGTGGGAGCAGTATATAGTCTGGCTTCCGGAGTTGGCACTTTAAACAACCCTCAAAGTCTGGTGTGATGGATGCCATCCCCAGGGAGGTGACAGGGACACTCACACCTTTGAGAGGTGTGACCTGTTGGGAGGACTTTAATCCGAGGAGGTTATGTTCCAAAGAGGATCATGGGACTCCAGACTTGTCGCTTTTATTTACTTTTTGCCTTTGGTCATGCGGCGAGTAATTTTGCTCTATCATGTGGGTCCCTCTATAATGACCTCTCTCACCCCAGGTCCCCAAACCACTGCTCAGAAGCCCCTGAAACTGTGAGGCGAAATAACCATTCTCTCTTCTAAGCTGACTGTCTCAGTTCTTCGTTATAGCAACCGAAGGGAGACCGAGACAGCAGCCATTGTAGGAAAACCCTGAGCCGACTTCCAGCGCTCCAGCAAATGTGGGTTTTAGCAGATGTCAGCTCTGACCGCTGATGGAAACCGAGACATGAGGTCTACCTTACAATCACACACTGAGCAATGGCATTTGGACCAGCGGCAGATCACATAGTCAAAGAGCTGAGAATTGTCCAGCACGGCGTCACGATGCGTGCCCTGTGGCGGTGGTGACACTGATGTCCACAAACCTCCTGCATTTCCAGGCAGATAAAGCATAGGGTGAGGCTGGGGCTGCAGCTCCGAGGCAAAGCACTTGCGTGCTGTTTGAAAGACCCTAGATTCAATGCCCAACACTAAGGAAAAAAAAAACAAAATAGAAATACTACCACAAAGGGTAATATTTGTACTGGGCTCAGTGAGACTGCTCAGTGGGTAAAGGGTGCGTATTGCCAAGCCTGATGACCTGGATTTGAACTGTGGACTCCAGAGAGGGAGGGGAGAATTGGCTTCTGGAGATGGTCCTCTGACCTCCACACATGCACCGTGTCACACGGACACATAAATACATGTAATAAAAGACACACCGTGAGCCATTATGCACAGTACCTCATGCTCAATCATGATAATAGCTATGCTACTGACTGTGTCTCTGCCATAAATGTCTTTTTATTATTAGAGTGGATTCCTATTACACACTGGGAAAGTCTTTAGGGCATATAAGCAGCGGCTTCAGGCATGTCCTGTTTATCACCCACCAGCAGGTCACCTGGAGAGACTGACTCACGGCACCAAGGTTTATGTGAGTGCGTGCTGGGACAGTCATGGGCTGAAATCACCCAACTACGCCGTTCTTGCAACACCCTCTCAAGTGATGTATTTCTGCGCAGTTAGGGTTTGGGTTAGGTGTTTGTGAGGGGCCAAAATTTATCCTCTCTCATCACAGGGTACCAGGAGACAATTTTGAAAATGGATTCACTAATGGACGGCAATATGCCAGTTATTTCAAGTTAAGGGGTAAGAAGCGAGCGTGCCGGCTGCGAGTGTGGGAAGTAGCAGACTCCAGGGAGCTGGAATCAGGGGGAAAGCGGGGAGGGGACACCACTGGCATTTTCTATTACAGCTATTTAGGATGCTTTGATCTTTAGATTATGTGCATGTATTACTTTAGTAGAAGTAAAAATTAAGAGAAACATTAGAAAGCACAAAGGACAGACGAGTCCCTTTGCGGGTTGCTTCATTCCTCTGATCCCGCCACCGTGTGCCACTCTTCGGGATGGCTCTGCAGCCTCCCGGCAAGCGCTCCATGTGCAGATGAGTTTGACAGGCACACTGGAGCATCCTGAGCGCGTGCAGAACGGCGATGACTTTAGGCTTTAAAAATCTGGGGGTGCAGTGCACTTAATGATGTTGGAGGTTCCATGGTCACGCGGTTGCCTCAGAAGGGGAGCACGGCCTTGCCTGGGAACTCCCTGCAAGGGCCCGTGTTTGGCTCTAAGCCAAACCATCATCCCTCCTCTCATTGGCTGTGCATGTAAGTGCTCCCCGAGGCTCAGGGATTGAGGCCTGGTCCTCAGCCTCTGGCTCTACTGGGTGACAGGGCAGCCGTTAAGAGATAAAGCCTAGCGGAAGGAGGGTAGACCACCAGAGGAAGCACCCTTGGAGGGGATGGGGGATCCTGCCCCTCTCATTTTGCTTTCCGGATGTCATAAGGTGAGCAGTTTACCCCACCATGTACTCTCCTTGTTGTGATGCGCTGGCAGAGGCCCAAAGTCAACAGAGCTGAGTGACTGCGGATGGAAACCTCTAAAACCATGGACCAAAATAAGCTTTTTCATAATAAGTTGGTAATCTCAGGGATTTTTTCATAGGAATGGGAAGATAACTATCATGGATTGTACTTGGTTTTATCATGTGTAGCAAGGCCTGCTTGACCTTAACTATTACTATCTGTTATCTATTGTTTTAGATAGACACTCTAACACAGATGGATCCATTCCAAGAAAAAGAGAAAACCAACTAGGCCATTCATTCATTCGTTCATTCATTCACTGAAAGTTAAGCAGCCACCTTGTATGTTCCAGCATGACTTAAAGGGTTGGGTATAAAAGGATGGCCTCCTCTTTCCTTTGGTGCTTACATTCTGCAGTTCAGGGGAGAGAGAATAGGAACGGTAAGTTTTAGTAAAAGACACAGGGTGCAAGAGAGTCTGCACCCTGTGACAGCTCACGAGGCGGCCTGGTAGTGTTTGTGCAGCTAGGGAGACGCTAGCAGCGAGAGAGTGTCTCAGAAAAGCCCTGAGGGAGTTAGCCATCTGGGCCTGCACATGCCCAGAAGAGCCAGCAGGAGAGCCTGGAGTATGAAGTATAGCTGGCCTGCGTGCTGACTAGCCAGACGGCTAGGGCGGCTGCAGCAGGCTAACCAGGGGAGCAGAGGTGATGCAGTCAGACAGATGACCTTGCAGATCCAATCCCGTCCAAGAGAGGCCCCAAAGCTAGTGGTGTTTTGGTCAGTGCACATCGGCGGGCTCTCAAAACAAACAAATAAACACAAACGCACACTCAGCACCGCCTGCTTTCTCTGTTGAAAATCCCTAGTATAGCTGATGCTGAGCTGCCAGTGAGACGTGGGGGTAACTGGATGAGGAGATGGGAGGGAACGGGCCATCGAGCCCTGGAACTTGTTTTCTGCGGTGCTAATGGCCACTGCCACTGCTCATCACTGTTACCATGATGCTTTTGTTATATTTCATATTTTTGAGATAGGATCGTTTTATGTAGCCTAGGCTGGCCTAGAATTGTGACCCTCCTGCTTCTGCTTCCTAAGCATCTGAATGGCCAGCTTGGGCTGCTATGCTCAGCACTAGAAGAATCTTATTTCATTAAAGAATTAAATTACACTTACTTATGGGAGGTGGGGACACACGGGTGCCAGAGCTGTGCATGGAAGCCAGAAGACAACCGGCTAGTGTTGGTCCTCCTTCTCTATCTCATGGGTCCTAGGGGTTAAACAGAGAGCCCCACACCCAGCGGCAAGTGACTCCACTCATTGACCTGTCTCCTTGGTGTACTTCTAGGATTTTCCAGAGTGATGGCTGGAGCTGGGCGGATGGCTCAGCCGTCAAGAGCACATAATGCTTGCAGAGGACCTGGGTTCAATTCACAGCGCTCACACTGGGCGGTTCACAACCTGTTAACTCCAGTTCCAGGGGATGCCCTGTCAGGTCTCTGCAGGTACCTGCATGCCACCTCCCCTTTCACACGCACGCACGCATGCACACACACTTTAAAAGACTAAAATCCTAAAGATCTCTCACACTGATCTTGCTCCCAGAGGCCTGCACTGAAATATTTTGGTCCTCTTTCACATTTGATCCTGTAGATTAGACCACCACCCTATGTCCCAGCTTACAGGTAAGTTCCTGTAGAAACACCTGTGGTGCCATGGTGCGCTGAGTTTGCTGTGTCTCCGACCTTTGCACTTGCGTGGTATGTGTGTGTGTGTGTGTGTGTGTGTGTGTGTGTGTGTGTGTGGTGTTTCCAGGGACCAAACCCAGGGCATCACAAATGCTAGTCAAGTGCTCTACCACTGAGCGACATCACCAGACCTTAGTTTTATGAGCTACATCTCACTATGTTGTCCAAGTGGACCCTGGATTTTCCATCCTCTTCCCTCAGCCTCCTGGGTACCAGGATGCCAGGCCTTCTCCAACATGTCCCACGCTGCTCTAGTTCTTTAGATTAGAGTGTTTTTTTCTCTTCCCATGGCATCAGCTCCAGCACCTTTCCTGAGATGCCCTCTCTGGGCATCTTTATCGAATAAAGGCTTTTGGTCTGTCTTGCCTCCTTCCCTCTCCCCTCGGTACTCTTTTACGTTTTCTTCGTGTTCTTTAATGCAGCTCGCGCTGGATTTTTTAACGCCTGTCTATCATCCATGCAGGAGGGTGGTCATAGTCATGACATCTGCAATCTCTGTTCCTGCAATACCTGGCACACAGCAAATATGCACACAGTAAAGATGAAGGCATGGTACCTATGGTATGGAGGCAGAAATAAACCCCTAGGACATTTCCCACCAAGGCCTATTGAGGCACAGTGGGAATAAGAAGCAAGTGTGTGGAAGGCTACCTTTGTGGGTTCTGGCTCTTTCTACTTATCTGGGGGTTACCAAGCCTAGAGCCCCTTGTCTCCTAATGGATCACACATTCAGAAATTCAGAAGACAGCAGCATATTTTCTTCTGAGCGTTAAAAAAAATTGTTTTTGACAAGTTCTCATGTGGCACAAGCTAGCCTTCAATTCTTCATGTAGTCAAGGATAACCTTGAACCTTGATCCTCCTACTTCCACCTCCTGAGTGCTAGGATGTCTGGCATACGTTACCATAATCCAGATCCAGACCCAAGGCTTTGCAAACGTGAGGTAAACACTCTGTCGACCAAGCCACGGTCTTGAGATCTTCACTCTCAAGAGCTAATGAACTCACTTGATTTTACTTAGACCCATTCTGTTGGGTTCTGGCTTCTGCAACCTAAACAGTTCTGAAAACACCCAGTAAGAATTTCCAGTGAGGATCCTTGACAGCCCGATCAAATGGTTATCAAGGATTCATTAGAAAACATTTATGGATACCCAACAAGGTAGACAGTTGCCGTGGTCTTCCTTTGTGCCTGGGGGGTGAATGGAACCAGCAGTCCAATCTCCAAACACCACGTGAGAAGTGCGACCGTCCCTCCCTTCCTTTCTAAGAGGTCAGGTTGGCAGACAAGAAGCTCTGCCTCAATAGGGTCAGATACCCAATTTCATGGGTCGAGCCAATACCCACTACAAGGATCTCAGTGGCAACTTCCTTCTCAGACCACATAAGCTGGGCAGAGCCTCGGCGGACAAGCTGGAGCCTTGGCGAACTAGTCACCACTGGGCTGCTCCAGAGGTTGAGGACTATCTCTTTTTGGTTCTGGGACTCCGTGGGGTGAAAGAGTTGCCAGAGCTCACACATGCTCATACATCCCCCTCTCGGGCCAGGAAGGATTGAATTAGTCCGTGATTGTAGTAATTATTCCATCCAATTGATCAGTAATAGCTGCAATTCTTAAGCTCGCTTTCCCATTAATAATCTGCAAAATATTTATTGCTTACATTTAAACAAAACAGGCTGATAATAAGACTATTGAGCTGCATCTCCAGGGTCCCGGATATTTACACAGCGGCACGTGTTTCCGTTCTATTATTTATGTTGTTCTGCTCTTTAGTAAAGGGAAGGAGTTTATTAACGCAAAACACGATGATCACAATTCTGAAAGTTTCTTGAACTGTGACTAGGCTGCTGGGGGGAGGCATGGGGAATTCAGCGATTGATTGCTTATGTCTGCCACTGGCAGGGGCGGGCTGAGTTATGGCACCTGTGCCAGTATTCATCCTCTCTGGCTTAAGCATTGGACTTCCTGTTGTTGCCATTTTGTTTGGGATTCTTCTTCCTGAGCAGACAAGGAGGCATGACCCGCTTTTATGCAAATGGAAGAGGAACAAAAGGAACCCCAAACTACTTTTAGTGTTTCCCATGGGAAATATGTAAAATGCAAGACAGGGGCTCCTGTATTACCGACAAAGCCTGGCTGAAGCACTAACCACAGATGATGGTCTCGAACACAGGGCCTTGTGCTTGCTAGACAAACTCTTTCCTACCGAGCTAAATCCCCAACCCCTCACATAGAGAGAAAGTGATGCAAGGTCTGGCCTGTGTCCCCTACCCACTGGTTCTGCGTCCCACCCCACTCCCCCAGCCTCCCCTCTCGCTAAGAACGTTACCAACAAGATGCAACCAGGTCATTTTGCACTGTGCCTTAGCGTGGATGAGAGTCTGAAAGACTGTCCTCAAGTCACCCCCTGCTCCAAACCGCCCTCATTTACTGTCATCCTCCCTGGCCTCGTTTTGCCCACACTTACTCTTCCTGTCTCTGCTGTCCTGGAGGATTACGGATCACACTCCTCCTCCAGCCTCCGCCCCAAGTGACCCCATGACCTGGTTTCCATATTTTGAGTAATGAGTACCCCCAACCCCTGGTGCCCACACTCTATGCTGTGCCCACTTCTTCTCCTCACTCTCGGTCCCCCCCCAGCTGGCAAACTTGTCATTCTATCATACGACACTTCAGTGTGTGATACTGATGCCATCCCTGGTCACTACGCCCCACGGCTGATGCTGGCACAGATAGCGCTTATATTTCTAAACACTCCCCATTGGGCCAATACCAGCCCTAGCTGGTGATTTTCTTTTCTTTTTAAAATTCATTTTACATACCAACCACAGTTCCCCTTTCTTCTCATCCTCCCCTCCTCCCCTTCTCCCTCTCCCCCATTCCCCATCCACTCCTCACAGGTTCCCATGGGGAGTCAACAAAGCCTGGTAGATCAACTTGAGGCAGGATCAAGCCCTTCCCCCTGCATCGAGACTGAGTATGCTATCCTACCATAGGAAAGGGGCTCCAAAAAGCCAGTTCATGAACCAGGGAGAAATTCTGGTTCCATTGCCAGGGGCCCCATAAAAAGACTACGCCATACAACTGTCACCCACATTCAGAGAGTCAAGTTTGGTCCCATTCAGGCTCCCCAATTATCAGTCCAGAGTCCATGAGCCCCCAACTAGCTCAGGTCAGCTGTTTCTGTGGGTCCCCCTGCCCCATCATAATCTTGACCCTGCCATTGTTCATATAATTCCTCCTCCCTCTCTTTACTGGACTCGTGAAGCTCGGCCTAGTGCTTGGCTGTGGATCTTGGTATCTGGTTCCATCAGTTACTGGATGAAGGCTCTATGATGACAGTTGGGGTATTCAGCAATTGGACTACAGGGGAAGGCCAGTTCGGGCACCCTCTCCACTTAGCTAGGGGTCTTAGCTGGGGTCATCCTTGTGGATTCCTGAGACTTTCCCTAGCACCAGGTTTCTCCCTAACCCCATAATGGCCCCCTATCAAGATATCGCTTTCATTGCTCTCCCTCTCCATCCCTGCCCCAACTCAATCATCCCGTTCCCTCATGTTTTTATCTGCCCCCCCCCCAGTTTATCCAGGAGATCTTATCTATTTCACCTCCCTAGAGTGCTCTATGCTTGTCCCTCTATTCTCTTAATCTCTACACTGTGGAAACCGTGGGGGAGACTTCACAACCCTATGGCCACAACCCTTTCCCCAGGGAACTCTAAGTAGCCCTTCATGACGTCTCGGTGATGTCCCACGCGACTGTCCAGAGATGACCTATTGCTCTACTCAAGCTGGCTCGCCATAACACTGGGGAATTGAGATGGCCTGCCACGAAGGGCTGAGGCGAGGTGGCCTCTGATGCAGGTGATACTCTTGGTCTGAAGGTGTAGCTCAGTGGTATAGCACTTGCCTGCTACACAGGATGTCCTAGGTTTTATCAGAAGCATCCTTCTCCAACCCCCCTCATAGAAGGTTGCTCAACAGAAAAACAGGTCGGTCTTCAGGGAGAGAGGAAGAGCTGTCTCCCAGCAAATGCTCACAGGAGCCGCTTTGCTTCCTAATGGAACCCCCACTTTTCTTGAGAAGGCCTCCTTCCCATGTGACAGAGGGCTCACCCATTACTCATCTGACCCCTTACTAACTTAGCATGGGCCTAGTGAGGCAACTGAGCCTCCCGTGAAGGAGGATGGGAGAATCATCTAGGGAGCCAAGGCGAAGAAGACACTGAGAAACACCATGCCCTTCTGGTTAGATATTGATCTGGCTGTGTTGGCAGCCACCTTCAACCCTTGTGGGGACACTTCCACTGGAGACAGTGATCAAGAATGGAGGAGTGGAGAGATGGGAATATTCAGGGCCTGCTTGTAACATGGACGCTGGAAACGAAACTGCTGGGGCCGTTCTCTCAGAACTTCCCCCTCCTCAGGACTTGCATTCTGTCAGGACTTCTTTCCACGAATCTCCTCTCCTCCTCAGGACATTTTCTCCTCCGAAGGCTTCCTCCTCCTCAGGACTTTTCTCCTCTCCCACTGTATTTATTTTTCCTTTTCAGACTTCTTTCCTCATTGACCTGTGTTTCCCTTCAGGCTTCCTTCCTCCTTCAAGAACTCTGGTATTGAAGAAAATGAATTTTCCTTGCTGAGCGGGCAATCTAAGGCAGTTTCTGTCAGGCTTGAAGATATCCACCCTGTGACACAGGGACGGAGAACAGGGCCTGGGAGAAGCGGAAAGGGGCAGCTGCTTCCCAGTGTTGGGTTTCTCCCTGTGTCCTTCCCAGTAAGATGTGAAGATGTGAAGGTGTGTGTGTGTGTGTGTGTGTGTGTGTGTGTGTGTGTGTGTGTGTGTGAGAGAGAGAGAGAGAGAGAGATCTACCTGAAACCCGCAGGCTTGTAGAGCGTGGTGACATCTTTTCCTTGTCTCTCACAGCCCTGCCTCCTGATTTCACACCCCCATGCTTCAACTCACAGCACCTGAGTTGCCTTTTCCAGCCCAACCTCCTTTAGATGCAGTCTCTGCCCTTGTAATCAATCACCTTATAGAATCCCACACCCCCATCGCCTGTCGGTGCCACCACCTCCAAGGGTCACAAGAGACAGGCCCCACCTGGTCTCCTGCTAAGGCTTGTGGGGACAAAAGCTCCTGGGGCTTTGCTCTCAGGACCAGGAGTAGAGGAGGCGGAAATGGAAGGGCGTTGCAGGAGCCTGGTGCTCAGGAAGGAGGGAAGCTGACTCGGACCCCAGGAGAAAAATCATTATTTGAAACAACAAATGGAGCCTGTTTCGCTTTCAAGGCAGCCTGTTGTTTGAATGAATGAGACGACTGACAGGGAGGCGGTCAATATTTCACGATGTGAGAGGCAGTGAGGAGAAACAAGAGCTCGTCAGCCATCAGAAGCCCATGGCACAGCAGAGCACTCTCAGCCACTCGGAGCAAGTCCCTTGTCCACAGGGGTCTGGATACTCGTGTATCCGGAATGAGGAAAGTCAGGGTGTGATGAGTGTGGACATTTGTTGGGGCGACCCAACAGGGCGCCACCAGGACTTATATGTTAAAGACACCAGGACTTATATGTTAAAGACACCAGGACTTATATGTTAAAGACACCAGGACTTATATGTTAAAGACACCAGGACTTATATGTTAAAGACTCATCTTCTCATGGTTCTGGAGGCAGGACTCCCAGGGCTGTTCCCTGAGGCCTCTCTCTTTGCTTTTCATGGAAACCAGCTCCCTATGTCCTGCCATGTCTCTGTGTCATCCCTCGGTGTGTGACTGTGCCTTAATCTCCCATAAGGACACCAGACACCTTGGATTAGAGACCCTGTGTTAGTCAGGGTTCTCTAGAGGAACAGAATGTATAGAATATATGTGTATATATATTATAATATATTATAAATAAAGGGGATTTATTAGAATGACTTAAAGGTTCTGGTACAGTTAGTTCAACAATGGCTATCAGTGGAAGATCCCCAAACCCAGCAGTTGTTCAGTCCATGAGGCTGGATGTCTCGGCTGGTCTTCCGTGTATGCCAGAATCCAGAAGAAGAAGGCTGTGATGCCAGTGAAGGAATGGACTTGCTAACAAGAGTGAGA
Organism: Alexandromys fortis; assembly: GCF_014885135.2. Taxonomy (NCBI): domain Eukaryota; kingdom Metazoa; phylum Chordata; class Mammalia; order Rodentia; family Cricetidae; genus Alexandromys; species Alexandromys fortis. The sequence continues at coordinate 1,148,379 of NW_026068063.1, read as the reverse complement.
GCAAGCAGGGAGAGAGAGAGAGAGAGAGAGAGAGAGAGAGAGAGAGAGAGAGAGAGAGAGAGATCTTTCTTTCATGTCCTACATACAGGCTTCCAGAAGAAGGTCTGCTCCAGATTAAAGGTGGGTCTTTCCACCTCACAGATCCAGATTAGATAAGGGTCTTCCCACTTCAAATGATTTAATTAAGAAAAAAAATTTCTCACAGTTGGACCCAGCCATTAGGTTTTAGTAAATTTCAGATGCGGTCAAGTTGACAAACCAAGAATAGCCATCACAACCTCACAATCCCCATAGTGACCTCATTTTCATCCTTAGAAGATCCTACCCCATGCTCAGTCACATTCTGAAGTGGGTGTGGAGTTGGGTGTGTGTGTGTGTCAGGGTTTCAATGTGCAACTGTTTGGGGACATACTCAAGCCTGCCATGGTTCTGAGGTTGCTGGAAAGCTCATCCGTCAGCTCCACCTTGATCTTGGTTGAGGCTTTCAGAGCATCACATCAGACACGCAGCTCAGAGTCTTGCGGCTACTTCTCATACCCCTCACACGTTTTCATTTCCCTTCAGAAGCCACCACGGGATAGCACACAGTCCTTTGTGTCCAGCTCCCAGTCCCCAGAGCAAGTTGGCAGGATCCGGGGTTATTGTATATTCATTTCATCTCCAGTCTTTCCCATCCTATTTCTTGGCATGTCTCTCCCCTGCATCCAACCGTCAGGGCTTCTTCCCTGTCCCTCAGTCCTTCCCCAGGTGACGACCATACAGATGATCCCCACTGTTCCTCCTTGGTAGTCCCTGAATCCATCACGCCAGGCTATCACTGTTCCCTAGAATCCACCCTTCACTGCTCCTGTGTTTCTTGACTTTGGCCTTTGCTCCAGTGGGAATGCCGCCGGCAAGGCAGTCCTTCTCTTTATGTTGAAAGCCTCTCTTCCACGATTCCATTCAAAGACCACAGAGCCCATTGATTCAGTATGTCCAGCTTTCTGGGTTGAAAGGGAGTGCTCACCTTGGTATTCCCTGTGTTCCCTCAATACGCACCAAATCCACTCAGGCAGCCGATAGCCCAGCACTGTGCTTGCAGCTTCAAGAACAACCCCAGCTGTGGTGCTAACGGGAACCCATGGAAGGCATTCCATTTGCCATGCTGCTTCCAGGCTGGCAGATGGATGTGGGCTCTAGTGACAGCCAGATGATGTGGCAATTGGTGTTGGCAGATGGCTCTGGGAGCAGAGGCAATGACTTAGCTAAGCAACCTCAGAATTCCCAAAAGCCAGTGAGGGGAAACAGTCAGGTGTGGAAGGCGGAACAGATGATCCAGTACCATCCCATGTGGTTGCTGGGCCAGCTGCAGCAGCATGCTGTGTGTGCTGGGTGGAGCACATGGGCAAGAGCCTGGGGACCCTGCTGAGTCTGGATCTCTGAGAGGTGGCAAGAAAGCTGTCTGCAAGATCCAGGGGATTCCCAGAGGTAGATTAGAATGACGGNGGGGGGGGGGGGGGGGGGGGGGGGGGGGGGGGGGGGGGGGGGGGGGGGGGGGGGGAGGATAGAGAGACATAGAGGTGGGTGGTTGGGTAGGATAAATGGATAGATGGATAGAAGAAAGAATAGACAGATTGGCAGATAGATAGATGAACAACGGATAGACAGACAGGCAGATGAATAGATGAACGATGGATGGACAGATGGATAGATGAGAAAATGGATAGAGAGGGGAGTGGCTAGATGGATGATGAATGCATGAATGGATGGGTAGATGGGAGAATGTCTGGTCTGCCTGGCTGGACGATGGCTGCACAAGTGAATGGAAGCAGAAGCATGTATCATAGATGTGTATGAGAGGGTACATGGGTGAACGTATGGAAAAGTGGGCTGGACGGATAGGTGGGTAGGAGAGTGGATAGAGAGATGTGTGAGTGTATGTACACATGGAAAGATGGCTGGGTGAATGAGTGAGAGAATAGAAGTATGGATAGTAGATAAAAATGGGAGGATAGGGGGATGGATGGGTGGATGGAGGGATGGGTGGATGGATGGATGGAGGGATGGGTGGATGGAGGGATGGGTGGATGGAGGGATGGATGGATGGATGGGTGGAGGGAGGGATGGATGG
>NW_026068063.1:1123447-1146238 GCF_014885135.2 Alexandromys fortis | reverse complement strand
GGAGGGAGGGATGGATGGATGGAGGGATGGGTGGATGGAGGGATGGGTGGATGGAGGGATGGATGGGTGGATGGAGGGATGGATGGATGGATGGGTGGATGGAGGGATGGGTGGATGGAGGGATGGATGGGTGGATGGAGGGATGGATGGAGGGAGGGAGGGATGGATGGATGGAGGGATGGGTGGATGAGTAGACAGATAACACAGATCGACCTATTTATTTCTAAAGCACAGGCTTCATGGCTGTGGACTGCTTGATCTGAAACTGCAGGGAAGGCTGGCAGGCTGGGAACTCAGGCAAGATTTTTACATAATAGCCTTGAGGCACAATTATTTCCCTTTTTAAGAAAACAGTTTTTAATATCAATGCTTTCAATTGATTGGACGGCACACACACACACACACACACACACACACACACACACACACTTCAAGATCGATCTCCAAGACTTGAAGTCTACATTGTATATTAAGCCACCTGCTAAACATCTGCAATGCCACAGCTAGCCTAGCGTTCGGTGGGAGGTCAGTGCTACAGCCCAGCCGAATAGACACGCACAGTTAATGACTCAGGGTTCTCCACTAACTTCAGAGGTAGAAAACTTGGCTATTTCTGGGTTCCCGGTGGGCTCTCAATCAATGACCTTTTGATAATTTGGGGTAGATTAAATGAGCCCTTGCATTTTGTCATCAAATTAGCCCACCTCTGGCAGCTTGCAAGGCTTTTGGTTTCAGCTAGAGGGGCAGTTAGGAGCATAAATCTACCTTCTCAGACTCCCTTGGCGCTGAATACTACAGCTTCAGTTTGACCTTGTTATGATTCCTCTGCCCTTCTCAGAGTCCCAGAAGGCTCACCTTCAAGGATGCATCAGTGGTCCCTCCTCTCACTGACCTTTCACCTCTAGTTGTATTGGGCATCACTGGGGAAGACGGAGTGTCCTTGTAGCTGCCAAATACCTTAAACCTGAAGCTGCAGCTCTCTATGGTTGCCCCGCACCCGCCCTACAGCACTGCTGCATTTTCCTGGGGACTCTGGTAGCAGAGCAAGTATCAGCTCCCAGCCCCTGTGAGGTCCAAACTATCCTCTGCATCTCTCATAATCCAAGCCAAGTTCAACTTTCCTATTGGATTCTTCTGAAATCAACCAGTGTGTCAAGGCAGTTCTTGGTCAGGACCCTGAATACACTATCCTGTATCACATCATAAAATTTGCCACAAGGCTTGGATGCTGCTCACTGATTGAACTAACAGATAAAAATGAAACCCTATCACGTGCCACAGCATGGGTGGCACTGCGGATCATTATGTTACGTGAAACAAGCCAGGCATAGAAAGACAAGGGTCACAAGGTTTCACGTGTGCAATATTAAAGATGAGGCTATTGAAACCTACAGCAGAATGGTGGCTACTAGAGGCTGGGAAGAGTCGCGGGGGAGGGAGGGACAGGGAAAAGGTGACTGATGGGCACCAAGTCACTGGTATGCTTCCGTATGCCGTGTAGAAGACAGCAGTAGAGGGTGACAGGGTTTAACTCAGCAAGGAAGGGGAAAGGTTCTACAATGTTCTCACCATAAAAAATAACACACATGTGAGTCTCTGCATGTGTTTAACTCAATTATACTATGTGTATACACATATAATTATACATGCATGCAGGCAGCATCATGTGGTATGCCATTACCACGCACAGCTTTTCTTCACGTATATATGTGGTGTGTGTGTGTATGTGTGTGTGTGTGTGTGTGTGTGTGTGTGTGTGTGTGTGCATGCCCACACCCAAGAAAGCCGGAGGTTGACAATGGATGTTTTCATTGACCACTCTGCACCTTATATTATCAAGGCAGGGTCCTTGCTGAACCCAGAGTTCACTACTTGGGCTTGTTCCAGGGATGCCCTGACTCCACCTCCCTTGCTGGGATGATGTGGGTTCTGGAGACTTGAACTGTGGTCTTCATGCTTGGGAGACAAACGTGAGGCCATCTTCCCAGCTTCATGTACAATTTTTCAAAGTCTCAGTAAAGAAGTAAATTCAAGATAAGGAGGGAGAGAGGAGGAGGAGGAGAGAGAGAATCAGTTACAGGGCTGAGTTTGAACACCCAAACACAATGCTCGAAGGCTTCTCCACACAGCAGTGAAGGCAGGAGGACAGAGGGACAGAGGAAGAAAAGGTGGTGCTCCGTATGGAAGGAGTTAAGCTCCCGCGGCCAGGCTGGCCCCCACAGCCTCTTCAGCAGCTTCCTGCCAAGATATTTAAAATGAAACAGCTGTGCATGAGCAGCATGGAGAGCCGTTCCAGCTCGGAGCACGGACGGGATCATTCATGCCCGAGATTTGACGGGCGGCGTAATTGCTCTAAGCCCCTATTATCTTCCCGAGCAGTTGTTGAAGGGTCATCAGGACACCTTCAATGAAAGGCTAAATTCTTCTATATACACAATTTTAATAATTACAGCCTTCCTTTCCTCCGATTTAGAAATGCAAAGTTCTGTTCTAAGGAGAGGCGCCAGGCCTTCAGGCCCATGTCTGGGGCCTCTGCAGCCAGGCGTGGAGGCCGTGATCTTTCTCCAGTTTCCTTGGGAATCTTCGGACCAATTACTGTTTGCTGATTGTGTGTGTGTGTGTGTGTGTACATGTTCTGTAGACTCATGTCTACATGAATGTATATGGAGAGGTCAGAAATTGACATCAACTATTTGTTGGATGGCTCTTCACCTATTTTTTGAGACAGGGTCTCTCACTGAACCTGGGACTCACAGAAACAGCTTGGCTGCCCAGCCAGGCCCAGGGATCTGCCTGTCTCTGGGATAAAAGGAGCATGCGCCACTACGCTCAGCTTTTCACATGGGTGCTGTGGATCTGAACTCAGGTCCTCATGCATGTTATTGACTGAGCCCTCTCCCCAAACTTGTTTGCTATGATAATTCCTTTCATATGCAGAGAGGAGAGAGAAATGCCTGGCAGCTGACATGACCAGCTTTGGCAGTCATCACTAGACAACTACCATGCATGGAGGTGGCCAATGTTTTAGAGCCCGGGGCCAAAAGAAAGAGTAGGCCTGCGAAGGTGGCTGCAGACACATTGTGTCATAACACGCTGTCTCATGTCTGTGTTGTGTAGGACGAGAACAGAACCATCTAGGTCAGCCCTGCCTCTGTGGCGTGCAGCCCAGACTGAGGAACTCTGTGGGATGGTCATATAACTTGTTACCGGTTTGATTTCTGAAGCCATGTTCTGTAGACCTGACAGGCCTCAAACTCAGGATTCTCTTGCCTTAAACTCCAGAGGACTGGGATGACAGACATGTCCCACCATGCTCAGCAGTGTGGCTGGTTTATAGAGTACACTATGGGCGCCCCAAACCTGTCTGAATGCTGGGCTGTGGCTGTGAGGGAAAATAAGGAGCCCGACAGTATCCTGACACGTAGGGAAGGAGGCCATACACACAAGGTGGTGTACTTCCGTCCACCTCTCCATACAGGCACACAACTATGCAGGATTCTTTATCCTCTCCATGGGCTCCCTCAGCTGACCGGCCTGGATAGGTTTTGGACACAGGCTGTAAGTCAATCAGAACACTTTGCTTCATCTAACTGGCCAATCTGAAATGAGCAGAGAGGACCCATCCCAGACCAGCAGAAACACTTTTGTCTTCCATCCATCCAGAGAGAAACATTTTGTTTTCTGACTCCCCTCTGTACTCTGTGGGGAGTTTTTCTCTCAGTGTGCCTTGGCGCTCTCTCTCTCTCTCTCTCTCTCTCTCTCTCTCTCTCTCTCTCTCTCTGCATGCATACATGCCCTCTTCATTTTAATATATTTGTTACCTATATCTTTATGCTGTGTCTGAGGTTTTCCCTGCTTTTTAATTCTTTTCTTGGCAGAAAAACAAACTTGATCAAGACCCCCACACCTTAACTGAGCCGGCCCTGGCCTTCTTGAAGCTCATCACAGTGATGTTGACAGTGAGATGCACCTTAAGCAAGCCTGTTATGTGTGTGCAAAGCATGCCGTCACAAAGGAGACCCTGGGGTTTCTGGATCAACATCCAGCATTAGCAAGTGGGTATTTAGACAGCTCAGTCAGCGCTTGGGGACTCATCACCCCTATGGAACAGTAGTAGCACCCAATCAGAGTCAGGAAGGTGCCACTGGCCAGTCACTGTTGCTTGGGCAAGTTGCCTCTCCAGAGCTCAATCTTGCTTCTAGAAAGTGGGAATGATGCTACTCAGCTCTCAGGGTGCTGGGGATGGGTGGAATCCAACAGCCTCCACGTGCTTCTCCTGGGGTCACATCCTGTGCTGCGGCTTCTCCACAAGAGTGAGGAGGACAGATACATGCGGTTGAATCTGTAACCTGCTCACCTTCATTCATGTACACAGATGCATGTGTCTGAGCATAGCTCCGTCATCTCTGTCATCATGGGATATTCTTATCTGTATCTCTTTGTACCGTCTATAGTCTATATATGCACTTGGTGTTTACACATGCTGCCCGTCTCATCATCCACCCCCTGCTGACCTTTGCACCCATGTCCTCTCTGGTATCTACACCTGGACGCATCCTCTTTGCTGGCTCCTCGAAGACAGGAGGGTGCAGGAAACTCACAAGATGTCCTTAGGGGAAGCTTCTAGACCTTGAGTGTGATTCAGATGACAATCAGCACAGGGCAGGGTCCCCGTTCAGAGAACTCGAGTAATAACTCGAAGGAATACTGAGGGAACTCTTCTCCAGATGAGAATGCATGACTTGACACTAGGGCCACAGTCAGATACCAAGCAGGGCCAGTGGCGGCCCTAGGACTCCTGCACACAGACCCTGGGTCCCAAGATGCATGTGATGCTTTAGGTCAGACACCGGTGGTGATTTAGCATTAGCATTTGCTGTGTGGAAGCATTTCTCCTGGAGGGAGACTGGCCGAGACTCGAGACAGCAAAGGAAGCACACGAGACTTAGGGAGTAAACAAAACTCACATGGTTCAGGAAGCTCATGAAACTCACAGGACTTACTGGGCCCCTTTCTAAAACTGTATCAGCAGCACATTTTGGATGGACAGTGGGTACTGATCAGCCAGGCTTCCTGTGAGTCTTGCAGGGAGCTGCTTTCACGAACCATTTTCGTATTGGGGTGGACTTGATGGTGACAGCGCTGGTTTTGACTCACCTATGCTCCTGTATGTAACCCCTACAAACCCACTGGTTTGCTTAGGTAAAGCTAGCGTTGGTTGTTAAGCATTTCTTTGGTTTGTTGTCGATACCTTATTAAGTGTCACCGAGAAATGTCCTTCCACAGTTGTAGAGGATGGCAGATCCCTGGTGGGAGGTCATGGCGTGGAGCATGGAAGAAGGCAGGCAGGCTAAGCCACCCTGGCCTCTGGCTGCCCTCCTCAGACCCATAGAAGCAAGGGTTCCAAGAGGCTCTGGCCTTCTACCATGTCGGTCTTGCTACAGTGCCTGGCTGTGGAATGAGAACTATCACTTAGAGCCTCTCCAGAAGGGGCAGACACTCCAAGCTCTAGGCTCTGGGCTCACAGCTTCTAGAGAGCACTGTCAGGACGGGGACAGCAGTGCCAACAACTGTAGCTGTCTGCTTCCCCGTTCCTGCCTGATGCTGAGCTGAGTGGAGACTCTCGGGTCCGAGAGGAAGCAAAGTGCAGGCTTTACTGTCTGCCCTCAGTGACACATGTCACTGCCAGGTTCTGCCAGCCCCTCCTGGGCCTGGGAAGGGGACTCATATGTGCTCAGACTGCAATCTTTCAATAACATGGTTGAAGTGGTTTTCGTTTCTCCGAGAGTCAGGAAGTGACTCATTTTCTTATTTCCCGCATGCATTCACACCCCACCAAACCCCTACATTAACCTAGACCCCTCTGGGCGTCAGTTTTGTCATCAGCACGAGGAACCTAAGATCAGCTCCAGAGAGTCACTGGAAGACCAGCATTCCTATTATTATCAAGAATATTACAAACAGGGGACTTAAGAGATGGCTCTGGTGGTAGAGTGCTTGACTCTACATGAGGTCCTGATGCTGACCCCTAGAACTCACGGAAAAGCTGGGCTTGGTGGCATATACTTGCAACCTAGTGCTGGGGAGGTAAAGACAGGAGGATCGCTGAGATTCACTGGCCAGCCAGCCTAGCCTCCTTGGTGAGCCCTGGCCTAGCGAGAAGCCCTGTATCAACAGACAACATGAGCAGCTTCTGAGGAACCACACACACCTGAGGCTGACCTCTGGCCCACATTGCCAGGCTCCGTCTCACAGGCTGACATGGGGCACAGGCAGCTGATGGTCCAAGGCTCACTGCTGGGTATGAAGGACTCCCGAGGTACCCACCCTACAGGGACTTTAGGAGGAACAGGTGCCAGGAGCCTGGGGGCCCAGGGCCACTGACATTGGGATTGAAACTCTCTGCCTCTGACCAGACCATGCTAGCCCAATTATCAGACTCTTCTCTTCCTGGACAGAGAGGCTAGCCTCCTGTGGTCTGAAGACCTGGCAGAGGCTGGGAGTGGGGAGCAGGGAAGACAGAGCCATGGACGGGATTGCCACATTTGCTCTCTTACTCCCACAAAGCATGGTCACTTCAGCTCCTGAGGGAGGAAGGGCCTTAATGAAGCATACTTCTAGGGGCTGGCAATGCACCTTGCACAATACACACAGCAGGGTGGGGCCTAATCTCCTCTGAGCCATGTGACCTCTGTGCTCTATGACCTCTGAACCCTATGACCTCTGAACCCCGTGACCTCTGTGCTAGGTGACCAATGAACCCCATGACCTCTGAGCCCTGTGACTTCTGAACCCTGTGACCTCTGAGCCCTGTGACTTCTGTGCCCTGTGATCTCTGTGACCTGTGACCTTAAACCCTGTGACCTCTGAACCCTGTGACCTCTTAACCCTGTGACTTCTGAACCCTCTGACCTGTGAGCCCTGTAACCCCCGAGTCCCGTGATCTCTGGGCCATCGATGTAGAATCTCCCACCCCAGAGCTCTCTAAAACAACTGCTGATTAGTTTTGCTCTCCAGCCTGCTGAGTTGGATGGGTGGGTGGGGATGGACTGTTATAGCTCCACACGGGGCTGGAAGACACACTTGCTGGACAGCCCCATCACCTGGTTGTCACTTGAGATGCTTACCCTGTGGTCCTCAGTAGGCTGGGATTTCCTTCCAACATGGTGCCTGAGTTCCAGTGTGGGAACCCAGAGTCTGAGGCCCCAGAATGTATTTCTGCTCCATTCAGTGTCTATCCTCAGCAAGGTTAGTCCAGCTCTCCACGGGAACCAGGACAGAGTGTGTGGCCATCTTTAGTCATTGACATCCGTTTTACAGATGAGGGATTTGAGGTCTCGGTGGCCTCCAGGACTTTCTCAGGCTGAGCAGCAGAAATCCAAACCAGAACTCAGATCTGAGTCAGCGCCAAGGACCAACCCTTCCGACTCAGCAAGCTAACGTAGACGGTTGGTTGGCTTTGCTAACAGGGCGTACCTTCAGAAATAGGCCCAGAAAGGCCATTAAAAACAAGGCAGTGTTTGAGCTTTCTAAGATGGTTTGAATTTCCCGAAGCATTCCATCTCTTTCTGAGAGCCAAACTTGGGCTGTCTGCACAGGCAGCTAAGACTTCATCGGAGCAAAACCCAGACTTAGGCAAGGAATGTGAGGAGGAATAGTGAGGTGGCCTGTGAACTTAAGCCTCCTTTTCTGTTGTCAAGCATTTCTATGCTGCTGTACCGTCACTGAAGACCAGCTGAAGACAGGGTTGGGCCCTGTGCATAAGGAAATAGGTGCAGGCTGTGTGGTGGTGGAGCACACCTTTAATCCCAGCACTGGGGAGGCAGAGGCAGGTGGATCTCGGTGAGTTAGAGGCCATCCTGGTCTACAGAGGGAGTTCAGCCAGGACTACACACAGAAACCCTGTCTTGAGCCCCTACAGAGGGAGTTCTAGGACAGCCAGGACTACACATAGAAACCCTGTCTTGAGCCCCCCCCCCCCAAAAAAAAGAGGTGCAATTACTAAGGAACTGTACAGGAAATCATCTCAGCGTCGAAGGGGACTGAGACCTCTCCTGGGCGCCTCTCTCTGAGACTGTGCCATCTCTGCCATCTGAGTGCCAACTGTGAATTTATACAAGGTGGGGCCTGCCGGCTCCAGGAGAGAAGCACCTTCCAAGCAAAGGTTTCTGAATAGTCCAAGGAGAGGCTGAATATTCAAAGGGAAAGACAGAGGAAGATTTCAGGCGACTCAGCATCTCTTCAAACTACGTATACACTGGGGCAGGGTCTCGCGCATCCCTGGCTGGCCTCTTCACACTGGTCAAGCGTTTGTAGATATGTGCACTCGGACCAGGGGAGGGCTTTGCCATCACCTCGCTCTCTCATTCAAGGAAGGTTTTGCTCCTCCCATGGGTCTGAGGCACCGGGGTCCTTGCCATGCCTGGGCCCATGTCAAACACATTCACTTAGGACCTTATGAGCTCTTTACGTGTTCACCCAATAGTGAGAACCTGACTCAAAACAACAGCGCACAACGCAACAACAACCCCCAACCCAACACTAGAAACAAAACATGTCTTCACCATGATGCCATTTTAAAAGAGATGTTGAAGATTTGATGGCGTCCTGTATAATGTAGCTGGGGGCATTGCTCAGCCGTAGAGTATGCTTGACATACACAGGACCCTGGGTTCCATCCTCAGCAGCAAGAAAAATAAACAAGGAAAGAAAAAAGTGTATAAATGAAATGCAAGCTACAAAGCACTAAATATTAATCCTTATCAGCCAACTAAGCTTTGAAATGAAGTAATATAAAATACAAGTTCGCTATTGGGGCTTGCAGAAGCCACGGCATTAGTCTCGGGTACCGCTAAGTGGTTGGGAAAGCCACGTTCCCAGGGTATGAGTCTGAATGGTTTTATTCCTTCTCTGACATTCCCACCCTCCTGTGATTTATTTGTGTAGAATCATCTTGTGAATTTTCCCGGGAATGAGAGTCAAGGTCTGGGGCTTGATTTATAGAGAGGCTCAACACATTTGGAAACAATGAACTCTGTTGCGTAAACACAGAAGAGCCAGCCGGGACAGAAAGCTGAATTCCTGATTGCGGCCACAGCGGGCAGGGAAGGGAGACCGCCAGAATCTTGTTCAGTTCTAGAGTTTTCTTACAGTTGTGTGGAGAGCCAGGGCAGAGCAGGGAATTCCTGGGGGCCGTGGTTCCCATAGCTGCTCTCAGGGAGGGAGAGATGGCTGTGGAGAGGCTGGGGTTGTGGTTGCTTTCTGGAGAGAGGAAGGAAGAGTTTGGAGGCCACCAAAGAACAGCTGCTCCATAGCTTCACAGAGTGGAAAAGATAGAAAGTCCCTGGGGTCTTAGATGCCTTGGATTCTCGATGGGACAAGTCAGCCTGGATGCTCATGAGTGCCGGGACTTCCTGGCTGATTTGTACTGTCAGGTTCAGCTGTGGAGGCCAAGTTCCCCCTGGGTCTGTTTTCTCGGGTGATGGCTACACTGTAGCCCCAAATTCTTTAAGTCATCCTTGAATCCAGAGGGAGGGGCAGACTGAGGTTGTGTGTGGGTCCTCTCCTTCCACCTTGTTTGAGACAAAGGCTCTTGTTCACTGTTTTATATGCAAGGCCGCTAGCCTGTGCGGTTCTGGGAATTCTGCCTCCACTTCCCATCATGCCACAGGAGATATGGGATTACAGATGTGCATGGACACACGCCAGCTTTGCATGGATGGGTTCTAGGGATCCAGCTTGGGACCAGAAAGCCCTGAGGTGGATTCTGAATCTCTTTTGGACTTTTCTGCACCCAAGTTTCCTTCTTTTTTGAGTGAAAGAGATGGAGAACAGGAACTGCCCATCTGGGAAACTGGAGCAAAGAGGGCATCTGTTAAGTCACTTCTCTTGGGAACCCCTAAATGGGACATCTTTAGCAGGCATGTCCAACTTGCTGTGCACAGGCCTCAGACATTGCAGGATAGTTATGATGATAGCTCAACGCATCTATAGATGGTAACAACTTATTACATTGTCAAACGGCTGGACCACACTTGCATCGAATGCATTCATCCAGAACACATAAGCTGAAGTCTTACTGTGTCCTGCACTGTTCAGGGGCCAGGGACACTACCAGGAGGAAGGCAGGTCTGCTCTTGACTTACAAGTGAGGACTAAGCACAGGCAATAATAAACTAACAGACCATGCAAGAGAAAGTCAGGGGTGAGAAGGATCATGAAGGAAAAGCCAAAGGTCTAAGAGCGGTGTCTTAGTGGGGAAGGCACTTGCCTTGCAAGCAGGAGGACCCGAGTTTGAATCCCCAGAACCTCAGAATGCAAAGCTGGGTATGGCCAGGCACATCTGTAGTCCCAGATCTTCTGTAGCATTGTGGGAGGCAGAGACAGACTCCCCAGAATCTCATGGGCTAGCTAGCCTGGTATATAAAGCAACAATCACAAGCCCTTGTCTTAAATAAGGTGGAAGGAGAGGGCTGACATGCAAGAATGTCCTTTGACTCCCACATGCATACATGTGTCACCTCCCCTCACAGGGTGACAGGAGAAGATGAAGATAAGCAAGATACAGAAGGAGAGAGATGCGGGTGGGTGGGGGGTGCTACCTCAGGAGAGGTGGCCAAGGAAGGAGGTTACACTCTCCTCTAAGGTCTCTTGGTCCCTGTGCCCATGTTTCTCCAGACCAAAGGTTCCCACATGGTGGTGATGTTTTGCTCAGGAGATATTAATAATGATTGTCTAGAGATGTTATTTCTAGGAGAAATAGGTGGCTCCTAGCATACAGTAGGAGGGGCCGAGGATGACCCCACTCCCAATGTCAACAGTGCTGAGGCTGCAAAATACCGAGTTTACTGCCAGACTGCAGGCTGGAGTCAGTTCTGAGCCTAGGTTCTTCCTCTGTCTTCCAGCAGGGAGGTATTTATGGTGGGATCTTAAGGGGGTTAAGCAATCCTGTGGAGAGACGAAGAACCAGGCTCTCAGGATGACTCTCAAAGCCACAGCCCTGGAACAGGCCACCAGAGTGATGCCTGCCTCTTTCAACCCCATCCTGCTGCTTTGGTGTACCCATCATCCATATGCCGGTGGGTATGGGAACCGGAACAGTAAGCCTTCTGGTAGTTTCTAGAACCACGCTCTAGCCCCACAATGCTGCTCAAGCAAGAATAGAAGAACGGATTGGCTTACGAACATGTTAGTCAGCTGAAGTTGTACCTTTTCAGTTTCATAGGAACCCATCTGTTTACTATGACCCCTGTCATAGTACATAGGAAAGCCTGTAGCTGCAAGGGATTCCATATCCAACCTCCAGATTTTTGACATCTGCAAGGCAGACAGTCATGAGAGTGAGCGGCCTGCTGGGTGGTGGTAAATATTACTGCTCTGTCGGTCACTTCCCTTCTTACTGTGAGAAAATGCAGGACAAACAGTTTAAAGAAGGAAGGGCTTGCTTTCAGCTCACAGTTTGAGGGTACAGCTCACCATGTTGGGGAACGCAGGGCAGCAGGACTATGAGGCAGCTGGTCATAGTGCCAGCTGTAGTCAGGAAGCTGAGAGAAACTAATGCTTGTGCTCAGCCCTTGTTCCCCTTTTTATTCAGCACAGGATCCCAGGCCATGGGAACAGTGCTGCCACCTATAGGTGAAGCCTCTCCTCCAAGTTGTCCTCTGACATCCCCACAAAGTACCCTGGCACATGCCCATCTATTTAACTCCCCCATATACCCAAAACAGAGTCTTAATTTTTAAAAAAAAATCTTTTAAAATGTTTAACTCATTAGGTTTTTTTTTTAGCACCATTCACTAAGATGTACAAATATTACCACTAACTATGCCTAGTTCAATTTTAATTTTGAGACAGGGTATCACGTAGCCCAGGCTAGCCTCGAACTTGTTATGCACCTCAGGCTGGCCTTGATCTTTCTATCTTCCCATCGCTGCCTCTGTAGTTTTGGGATTACAGGCATACGTGATGCTGGAGGCTTTATGCATGCTTGCAAGCACTTGACCAACCAAGCCACATCCCAAGTCTGATCAGAACATTGTAATCACTACCCTCCCCACAAAGCAGCAAGTACCCACTAATCACTCCCCTCTCCTCTTTCCCAGGCCCCAGAAACCTACTTTTTCTCTGTAGGCATTGACTGTGGTTTGTGACTGTTTTTTCCCACAGTATTTCAAGTTCATCCCAAGAGGTAGCATGGGTTAGCCTTTCATTCGTTTTTATGGGAGAACAATGCTCCATTGGCTGAAATACTGTTTCGTGTAAGCATTCGACCACTGATGAGCATCTCAGTTGCTAGCACCTCTGGCCACTTGAACATTCCTGGCCAAGTTTGTGTAGACTGGGGCTTTCACACTCACGGATCCACACACAGTAGCAGGATGGTGGGGGGGTCTGTGGTCCTTGGTTTTGTGATCCTAAAGCTGGGAGATCTGTCACACAAGAACTGGTATCGGGATTCTTATGGGTTGAGACTTAGTCCCCACTGTCTCTCATGAAGCATGTATTGAACTTCTATCCTAGACACAACCCGCTCCAATCCTGGGATGGCTTTTCTATTCCCGGCTTAAGTTCCCATGCACACAGCCCTACTATGTCCATCAATAAGCTAACACTGACTTCTCAATTCTTAGAATTTTGGCATGGTCTTTGGGAGCATCTACCAGCTAATTCTATTATTATTATTATTACATCAAGATGGGGAAACAAATTCTGACTGGACCCTCCAAGGCTTCCTGTAAAATACTGTGAAGCTAAACTGCACATTAAAAAAAGTTAAAATTGGGGCTGGAAAGATGGCTCGGCAATTAGGAGCAATGGTTGCTGTCTTTATTAGGGTTTTTGTTGCTGTGAAGAGATACCATGACTATAGCAACTCTTACAAAGAAAAACATTTAACTGAGGGGGCTTCCTTACAGTTTCAAAGGTCCAGTCCCTTATCGTGACGGGGAGCATGGTGGCGCGTGGGCAGACACTATGCTAGAGTTGAGAATGCTACATCCTGCAGGAAACAGGAAGTTGACTGAGACACGGGGCAGTATCCTGAGCATAGGAAACCTCAAAGCCTGCCCTCACAGTGACACACTTCCTCCAACAAGGCCACATCTCCTGATGGGGCCACTCCCTATGAGATTAGGGGCCAGGCCAATCACATTCAAATGACCACAGTTGCTCTTCTAGAGAAGCCAGGTTCTATTCTCAGCACCCACATAGAGGTTCACAACCATCTGCATCTGCTTCCAGAGATCTGATGCCCTCTTCTGGTCTCCTTGTGTACTGCACCCATATGATGCACATGCAGGCAAAACATCCATTTACACAGAAAATAGATAAATCTTAGAAAAAAGTTAAAATTATGGACAAGGCTACTGTTTTTCAAGGACAATGTTCTTTTTAGGGGTTTCCTGTATAAGTCAAGCCATTTTTTTCATTGTTATCTGAACCCCATATTAGTGAGTATGGTTTCTTTATGGACACCAAGTAGCTCTGCTTAAGCTAACCATGTAGGAGGTAGCAAGACCCCATCATTGCAGAGTTAGCCCCAGAGAGGCCATTTCTGATCATTTTCACAACCAGACTGGGCTCTCTGAACACTGACTGGAAGTTACCCTCAAGCCCAGGAGCACATTTCCAATCACTAACTGTGGACTGTGTCAATATCCTAAGGAGGTTTTGGGTTTAATCCTCTATGGAGCAGTGCACTCAGCTGATGAGGGTTCACACACTGGCTAGCACAAACAGCAACTGCACAGCATCCAAGAGGCAGACTAGGTGGACAGAGGGATGACAATAACAGTCTAGCCATCCCCGTCCTCAACAAGTCAGCAGGTGGAAGCTGCCAAACTCAACAAACACCCGTTGTGCATTTTGTTCAAACACATGGTGCAAGCTCAGACAGAACTCAGTGTTAAGAGGGTGTATTAGTCAGGGTAGGCTACGTTATGCTGCAGTAACAAACAGCCCCATCAAGTGCCAGAGGTTTTCAATAACGGCCCCTTACTCTTACTGGGGTTCTATTCACCTGACCTCACAAAGGATGTTAAGTTTTCCTCTGAGGACTGTTGACCGGGGAGAAGAGAGTATTTCCTGGCTGGCTCTGTTGTTGGGCTGCCTTTCCACCTAATTAAGTTCTACTCAACAATCAGAAGGTTTCACACAGCAGCGAGCTCCCCACTAAGACAGCCAAGCTGTGTAAAGGGAGGACCACACTTTCTCCTACTTTCCCAGGATGCTCTGCTGTCTCAGGGCCAGGCATAAAGCAGACAGTCCAAATCTACAAGGACAGAGGAGAGCACAGACAGAGCTACATACAGGGGTTTGAATCCTGTGTCCGCCACTCTTAAACTGTGAGGCAGGGACAGTTTTCTCATCTGTAGAGTGGAAAATATCCATGCATATCCTCCTGGTATATGAGGCGCCCTGATGCCTCTGATGTGCTCAGTAGGTCCTTTGGCCTATCACTGGTATTGCTTGTTTTTGATAAGTGCATAGTGGTGACTGGTACCTTCCCGGCACCGATTTAGGGTCTGATGTCAGCACTGCCCTCTCGTTTGTTTGAGTTTTCACAGATCCATATGACAATGTCCATTTTGCAGATGTGGAAACTGAGTCCAGGAGGGGGAATTTATCCATAATCCCTAATTACAGTCATGTGTTGATTACTCCCAGGGGTACATTCTGGGAAATGCATGTGTGAGAGATGTGTGTGTGTGTGTGCACAAATATCAGACACGAAACAGGACAGTCATGCTGCCACTGGGCCATGTGACTCTCTCAGCACTTGTGGGAATATCATCAGATATGGGGTTCAATTTCAAAGGATAAATGTTCTGCAGTGTGTGACTTGGTCAGAAATGGAGTCAGAATCTGGATCCAGATCTTTCTGACTCTGGGGCTGACACCTTGCCTTGGCAAAGCAGAACGTCTGTCTTCACCATTCAACCAAAAGTCGGGGCGGGGGGCAGAAAGCATGTCTGTCCCCTCACTCGGTATGCGATGGCAGTGGTCTTACTATGTAGCCCAGGCTGGCCTTCAACCCTCACTGATCCTCCCGCCCTGACTCTAGAGGGCTGGGATTATAGGCACGCATTCTCATGCCTGGCTGCCCGCTTTTCTTGGCTCAGTACGCTGCAGTCTCTGTCACCAGCCACTGTTTAACATGCTTGGCTCTGAGAGGGGACTTCCTGGTCCTCTCATCTCTCACTTTCCTTAGAACCCCGTCGCTGGAAGTGGCTGCCAGCGTCCAGCAGCACCAGCCTCCTTCTACTGCTTCAGCGGAAGCCAGTGATATTCTTCCTCATCACCTCCATGTGTTACCCAAGTGGCGGCCACATGATCCACCCAGCCTCTGGGCCCGTAGAGCTATGCTTAAGCCTGGAATACTGTTGTCCAGCTCCTGCCAGGGAGCTGACTTAAGGTTTCCTCTCTTGACCTCAGTCTTATTTGGGGGGTGGTGGCTGGAGTTGGGGGCGAGAGCTGTCTCCCTTTCTGCCTTCTTCTTCTTTGGTTTAGTTCAGATCTTTCTTAAATGTTTTCCCGGGCTGCAAACTGCATGGATGAGCTGCCAAGGCCGTTACTCCCATGAACAGCCATGAAGCCGCTCCCAACTCATCACACTCAAGAATGATGGACGGCCATTCCCCAAGACACGCTCACACGTCTAGTAGAACCCACAGAAAAGCACTCTGGGCTCTCCTGTAGATTCAAGGCTATCCAAGGGTCATCGGGTCCCCCAAAAGCTTAGCTTACTGGGTCAGGCTCTGTTCTAGGCACTGGGAAAGCATCTGGCAAGACAAGGTCCCACATCTCGGGAGCTCACAGGCAGGCAGCTGGAGACACGCCTGTTACAGGCTGTCTGAAAGGTGGGATGAGGACACCACACATGGTGTCATTCAGAGGCAGCCTGCAGTTTAAAAGCAGGGGCCTGGAGTGGGGGTGCAGCTCAGTAGGTAGAACGCTTGTCTATCATGAATGAGGCCCCGTGTTTGTCCCCAGCTCTGCATGTTTGTACACGCCTGCAGTTCCCACATTTGGTGGGGAAGTGAGGCAGGACGACTAGAAGTTCAAGGGTAACCTCAGCTACATAGTGAGGGGTTAACCTGTGCTACACGATACCCTGTCTTAAAGAATAAAAGAGCAGAAGCCTGACCTCTGGATGGGAAGACATGGGTTAGGGGTAGGGCTTCTGGGGCAGGCAGGGCTGCCCTGAATGGAGGCTTATGGAGGCTTGTTTGCAGGTGCGTGATACTGGCGTGGCTGACGGGGGACTACAGACCTTTAAAGAGAGAAAAGGCCTGGGCCAGAGCCAAGTGAATGCTGGGAAGGAGGCTGCCTGGCATTTCTCATGTGTGGAGGGTCAGGGGTAGGGTGGGGGAAAGGTAAATACAGGAGAGAGGGAGGGGGTTCCTTGGGAAAGGGGTCTCACCATGGTAGAGACAGACAACCTGAACGTGGGTGGAAGCGATGGTAGGGAGACCGGAGAGGTTAGGGAGAGTCCACTGACAACCGCCAAGGTTCTGCTTCTCTCTGGTTTTGATGAAAGCTAGAATCCCCCCCCCCCACTGGGATTCTGTGACATGGGGACCCCTGGATGACCCTAGAGAGCAGGGCGCTTCAAGTAGCCCACTGGAGAGTGAGTCTAAGGTGGCCCCTCCATGCCAGGCTGCGTCCCAGGGACTAGGTAGAGAACAGCAGAGGTCTGGGTGAGGTTCAGCAAATGCCACTTACATAACGGCTGCTGAACCAAAGGTCAGGCCCAAGGCATGATGTTTGATTACACAGAGAAAACCAATCTAGTTTTTAATTTCCTCAGGTGAAGTGTGGACCGCGTGGGTTCAAGGGTGCTGATGATGGAGGAGGGGCGCCTGGGATGGGGGTGGGCAGGGAAATCACTTGTCTGAGGGCCACCCAGAGGACGTGTCCATGGACTTCCAAGCACAGATGAGTCTTCTCGCCTGCCTTTAGCCATAGGCAATAGGAAAAGAGGAGGAGCGAGGCACAGGGTTTGTGAACACTGACGCTGCAGCCAGCACTGTGTTTAGCGCTCAGTATTCAGTGCATTGTAAGCCACTGTGCCCGTAACCAGGTCCTCCTAGGATCCTCACCTCTGATTTGTAGCTAAGTACACAAATGCAGAGAGGAGCAAGGAAGAAGTCTGAGGTCGCACAGCTAAAATAGGTGGGAGAACTGGCTTCAACACAGAGACAGATCCTGACTCTCAAGCCTTCTCTGTCGGTGGAGCCCACAGACCCAAAGCATGGACCCTGGCAGTTGGCCACCTGTCTCCTACTGGCCAATTAAAGACACAAGTAAAAGAGAGGAAAAGAGGTTTAATTCAGTGTGGCCACCAGGAGGTGGTGGTGCATGCCTTTAAACCCAGCACTCGGGAGGCAGAGGCAGGCAGATCTCTGTGAGTTTAAAGCCGACCTGGTCTACAGAGTGAGTTCCAAGACAGCCAAGGCAACACAGAGAAACCCTGTCTCCAAACAACAACAACATAATAATAATTAATAATGATAATGATAGTTGAAATCCAGTGATTCACTGTCCATCCACCAAAGTCCATCATCCTGACATGAGGTTTGGGGGTAAATGGGACCGGATGTGCATAACATAGCAGTCCTAGTCCAGGTGAGGTCCTGCCCACCACTGATCCATCACTGGGTCAGCTTGACAAATTATCAGAACTCTGTGGAATTACCTCCTGGGAGACCCAGGCCAATGAGCAGCATAGTTCGCACCAGGAAAAATTCCTGAGAAAAACACAGTTCCTTGAGGACCATTGTCTCAACAGATGGATAGGAGAACTGAAGAGAGGGACACAGAGGTCTCTTTAAATGCTCCTGCCAGGAGGATGATTGCATCACCACAAGGCTGGAGACATGGGGTATGGAAGTCAGACAAGAAGACCAGGAATCCCCTGAATGGGGTGCCTTGTTTCCCTGAGAGAGCCTGGAATGGGTTGGGGTCCTTGGGGTACCTCCCAACTTCTGCTCTGCAGAGCCAGGACACCCAGGTTACCCAGAGAGCACTACTACCTAGGCCTGGCTTTTTGCATCAGAACTTCCTGTTGGGGTAGGGGGATGGGGATGGGGGATGGGGAATGAAGATGGGGGTGGGAGGATGAGAATGGGGATGTGTGCTGTGGGAAATACTCTTGTACACTGCAAAGACTGGTCACTCGTATTGGTTTAATAAAATACTGATTGGCCAGTAGCCAGACAGGAAGTATAGGTGGGGCAACCAAATGAAGAGAATTCTGGGTAGAGGAAAGGCAGAGTCAATGGCCACCCAGATGCAGAGGAAGCAAGATGAAAAAAATGCTGCACTGAGAAAAGGTACCAAGCCCTGTGGTTAAACATAGATAAGAATTATGGGTTAAGTTGTAAGAGCTAGTTAATAATAGGCCTGAGCTAATAGGTCAAACAGTTTATAGTTAACATAAGCCTCTGTGTGTTTCTTTGGGACTGAATAGCTGTGGGACCAGACAGGACAGAAACTTCTGGCTACATACAGATGGAGGGATGGGGATGAAGATGGGGGATGGGAATGGGGGTGGGGGATTGGAACGGGGTGGGGGATGAAAATAGGGGTGGGGGGTGCAGTTTATCCTAACAGGTCCACCTCCAGCCTGCCCTCCTTGCCAGCTCAGAGGGAATCTCACTGGAAGCTGTCCTGCATACACAGGCTCCAAAGCTCCACAGAGATACCCTGACAGGGAATAAAAAGAAGAAAAAGGTTTATTTCAGCTCAGAGTTTCAGAGGCTCTAGTCTACAATCACTGGGCCCACTGCTTTGGGCGTGTGTTGAGGCAGGACGCTCTGGTGGGGCAGGATGGTGGGAGAAGCCACTCAACATCGGTGGCCAGTAAACAAAAAAACATGAGAAGAGGCGTGGTCCCAACAGCCCCTGTGTGCTCTTGTTTCCTTAATCCCTAGCAGCAAAGCATCTGACACACAGTAGGTCCTTAATGAAAAAGCAGCAGACAACCTGTTCTTTCAGCCAGGTATCAGAGCAGACTCATGTCCCCGTGTCCTCAGCCGCAGGTGCCTGAGCTCAGGGGCTGGGTCTGGGGTTGAAGACAGAACCTTTGACCGGAGGCCTCAAAAGCACAGAGCAGAAGATGTGTAAACACAATTGTGGTATGATGTAACGACCGAAGTCCCCACAGCACCACAAGGTCACTCAGTTAAAGTAGCTGTATTAGTTTTGTCCGGAAAACCACGCCTAAGATCCCCATGCCCTAAGATCATACGGAGAGGACCACAATGGCACGGCCACTACCATGGTGATCAAACACACTATTGAACGAACACAGGGCTGTGTGTGTACAGAGATTAAAGGCGGCTGGCTCATCCCTCCTGCCCACACATCAGGCAAGTTTGTTGTACTAGAGAGGCCCAAAGTCGTGCGAGACAGGATTAGGTCTCACATTCTGCAAGTTTGCCTGGATCGTGAGCCCCCATTTGGGGGGTATCTATTATACTCACTGTCTCTAGGGGGGTACTCAGGCATGTTCACGGCACTGTTATCAGGTGCTTTGTGGGCAAGGGAAAGGGTGATGGGGTAAGCCGAAACTGGTCCTTGGGCCAGGGTGCCATTCCTCCACCAGCTGGAGTGACGTGGGTTTAGAAATCGCATGGACTCTACCAACCACAGCGTGTTGGCTAGAGAGCCAGGGCAGGGGTTGACGTTTGGAGTGGGCACATGCATGCAAACGGGCAATCATTGGGAGAAGAGTGACAGGGTAGAGTGACAGTCTGGGGCTGAGGAAAGAGCGAGCAGAGAGGTTTGATTCCAACGGGGAGGAATCCGGGACGGAACTTTGTCCTCCAAGGGCCCCTCCCTGGCTCCCTAGTCAGTGGGCACAAAGCTGCCTATCAGGTTAGCGGAGACCAGATGGAGTTGAAGGAGGGCGGGCCCAGGATGTCTCTGAGACTCTCAGGACTGCCTGGAGCTCAGTTCTCTAGAACCGTAGGTAGCAAGACAGGAAGGGTCACAGAATGGGGGGGGGAGACCTTGCAGAGAAAGCCACATGAACAACATCCAGCCTTTCTGTCCTAGAAACTTCTGGAACCAGTGGCTCCTCCAAGTTGGGAGGTGAGGGAGGGAGGGATTGGTCAGCCATGTGAGAATCAGGCAAAGGACTTCAGAGAGCTGGCATATGCTTAAGGGAACACCAAGCCTCTTTGTGTTCTCGGGGCCGCCAGTGCTGCGGGGTGAGGCAGGGACAGTTGCACGTGGTGTGAATCTACTGAAACTATGAACATCACGCTTTGAAACAAGGTCTGATGACAGATGAATGATGTTGTGATATTCTGCAAAGAGCAGAAACCGATAAAAGGAAAATGGCAGCCGTCTGCTGGGTACCTGGAGCTTTAGCCCTGGCATTTACTGCCATTGCACGAGCGGACTGACCTCGTGCCAGAGCTCGGCTAGGCTCTCTGTACAAAACGGAGGAGACTAGAGTTTGCCTTAGAGCGAGAGTGAGAAGCTGAGAAAGCTGGACATGTGAGCATGAGGCGGGAAAAACCACGGGCCCTGGGACTCAAGTGGGGCAGAGGCCAACAGTCATAGGTACCCCAGAAACCAAGTCCAAGACAGACCTTTCTCCACTCTGCTCTCTTTTTGCTCCCCCTTTTTTCTTTCCATTTCTGTCCCCTCTTTTCTCCCTCCCTCCCCCACCCCACCCCTCTTCCCCTCCCTTCATCCTTTCTTTTTTGAGACAGGGTTTTGTGTATGCCAGGCTGGCCTTGAACATGCTATGCGCCAAAGACGGCTTCAGACTCCCAATCCTCCTGCCTTCACCTCTTGAGCGCTAGTGTTACAGGCACGTGTCACCACGCTCAGTGACTCTGGTGCTGGGGATCAAGCCTATGGCTTTGTGCTTTAGGCAAGCACTCTACCAGCCTAGTGACATCCCTGGTCCCCGAGATGGACCTTGACGGATGACAAGCATCCTTGCTAGGTAGATGTGCTGTAAAGTCAAGTCCAGGGAGAAAGAAGCCTAGATAGCAACAAGAGTCCAAGGGTTAAATAAAAGGTGTTTTAACTCATCAGCAGCAAAGGACTGTGGAGGACCAAGTTAGGTCTGAAAAGGGAAGCAAAGTCTTTCCCATTAGACACGGAGAGCAGAGTGGATTTGTTTTACTGCAATGGATGTCTCTGTAAAACGAATGAGCCAGGGGTCCAGTGTCCTCCCCTGCTTCTAGGGTGGTTCTGGTTTTACAAAGTGAGCAGGTAAGGTTTGCATTTGGACTGCATCCCCATAATCCTGTCTGTCAGATTCCCAGTACCCATAGTCTCCAGCTTTGGTAGGCACGCCCCTGGAGGACACTCAGCCAGTGTCAGATGGGGGAATGAATGATGGATAAAGGGATGAATGAATGAATGATCCTCACATATAAGGCCCCCATCTCTATTTATATTCAAGGGGCTGGAGAGAGGGCTCAGCAGTTAAAAGCACTTGCTAGTCTTGCAGAGGACCTGAGTTTGGTTTTCAGGGCTGACATCAGGTGGCTCAAAGCCACCTGTAACCCCAGCTCCAAGGGAGCTGATGTCCTCTTCTGGCACCTGTAGGCATCTGCAATCACTTGCACACACCCACACGCATGTCCATAATTAAAATCAAAAATAAATCTTAAAAAATAACTAATCAAGCCAAATCCCTTTAAGGGGCTGTATGAGGGGTATGGAGACCAGGGCCTCTAGACAGGAAAATGCTTTATCACTGAGCCATGTCTTCAGCCTCCGAGCCTCATTTCAAAATGAATACGCCTGGTGTCCTCCAGGATTCTGCTAGGGAAGATTCAGTGTAGTCACACATAGCCACGATGGCACCGTGGAATGTTCGCGGTGATCCACCCAGGTGATACGGCAGCATTTGTAAAGTGCTTCTGAAGAGAATTCCGAGCCTGGGGATTCTGATGTTGGAGACTCAGGATATCACAGACACAAGAGTTTGCCTGAGAACCTCAGACCGCAGCAGTGCCCTTAGGGGACATCCTGAGGTGCCCCTGTGTCACAGAGTAGACGGAGTTGTAGAAGAAAAGCAGCTTCTGATGGTGGTGGGCGGTGCTGACGGTGCAGGGGCACTGGCCCGGCCTCTGGACTGTGAGCTAAAGGGGTGTTCTCTGATGCATGGTGTGCTGGGCCCCACTGGGTCCCACTGCATCTTTTATTCATACGGACAGGTACCTGTCACTCTTGACTCACCATACAGCAGTCCAATGCAGCGAAAGAAACTCTCACAAGCATTGATACCCCATCAATCTTCCAGACAGAGCCTATTCTGGAATGCCCTGTGAGAGGCTTCTCCATGAATTCAATTTACCCACCCCAGCTCCCCCGAAGTACCTCCCAGCATTTGCAGTTAATCACAGTTCATTTGGGCTAAGGATTTATCTTCTCTGCATTGCTCCTGCTAGAATCCATCTTTTTCTACCCGACATAGGTGGGCCTTCCAAACCAGTTCCTATATATAGCAAGAAGATGAACTGAAGCTGGCGGGGGTCGCCTCCTGGTGCCATTACTTGTTCACATCTAGTTCACAGGGTTGGGAGTGGGATGGGACAGAACCTACAGAGGTAGGGCCAGATATCGGGGCAGTCATGAAACCAAGGCAGGTCCTTGGGTCCTGTGCCTGGGAACACCCTATAAACTGCTGATCTGAAAGTTTTAATATTTTTTTCCATTTGTGTGTGTGTGTGTGAGAGAGAGAGAGAGATAGAGAGAAATAGAGATAGAGATAGATATGCATATATGTGTGTGAGGGAGGTGTATATACATATATATATA
>NW_026068063.1:1021927-1123413 GCF_014885135.2 Alexandromys fortis | reverse complement strand
ATATATATGTTTTACATGTGTGTGCATGCACGTGGAAGCTTGAAGTTGATACCAGGAGTCATCCTCAATAGCTTTCCCACCTTATTCACTGAGACAGGATCTGTCAATCAAATCCAGAGCTTACGGATGTGGCTAGTCTTGCTATCAGCTGCTGTGGGGATCCTGTGTCTGCCTTCTGAAGCCAGCATTATTGGGAGGCTTCTTGCCCATCTGGCATTTACATGGGTTCTGGGGCCCTGTTCTCTGTTCTCCTTACTTTCATGGCAAGTGCTGAACCACTGACCTCTCTCCACAGCACTGGAGGTCTTAATATTTATAAACAAGTGGTCTCATATTTTCTTTTCACACTCTGTCCCCGCAGTCATGCAAGCACTGCCATGCAAGCAGCCTGCCCCTCACTGCCAACTGGCTTACTTTCCTTCTGGGGCCACCGGCACAGCGTAGATCTGGCAGGTCTTACAAACACATCCTCACAGATAATAAACTTTCATTGCATCAGCTCCTTTTGCCTTCATGCTATCGCCACTGGTCCGGTCCAGGACTCGGCATCTCTCCCCTGGGTTGTCATGACAACCTTGATGACCCTTTCTGGACTGTCCAGAGTGATGCACGACTGCTGTCATGTGGTCCATCTGCAGGGGCACCAAGCCTCTCAGATAGAGCACAGGTCCCAGAGTGCTGTGCTGCCTTCCATGGTAGGGCAGCTCCTGGACTCACGAGGCACAGGACCTGGGAAGCCGCCGTGTGTCTCAGTCACCACCAGCAGCAGGTGAGCTCATGTTGTATTGGAGAGCTGGCACCACGCGATTCTCTCGCACGTGCTCACTGTCTACAGCCGTGGAAGCAGGCATCAGCTAGTCGTCTCTTTCTGCATGGGGGCTGTGGTGCTTCAAAAGAGATTTACTTAAGCACTGTAGGTGAGAGTCAGGCCTCCAGAGTCCAGACCTTAGCTCCAAAAGAGAAGCCTGCTTACTCAGTGGGTCCAGACTTGAGGCAACCTCAACCTCACTGTATCTTGACTTTCTACCTGTACCAAAGCAGTGTAAACAAACAAACAAACAAAGAACAACAACAAGAAACCTGCCTCCCACACCCTGCTGCAGACCTAAGGATGAGAAGCAACAAGTACTGACCCTTTGACATACCCCTTAGCAGGTACCACATGCCACATATATGTTAAAGGATGCTTTGGGTATGAGGAACACATCTAAGGTCATGTAAGTACAAAGTACAGTACTTGAACTTAAAGAGTCAGAGTAACAAGTCTGTGTATCTAACCACTGGACCACACGATGCCTCCAGAAGAAAGCTGAGAAATACAATATTGAAAGATCTCAGCAAGAGCTGGGCGAGGTGGTGCATATCTATAATCCCAGCACTTGGAGACCTGAGACAGGAGGACTTCCTTGAATGTGAAGCCTGCTTGGGGTACCTAGTGGATGCTAGTTAGGTTAGTTAGGGCTACGGGGTGAGACACTGCGCCACGAATAAAACCATCCACCCAACCAAAGTATGCCTAATCCAGTCTAATCTCAGTCCATGCTGGCATCAAGCACTAGAAATCAATAAGCAGAACACAGCTCAAAATGCTGACTCTGATCCCTAAACGTGCGCTGTTTGTTAGCTCCGAAATGTGCAATTTCACAGCGCTCTAACAGAACTTCACTGTAGACCAGAAAATGCACCGTGGCATCTCTGTACGGTGACATTGCCATTACAAGAGAAGGTGTCAGCACCGCGTCTGTCTGTTAAGCATCTGGCCAGAGTGGAGGGGAGAGTGTGGGTTACGTGAGAATCCCAAGGTGTGCAGATTGCCCAGGTACAGCCCCAAGCAGGGATGTTTTCTTTAACCTTGTTTAGGGAGTTGGGGAGAGAGGGCGATAGGGACCACATTAAAGATGGGCACCGAGACGAAGGTGGTGGCCTTTCTCGGTAAATGTCAGACGACAATGAAGGCAGCTCACCGTGGCTCCTTAGGAGGGTTTGACTCTTCTCAGGTCCATTCAGGAGCCTGAACTGGATCATCATGCCTGGTTTGGCCCAGTGTGGGGCATCAGCTGTGTGTGCTCACACAGGAAACATGGCGGAAGAAGTGTGAGTTCTGCACTGGCTCCTCTCTTGGGGAAGAAGAACTCACTGTCCCATCACAAGCAAGACCCAAGCTGCTCCCCAGACTCCAGCTGACCTTGAAGCCTTGACACAGAGCAAAACTCAGAAACTATTATCTATAGCTTGCCACGGCATAGCCCCCCCTCATTCTTTTTTAGCTTTTTAAAAAAATAAATTTCTCTTATCACATTTATTTTTATAGTGTGTGTTGCGTGCATGGCCCATGTGTGGAGGTCAGGTTGTCTCCAGCTTACCCTCTCTCCACTATGGTGCCTCCTTGGATCCTTCAGACAAAGCTACGGGCTCCCTTCCATGCACTCAGATGGCTGAGGGGGCTACAGTGGCACCATCTCTTAGCATTGGGGGACCACGATGGCATCATCCCTTAGCACTGGGGGACCACAATGGCATCATCTCTTAGCATTGGGGGACCACGATGGCATCATCCCTTAGCACCGGGGGACCACGATGGCATCATCCCTTAGCACTGGGGGACCACAATGGCATCATCTCTTAGCACCGGGGGACCACGATGGCATCATCCCTTAACACTGGGGGACCACAATGGCTTCATCTCTTAGCATTTCTGCCTGTCCTTGGATTGGTAGTTCTTGCTAAGGACAGATGTTTCTCTCTGATCTCTGATGCACAGGAACTTGCTCCTATTCAATGTATGTATGTGTGAACACAGGCATTGGTCTGGATGGTGGGATGTTCTGGAACGTAAAGAGGCCCCACTACCCTTGGCCTCTCAAAGTCATCTTGAAGGACAGCTGGTCTACATCCAACTGTCCTCTTGGCAATGGCTAGTCTTTCCACGAGGCTCCTGCAGGGAGTGAGCTTTTCTGGCTTAGCTGCCTGCCTTTAGGCCCCCTAAGTAGGATGCATGCCCTTAACATTCAAACTAAATCTTAACATTCATGCCCTTAACATTCAAACTAAATCTCTCATCTCTCCCCGAACAGGTATTTGGTGCTGAAAACAGCATTCTGCAGAGGCTGTTGGGGACACATTGCAAACAGTCTTGTCTCATCTGCCACTTGATGGCCAGGCCAAGCTGGGCTCACACAGAGTCCTTCCGGGTAAGAACCCCGAGGGAAGCAATGACTCTTTTGTTACACTGGCACCAGTGGGCATCTCTAAGCATTTTTGGAAGCCGCCAGGAAGAAAAAGGAGAGCAGAGATTGGGAAAGTCACAGACAAGAGAGCTACTGGCAAATTTAGTGGAGCTGGGAGCATGCTCAACCCTTGGGCAGCTGATGACAGGGGCCACTGCCTATGAGGACAGGATTTGCGGCCAGGTTGGTGGTACAGAATGGGGGAGGGGTGACAGCTCTGCCCTGAGAGTCTTCCAGAAAGGGAGCCAGTAATGGTTGCTTTCAGGAGACTAAGTCCCTACATTTGGATTCCACTGATCAGAGGCAACAATCTGATTAGGTAATTGTTTCCATAGAAATCTGGTATGTTTATTATTGCTTTACGAGCCTCTTCAACTGTGCAAAGGAGGGAATAGACTTTTGCTGCCTTGAGCTCTGAGCTTGCTGTGTGTGGGCAGCACAGGGAGTAAGGACGGATTGTGGAATTCAATACGGGAGGGAGGGATCCAGATGGGGAGGGGCCCTTCCTCAGCATGGGAAACAGCTGCTGGTCCACTGTATGAGTAATTACGGTGAATACGGCAAAGGAGAGGGCTTTTTATGGGGTCGCAGGGTCTCAGGCATGCCAGGTCAGAGCTCTGTCATGTGTTTGTGACACAGAGAACAACTTAGATTGTTCTTTGTACTTTTTTTTTTTTTGGAGACAAGGCCTCTCACTGGCCTTGTCAAGTAGGCTAGATGGGCTAACGAGGGAGCCCCAAGGATCCTCCTGTCTCTGACTCCCCAGTAATGGGACGGAAAGTGAATATGCCACACCCATTTTTTTTTTTTAAATCATGGATTCTAGGGATTAAACACAGGGACTAATGTTTGCTAGAAAAGTACTTTACCAACTGGGTTACCTTCCTCCCAACCCCAATTTTTTTAAATAACTTTTTAAATTTCTTTTTTGAGACAAGATCTCACCATGTAGCTCTGGCAGTCTGAGAACTCACTCTGTAGACCAAGCTGGCCTCCAACTCACGGCCTCTGCCTCCTGAGTGCTGGGATTAAAGATGTGTGCCACTATTCCCAATTCTCCCAATTCTTTTTTTTTTTTCTTGAGGCAGTTTCTCATGATCTTCCTGATTATACCCCTGGAGTACTGGGGCCATGATGTGTATCCCCACACACATTTACGGGGTACAGGGGATGTGAATCAGGACTTCCTCTATGTTAGGAAAGAACTCTACCAACTGAGCTACTATATCCCCGCCCCTCCTATTCTTAGCACAGGTTACTGTGAGTTGAGGGAAGGTGTGTGTGCTTGTGTGTGTGTGTGTGTGTGTGTGTGTATGTGTGTGGTCCCTGTCCTCTCCGCCCTCCCGCCCCCGTTCACGTGGAGGAGCATCTCAGGCTGCAAGGCCTTGCAGCTTGCTTTCTTGGTGGCTTTTGAAGCTTTATCCTTCTGCCTTCTGGCAGGACCAGATAGCCTCCATAAAGCCAAAAGCATCCACCCTTGAACATCTGAGGATGCCACAGCCCACTCCCCCCCTGGGATTTCTATACCTTCATCTGCTGGGCTGAATTAGGCCACAGGACAGTGTTCAGCCTGCATGGCCTGCACTTCTAACGCTTGATGACTGTAAATGTCTCCTTCAGAACGTGACCCTGGGCTGAGCAGATGAGGTCACGCATCTGAACCGGGCACCTGGAAAGGTTTACAAACAGGAAGCATAGTTTCTGAGCCCATTGTAACTTATCATGTTTACCCTCTGGCAGAGCTCACATTCCACTCCCAGCACCCTCTGGGCTCCGGTCTCTCATGTTGCCACAGGCTTGCAGGACACACACTAGATCCCCTGAACCACCCTCCTCTGTTTCTAAGTCAAGATAAAAGATGCCTTTGAGCTTTGAAGCTGTATCAGTTTACACCTCGGTCATTAACAGGGCTCAAGGCTCAGCATGCTGGAGATGATTCAATCCCTGCCCCACACGCCAGAAGAAAATCATAGACAGCCTTCACCTTGGAGCACAGCAAGGGTCCGGCACTGAACTAGGCACTGGGTGTGTGTTCCATTCTTTGTCTGTCTCTGTGTGTGTGTGTGTGTGTGTGTGTGTGTGTGTGTGTGTAAGTGCTTGCATCCCTGAGTGCCACTGTGTGCATGCGGACATCAGAGGACAATTTGTGGGAGTGGACTCTCTCTACCATGTGGGTTCCAGGGATCCAGCTCAGGTGGTCGGGCTTGGCAGCAAGTGTCTCTACCCACTGGGCCATCGTGCCAGCCCCACTGTTATCTCAGGATTCTCAGTCTGTAGGACAGTATTTGTTTTAACTCTGTGTGTACATTGTATGTACAGCGTGTGTGTGTGTTGTGCGTGTGTGCATGTGTAATAGGGTTTTACTATGGAGCCCCATCTGGTCTTGAACTTACTACAGCCTTGAACTCATGATCCTCCTGCCTCAGCCTCGGAGGCGCTGGTATCACCAGTGTGTACCACTACAGCTGGCCTTGTTTTGATTTTAAAGAAGGTTTTGCAGTGTAACCTAGACTAGCTTGGAATTCCATAGTTATCCTCTTCCCTCAGCCCCCTCCCTGCACCAAGTGTTAGTAGAGAACTAGTGTCCCCTCTTGGGTTTCTTAGTCTTGTTAATAAAGGCACTTAAGTACAGACTTGAAAGAAATTCAGAGGACAATTTTATTAAAACTTGAAAGAAAAACCAGGCAAGGTGAGCTGTAAACCTCAGCAGCTTCCTGGAAGAGGGAGATGAAGAAGAAGAACAGAGAAAAACCACATGGCAGGAAGGAGGGCTTCAGGGAAGTGGTGAAAAAGGCTAACCTACCAGAGAGAGCAAATTCAGTTCTAGCCAGCACTTGAAGAGAGGAGAGAAGAAAAGGGAAGCGTTGGCAGACCCAACAGAACCTATGGTGGCGCTGTAGCCACTGCACGGAGGGCTGGAATTCTGGGAAGGAAAAGTACAGTATCTCACTAAAGGGACAACTATTCCTCCCACCTCTTTAGCATCCTTTAAGGTGAACCAGCCTTCCTGAGGGGTGGTCTCTTAGCCAGGGGACTGACAAGTCCAACTGAACTAATGCTTATGGAAGAGAGTGGTAGCATGTCTCCACCAGAGGCGGAGTCTATTGTTTTAGCCAGAAGGAGACAACTTTCTGTGTGCCTCCAACGCCGCCAAGACCAGCGCTGGGATTTCAGGTATGAGCTGCGGCGGCAAGTTCAGAAAATGGTACTGCCTTCCCTGCAGGACAGGGAGAAGTGGTTTATTTATAGTCTCTTTTTTTAATTCGCACTCCAGCCTATGGCATGGGTTCCAATCACCATCTGTACTTGACAGATGAGGAATCAAAAGGCTTAGGCAAGCTCAGAAGTTTGCCCAGGTGATGTAGGCAGCCGGCGTGAGGACAGAGCTTTGTCCAGGCACTCAGCAGACAGCTACTAGGATAATAAAGGGACCAATGAACCCGCAGAGGAGGTACGGTACTGCCATTCTCCGTGCAGAAGAGGTGAGGTGGCAATGTCTATCGGGGTCATGTGCAATGACAGAAACCAAGTAGAGGCTGCGGAGAGAGAGTGCCGGGGAGGGGGCCAGCGAGGACCTGTGTGGAGGTGGAAGAGTTAGCCGGAGATAGAATAGAGCGCTAAAGCACTACCTAAGAAATACATCTGGCTGAAAAGAGGTCCCGAGGCCCTAAGGTCTTTCTATATTCTAAAACTTCATGGCTCTTATACAATACCAAGGTGATACCAGGACAGAGTCCCTGCGCTTGCCAGGAGAGATGAATGTGATCAAGTTGGTCAAGCGCTCAGCAGTGTGCCTGACACAAACTCAATGCTACCTGGTATGGGGGGGGGGGGACGAGCCTTCCCCAGGTACACTGCCATGATCATCACCGAGGGTGGAGCCTGTCACCAGCTTGCAAAGACTTGTAAAAGCAGAATATTCTCAGGCGACTTTGCTGCTCATTGTTGGTAAATCTGCAGCCCAAACAAACAAAATAGAATAAACAAACAGGAAGAGGGACTTTTTTGGGGTGGTGGATAGAAATTGCCCAAGCCCTGGGGGAAAAAAAATAACAAAAGGCAGACCCTTCCCAGGAACCCCACAGAGAAGAGAGCTCATCAAAAGGGAATTCACAAAGCTCATCCAAGGTAATCAATACCAATCAGCCTGCAAATCAAAGACAGAGCAGTCGCCCTAAGGCTAACATCGTGTTTGTTAGTATTTTCTTGAGGTCAGAGATCAGTTCCGGTTCATTGTGGTTCTCAAATGCACAGGTAAATATATTCAAGAGCTTCCCACAAGAGGGAAGCCTTGTTTGTCACCCAGAGGGACAGTACCAAGTGGGAGTTCCTGGTTCTAACCTCCAATGCAGAGGGCTGTGAGCCAGAAGGGAAAGCCCCTTGAAGGAGGCGAGGGGAGCCTACACTGCCCCCTAGTGGTAGGAGGTGCAAAAAGTAAAATTCTGGGGTCTGAAAGAGAACAGGTAACTTGTGTTTCCAAAGATGACCATGACTAAATTCTCAAGGCATAGGACCTATTTGAACGGCCCCACAGAGAGCTGGGGATATTTCCCTTGGCTCCGTGCTTGGGTGAGACTAGTTTCTTGGGGAAATGACAAGGGTGACTTCAGAGGTGTGACTTTGGAGGCTGAGCATCCAGAGTTCATAGCTTCCACCTTGACAACCCAAACACTCACTCTTGGAATTAATTCCCCCAAAAGGCTCAAACTGGTCTCATGATGAAGGCTGTCCTGGTTAGTTTGACATAAGGTAGCGAACCTCAATTAAGAAATAAATGCCTCCACCAGAATGGCCTGTGGGCAAGCCTGTGATGGATTTTCTTGATTAATGATTGATATGGGAGGGCCTAGCTCACTGTGGGTGGTGCCACTGTGCTTACTGTGATGGTGCCAGAGCGTAAATAAGGAATACGGGTTAACATAAAATGTAAGAGCTAGTTAGTAATAAGCCTGAGCTATTGGCTGAGCATTTATAATTAATAATTCAGCCTCTGAGGAGTTATTTGGGACCAGACATTTGGGACAGGAAATGTCCAATTACATCTAGGTGCTAAGAAAACAAGCTGAGCAAGTTGCAAGGAGCAAGCCAGTAGGCAGCACCCTTCCACAGCCTCTGCATTAGTTCCTGCCCCTAGGTTTCTACCCTGATTGTCCTGGATTATGGACTACCAGTTGTTCATGACATAAGCCTTTTCCTCCACAAGTTGCTTTTGGTCGTGGTGTTTTAACACAGAGTAGAACCCTACCTAAGACAAAATCTATGCAGTGAGAGACAGAGTGGGTCTTAGGTTCTCAGGTGCCTGCTTCCTTAGCCATATCCACCCAGCTCCATGGCAAGGCGGCCTCAGGTGAGACTCTGGTGGCTCCCAGGGGAACAGAAAAGCACAGCCTAACTTTGCAGAAGCACCTCTGTATCTAACACAGCAGAGTTACGGTGTCTTCGACTTTGTTCTGCCTGTGTGCCCAGTTTCTAAGAGGAGCCTTGCAAATGCAGGCCCAATTGTACTTTTGCAAGCACGGCAAATAATTCAAAACATCATCATGGGGGCAGTGAGATGGCTCAGTGGGCAACAGCACCGGTTGCCCAAACTTGGCAATCTGAGTTTGTTCCCTGGAACTCACACAAAGAGAACTGACTCCATGAAGTTGACATCTAACCCCCCACATGCATGCCATGATGCATTCTCCCTAAGCTACATATGATGTAGTATATATTATATATACATACAATAATTAAAAATTTTGATACCCAAGTATTAACATAACCAGAACTTTAAATTTTTTAATTCAATTTATTTATGAGATAGGGTCTCACTCTGCAGCACTGGCTAGCTTGGCACTCATCATGCCGACCAGGCTGGCCTCGAACTCATAGAGATCCACTTGCCTCTTCTTCTGAGTGCTGGGATAAGAAAGTATGCCACACTAACATAAATAGAACTTGTGTTCACATCTCCTTTCCCTTCTCATCTTCTTTCCCAGATTGTACAGGGAATCTGTGATCCTTACAAACAGGCTCAGATGGAGAAATTCATAACACAGAGAGAATCGATTCTTGGACTTTGTGTGTGTTTGTTGCTCTTTGATCTTCTGTGGTTATTTTAATCTCGACAGTGATGTGGGAATCTGTTAGGATTATGAACGGAAATTCCCTCAAAGATGCTCCATCTGTAGCGATAATTTCACAAAGGTTGACTAGCTCATCAGGCCTTCGGGGACTGTGGAGAGGTGGACCAGGGATCTGTGCTGTCCCCTTAAAACAGCTGTTTATGGGCCGCTTCTGTAAGGGACCCCACATCCTCTAGGTAGATCTGTTTGGAATGTGTGAACAGACCCCTAGCTCCCACCGACCCCAAAGCTAAGTATATTGTCAGAGAGCATCAGAAGCCAGTGGCAGAGCTTACTCACGTGGCTGTTACATACCTATCTCATTGCCTCCCCCGACCCCGGGCCCCGGCAATGTACTTACAAAGTATCTTGATTCATGACATTGCTCTGTGACCCTAGAAAATGATGCAATTGTCACCAGCTGGAATATGGTATCTGGGACAACCTGAATCTAAGTGCACAGGCCAGGGTTACTCATTTGGCCCCAGAAGAAGTTATCTCTTATGACCTTTGAGGTGTGTGTTTTGCTTTTGTATGTTGGCATGAGCAAGCTCAGGCTGAGGCACCTACTGACTAGTTCCTTCCTGCCTGCTCAGCCTCTCTGTTCTGTAAGCGGAAAGGCAAACTGGACTTGGCAGGTCACTTGGGAACACTGTGTAGATTAAAACTGGCCCTTTACCTTCCTCCGGCTGTTACCCCAGCGCTGCGGCCCACACCCAGGTAGCTCAATTAAAGTTCCTGAGCCCTGGCCTAGAAAGTTCTATTTTTCAGGTGACTGTCCTTGGACTTCAATTACTGAGATGTTTCAAGGTCATCCAAGCAGTGCTTGCTCCCAACGTGTCCTCTGGCTGTGTGCCACTGGACCAAAATTGAGAAGGCAGGTGGCTGTCCCAGTGGCAAGTTTGCCCACAACGGCTTGCACTGCCTAGCAACGCCTATGGCTCTCAGGCACCCCTCCAAGTTGCTGGGGTATGGATTTGCACTGAGTCAAAATACTAAGCATTACTTGATTTCTTGCCTGGGGGAAACCAGCTAGTCTCTGGACTTCCAGCTAAGTGGAGACTCCCTATGGGGGTTCCTCCTAGCCATTTCAAGGGGGGAAACAGAACAGACTAATAAATGTAGAACTCTCCAACCGCGAGGAGAGAGGGCTGCTATTGTTAGTAAGATGGGCACCCTCTCCGGGAAGCCTCCTCTTCTAGACCCCATCTGTTGTTGGAGTACTTAGTCAATGGCTAAGGCTCAGCCAACCTCAGCCTCATTGTTTGCAAGAAGAGAGAAAAGCAAAAGGAAAATGTGTCCATTTCCCCACCAATGAGGATCTCTGACTCCTCTAAGAGTTCACATCCTGGGAAGTGTCTGAGGTTGCACTGACCATCGGAGCGAGCCCTGAAGCTGTGCGGCTCTCTGAATGGCGCCTCACCCACCAATCTATTTCCCTATCATGGCAGCAAGTTAGGGTGACAGCTGAAGTGTCCAGATATGCAAATGACAGACACTGCAGGACGCTTGTATAATAAGGGCACAGAGGGACCAGCGTGGCCTCTCCTCTTGCTCTTGTCATGATTCCAGCTCCCAGACGAGGAGATGGCGGTCCATCACACATGCACTGGCGGCCCTGGTTCCTGGTGTCGTTTAAACGTTGACAATGGCTGAAACACGCAGGGAGACTAGCCTGTCACATCTGTCTTCCCCTCGGCTGCTTGGCACACTCCCAATTTTTGTAAATGTGGCCGAAGGGACCCTTCAAGATCACACCTCCAGGGCTGGAAAGATGGCTCAGTGGTCAAGAGCACTGGCTGCTCTTCCAGAGGTCCTGAGTTCAATTCCCAGTAACCACATGGTGGCTCACAACCATCTGTAATGAGATCTGGTGCCCTCTTCTGGCCTGCAGGCATACATGAAGGCAGATGTTGTATACATAATAAATAAATAAATTCTAAAAAAAGATCACACCTCCAATATGATGCCAGGTTTGTCTATAATCCCAAGGCAGCGGCAGCTTTTATGATAGGACCGCACACTTCCTGTCTCTCTTGTTCCCTTCCTTCCCTTTTTCTTTCCTATCTCTTTTCTTTGTCTCTGTTTCCCCAAGACTAAGAATTTCTCTAAGTCTTTTTCTCCTCTTCAGCTCTTGAGTGTCTGGCATGGGGGTGACGGGTGTGTGTGACTAACACCGGCCACAGAATGGTTTCCTGGATCATCTTTGGGGACGTTTCTGAGGTCTCAGACATTCAGGGAGACAAAAGGCTCCCCAACAACTTGAAGTACCCATGGTGGTGCTGGCAAGGCCTCCAAGTGGTGCAACTCCAGGGGACCCCCTTCACATGAACGTTGTCTTGTTAGTGGCAGCCCTTAGAGTTGGCTTGTGTAGGGTCCTGAATTCTGAGGGATGGTAAGCAAGCTCTAAACAGACAAGGAGTCTACTTCCATCCTCCCTGACGTTCGGAATTGTTCCAGGGCCTTGAGACCTGGCCACCCTCAGCTAGTGACGTCACACTTGGGACTCAGGGCAGAGTGCTACTCTGCCAGGCCAGGGACCACAGGTTGACCGTTCTTGTGCAGGAACGACAGGAGAAGAGGATGGTGCCTGGGCCACAGAGGATCCTCATTCAGGAGGTGGCCAGTGAGTTAGGATTACTTTGGAAGTCTCTGAAGAGTCAGGGGAAGGATGGGGAGGCAGCCATATCTGAAGGTAGAGGGATGCTCCAGTAATTCCTTCGTTCAACGCGTCTTAGTTTTGGCGAACACCAGGGACTGTTTCCTGTGCTAAGGAAACACAGCCCTGTGGGAAACAAATGGGGTCCCTGACTGCCACAAAGTTGGCCACCTGGCTCCCTGAGGCTTGAAAGTACCACGGTAAATGCCTGACCCGAGGCCAGCGTGATATGCTAAAGACAATTTTCCTCTACTTTATTTAGATTTCTCCTTTTATTCATTTCTGCTACAGGTATTTCCAGTTGCTCATAGGCTGGCACAGGCAGAAACGCCTCTGCTCACCTCAGTGGGCAGCGTAGTCACGGACAATAGGAAGGGAACATTCACCCACAGCCCTGGCTGTGGACTGGGTGTGAACATCCTCCTGTAAGAAGCTCTGACCTCTGTCTTGGAGCTGTGGTGTGAGAACCTGGAAAGGGTTCTTCCTCCCACATGCCCCCACACCTCAGGATGGAGATGAGGAATTGAAGCTTTGGTATCCATGGAAACACAGATCAAAGAACTGCCCATTCATTCAACATGGATCATCCCAGCGCCTCAGTGCTCCAGGTCACAGTTTCTATAAGTGAGGACACTCAGGCCAGATGTCTCAAGCATGGAGGACCGTCACCCTGCAGGGGAGGGACCATCACGTGTGGCATGTGGAGCTTCAACCTGATGCCTGGCATATCTGCGTCTCCTTCTTTCTAGAAAGAGCCTGAAAGAGCCCTCTAACCTGAGAGGAACACACCTTCCCTGATGAGGGGAGGGGGTACTTGCTTTGTGTTGTCCTTAACGTGTATACAAATGTCTCCAGTAAAGACGAGAGCTTGTTGCTTTGTTCTCCATCCCCTTCGTCTT
Organism: Alexandromys fortis; assembly: GCF_014885135.2. Lineage (NCBI taxonomy): Eukaryota > Metazoa > Chordata > Mammalia > Rodentia > Cricetidae > Alexandromys > Alexandromys fortis. The sequence goes on along the minus strand of NW_026068063.1, from coordinate 1,110,521 downwards.
CTTCTTCCCTTTCCCCTCCTCCTCTTCCTCCTTCTTCTTTTTCCCCTCCCCTCCTCCTCCTCATCTTCTTCCCATTATTGCGATCAAAGGTCCTATGCCTGAACTGGTAAACTGGCTTGGTACTCAGTTTATAGCTCACATTGGCTTCCACCTTATGATCCTCCTTCCTTAGGCTCCAAAGTGTTGGGATTACAGGCGTGCGCCAGTATTGTCGGCCCACAAATCAGTCTTGTATGTCTGATTTGTCTCACCAGTGTATGGTCTCTAGTGCCCAAGGTGTGTTGCTCCATCCTCCTTTTGACCTGACTTGCCCAGGGATGTGGTTTGTATGTGAAATGTCCCCTATAGGCTCCATTGGTTGAGCAGGTGGTCCCTAGCTGGTGATGCTGTTTTATAGAAACTTTAGGACATGGGTCTTCCTGGAGGACTTAGGTCACAAGGGTGTGCCTTGACGGTTATGCACGGTGCTCCTGGTTTGAGCTTCTCATCTGCTGCCTGGTTTGTCAGGATGTGATGTTTCTCTAGCACATAGCCCCACCACCATGACCGCTGCTCAGCCTTCCTAGCTATGATGGACTGAAACCAGGGGCCAAAACAAAGCCTTCCTCCATTAAGTTGCATCTGTTAGACACTTGGTCACAGAGACACAAAAGTACCTAATATAGCCATGGGAAACCGAGGCTTGCAGAAACAGGAAGTTAGCCATGGCCCAGCAGAATCACTCTCATGACATTTCCCACAACCCCATGCAGCTCTAAGTGACACGTAGACCTACGAAGGTGGCAACCCATTTAGTCTTTGAGAATGGTATCGTTCTAATCGTCATTCACAGATGAGGGAATTGAAGCTCTGAGGACTTGAGAAATCCTCACCAAAGACACATAACCAGAGAGGGAGGGGCCCCGGCTTTGGATTTGGACCCAGGTCACCCGACGGCAGAGCCCTGACTTGTGGTATTACGATATCTCCCCGTCACTGCTGCTGAGGCAATCAGCAGCGCAGAGAATGTCTCAGAGGTTTGTGCAGTTTCTATATGGAGCAGGCTGGTGACGCTGAGTCCCAGTCCCTGGGGCAGACTGTCGCTTTCCCATCTCTGCACAAAATGAGCAGGAAAGGCAGGTGTGTTCCTGGCATGGCTTTGCTGAACAGGTGCCATGGTCTCCCCGTTGAGAGGACCAGGTGCCCGGGAGTTGAGGATGCTTGGAAGAGGTTCACCTTCTTGCAGAATGACATCACGTGAGTGTGTAAATGCTGGAGCGGAAGTCGGCACCGCAGAGTGGAAAACACACCTGCCAGGCAGATTTTGACTAACTCCTAAGTCCCTCCTTAATTAACTGGAAATCTCAGAGCTGCGTTCAGAGAGCACCTTCCTCATGGTGCCTTTAGGCTTGAGGATGGAGACGGGTGACCCAGGCTGAGGACGGAGAACAGAGGAGTGAGGATTTGCTCTGGCAATCCTCCTGGGAGGTGTTCCATTTAAAGGGATAATTGATGAGGAAGGAGACACGAGGAAGATTATGTGTTTGAAGACTTGTGTTATGGTTAGGACAATCTCCTGCAATCCTAAGTGACGTAGATCAGAGCATCTCTGTGTGCGTGCCCATGTGTGCGTGTGCACGTGTGTCCACGTGCTGTCAGAAACAACCAGGAACCATCAAGCAACAGATGCTTATTTACCACTTGTGGGGACCAGGCCCTGTGATACAGGCTGAGGAAGCTGCAGGCAGCACCAGACAAGGTTGAAGCTTGCCTCTCAGGAGAACAGAGACACTTTCAACACTTTCAAACCAGGGAGGAGGGGACTGAGCTAAGTCCAAACGTGATACACTCAAGGAGGGCAGGGGGAAGGGGACCTCATAGATGGGCAGAGCCACAAATGCATCTTTGAGGAGTGATATCTGAGCTGGTAATTACACAACGACAAAACAAACAAACAACAACAACAAAAAAAACCCATCACCTTCATCTGGCGATGGATGAAGCTAGAGACAGAGACCCACATTGGAACACTGGACTGAGCTCCCAAGGTCCAAATGAGAAGCAGAAGGAGGGATGACATGAGCAAGGAAGTCAGGACCGGGAGGGGTGTGCCCACCCACTGAGACAGTGGGGCTGATCTAATGGAAGCTCACCAAAGCAAGCTGGACTGGGACTGATGGAGCAAGTGATCAAACCGGACTCTCTGAATGTATCGGACAAGGAGGGCTGAGAAGCCAAGGACAAAGGCGCTGGGTTTTGATCCTACTGCATTTACTGGCTTTATGGGAGCCCAGTCTTTGTGGGATGCTCACCTTCCTAGACCTGGATAGAGTGGGGAGGACCTTGGACTTCCCACAGGGCAGGGAACCCTGACTGCTCTTTGGACTGGAGAGGGAGGGGAAGGGGAACGGGGGGGAGGGGAGGGAAATGGGAGGAGAGCAGGTGGAAATTTTTAAGTAAAAATAAATAAATAAACAGTAAGAAAAAAAGCCCGCCCAAAACAAAAACAAACAAAAATGCCATGCAAGTGGCTCCAGGAAGAAGCCACCAGGCCCACAGAGAGAAGCAGCCAGGAGTGTGCTGTGCAGGAATGTGGTAAAGTTTCCAGAAGGTGGATGAATCAGGGGGAGGGAGGATGAAGCCGGTGGCTGAGGAGGGAGGCAAGTCCACACTGTTCAGCTATCAGGTAGACCAGGATTTGGCAAAAACTATAGCCTACTGTCTAAATCTGGCCCACCGCTTATTTCTATAAAGAAAGTTTTATTGAAAGCCAGTCATATCTACTTGTTTGCATATGGCTTATGGGTGCTTTGGGGCTACAAAGGTAGAGATAAAGAGTTCCAAGAGACTTTGCAGTCTACAGAATCTAAAATATCTATATCCGGGTCTGTTATATACTTGTGCAAATCTAAGTCATCTCTAGAGCAGTGGTTATGGTCCCTTTGGGGGTTGCATATCAGATATTTACATTATGATTCACGACAGTAGTGAAATTACAGTTACAAAGTAGCAATAAAATAATTTTGTGGTTGGAGGAATATATGAGGAACTGTATTAAAGGGTTGCATCATTAGGAAGGTTGAGAATCACTACCCTAGAGGGTCTTACACAGTTTACTGGTCTATTTTCAAAGATCATTCTAGGACCAGTGAGATGTCTCAGTGGGTAAAGGCTCTTGTCACTAAGATGACCTGAGTTTCATCCCTGGAATCCACATGGTGGAGGAGAGAACCAGTTCCTGCCAGTTATCCTTTGACCTCCATATATGTACATGTACATGCCTGCCCCTGCAAGAAACAAATGTAAACATAAAATATACAGTCATTCTAGATGTAGTGTGCAGGGTCTTGGGGGGTGGCAGGAGGCTTCCAGGGCAGCCATGAGGAGTCCTTGACCAGGGCTTCTTTTACGTGGGTTGAAGCTCAACCATGATGTAGATGGGATCAGCACGCACTAAGTTTTACAAGGTGCTAGTGGCTGGGCAAAGCACCTCCATAAGTCTTTTACACTGCCATCTTTAAAGAAATAATGCTTTTTAAATATGTAACTCTAGACCTGGCATGGTGAAGCATTAGATACAAAAGCTGAGTTACTGGATACAAGCTAGTTCAACTATAAGAAATCAGCCAGAAGCATAATTCTACCATCTTGGATGAAAATCTTTAACAGAGCCTGCGCCAAGGATTGGGGCACAAATGATTTTTTTGTGGTGGTGGGGGATGGGCATGGGGATATAGGGGATTGAACCCAGGGCCTCATGCATGCTAAGCAAGTGCTCTCTCTACCTCTGCGCTATTCCAAGTAATATTTTAAGGAAGTAACTCTTCTAGTAAGAGCGTGGGGAAGGTGAGTAGAGAAGACGAGAAGGCCAAGCTTCCAGGCACGTCATGTCTCTGGGTCCTCACCCTGAGGTTCCAGGGAACCCCGGAGAGCAAGCCAGACCTCAGCAAGTATCCTGAGTGCTCATGCTTCCTCAAGAGTAAGCCACTGCCTGCAAGGTGGAAACATTCAGTCCCAGAGACTTTAGATTCTCCTGTGGGCAAAGTAACTCCAGACACCAAGAGAGTTTTCAGGAAGGATCTACGAGTTCAGACCGCTGGAGATGGAAAACAGAATAGGTGTGTGTGTGGGGGGGGGTGTGTGCACACACAAAGGAAGTGTGAAGGGTTGTGCACACATGAGATTAAGAGGATCGGTCTGGGGAGAGGCTCAGTGGGTAAATCTATTTGTTGTATAAGCATGAAGTCAAGCTTGGTCCTCGTCACTCACAGAAAAGTTCAGATATGGCTGCATATTCCTGATGTATGTGTATGCATGTGTACATACTTGCACGAGTGTGGATGTGTATGCCAGTGCATGTGCGTGCATACCTATGTGTGTATACCTATGCGTGTGTACATGCATATGTATGTACCTGCATGTATGCATGTGTACCTAAGTGTGCATGTGTATGCTAGTGTATGCACGTGTGTACCTCTATGTGTACATACCTGTATGTTACACACATGCATGTGTGTATGTACCTGTTCGTGTGTGTGTATATCTATGTTTTGGTTTGAGCATACCTCTCTGTGTGTATGTATGTGTGTGTGCACGTGTGTGTGAAAACAGGAGAATCACTGGATCTTTCTGGCAAGCCTTCTTGGCTGCAAAGTGGCAAGCCCAGGTTCAGGGAGAGAGTCTTTCTCAAGGGACACCAAGGAAAGTGATAGAAGATAATGGGATATCCTCTGGTCTTTTTGTATGAGCACACATGCACAAAGACACACATGTACACAGACATAAAACACATGCACACACCATACACATACACACAAAGGGCCTAAGGAGATGAGGCGGTGCATATACCAACCCTCTGCTTAGAGGCACTGAAGGCCCAGTGTGGTGGCACACGCCTTTAATCCCAACACTCAGGAGGCAGAGGCAGGTGGATCTCTGAGTTCGAGGCCAGCCTGGTCTACAGAATAAGTTTCAGGCCACCCTGTCTCAAGCAAAACAAAACAAACAAAAAGAAAAGAACACCAAGGTTTGTGTCCAGTGGCAGCCAGGACTCCAGTCCTAGACGTATTCTGATCTCATCCATGTCTCTTGTCCCTAGTCAACCCCTCACCATTCCCTCCTGTAGTCATAAAAAAAGCCCTCTGCTGCCTCCTTGGCATGCAACAATCCTGCAGGAAGGCAGGCCACATGCCACAGATTGTCTTTTAGTGCCTATAATTGCTTAATCAAAAACAAATGAGGGCTGTAAAAATTGGGAGTGTTCAAGCGTCCTCTGAATAGTCATGAAGGTCATCAAAGAACCAAAGTTTGGACAAACACAGCTCCTCGCTCTCCACCCCAGTCTCTCTCAGCTGACTATGAACCAGTACTTTCCCAGTCTGGGTAGGAGATAAAGAATTTCTTCTTTCAGCAGTAATAAATCAAACACTCTGTGGACAGTGAAAATTGATTTTTTTTCCCCTTCACTCTTTGCAGAGCCACGATACCACCGAAGCCACAGTGGGACGAGCTCATAGCAACAAGCTTCAACTCGGCGACTTCAATTATCAAAATAAATGTCAGGCCTTGATTCAGAGATACTACCATGCCAAAGGGTACCCCCATAGTGTTGTATGCTCCATGGGGGCCCCTCCCCCCCAGCTTCACATTTAAAGTTTATGAAGGGGGCTGGGGAAATGACTTAGCATGTGTAATGTTTGCCGCACAAACACGAGGACCTGAGTGTGAGCCTCAGTATCCACATAAAGGCTGGGTGTGGAGGTGTGCACCGGTAACACCCCCCACCCCCGCCATGTTGGATGGGGGGATGGGCAGAGAAGACGGGAGGAGTCCAGGGCCTCACTAGTTAGCCAACCTAACTGAAACAGTGAGCTCCAGGTCCAGTGAGACTCTGCCTCAAAACACAAGCTACAGATTGGTGGAGGGAGATGCTCATGTTGACCTCTGACCTCCACATCCTTACACAATGCTGGTGAGCATGCGTCCACCCACCCACACAGACTAAAGTCTGTGAGGACCCATTCAAGCCAAAGCCAGCACTCAGATTTAAGCACATCCCCTTCCTGACTTAAAAACTCCTCAAGAGGTCACAACACTCACCCAGCTTCACAGCCAGTTTGTGGTCCAGGTGAACTGACTGAATTAAAGTCTGTGTGACGGTCAGGTATGGTGACACTTGCCTATGGTCCCAACACTGGAGGTCACGGTGAGGCAGGAGGATGGTGAGTTGAAGGCTAGCCTAGGCTACAAAGTGAGACCTTATCTCAGGGAACAAAGGAGAGGGATACCACTCAGTAGGAGAGATCTAGACGAGCATATGTTGGGGACTCTCTCCCTCCTCCCCTCCCGCTCTCCATCCCTCCTTCTCTTTCTTCCAGCCTGACTCTCACATTTGACCTTTCTCTTCTCATCATTTCTAGACTCTAAACATCTACTCTGAGAAACGTTGCGTCTCAGTCTCACAGAAGTGCCCCAGGCAAAGCCACACTTGCTCACCGTCGGCAAGGCAACCCATGTTCTCAGAACTGCAGTCTCTCGGGTGACAGTCCCACCCTGTCCCGAGCATGCCACCATGAGAACGGTGGAGGCAGCAACAGGGTAGAGCACATTCAATGGCCTAGCTTGGTACACTCTGCTAACCAGCATCCTATTGGCCAAGGGCGTCATATGGCTGAGTCCATTGTAAAGAGGCGCCGGAGTTCATCACTCTTGGTTGCCACAGCAACCGTGCACACATAAAATTCTCCCCAGGGAGTGTGGAGACCTGGCCTGGGACTTCTACCTGCAGGGCATGCTGGGTAACATGATGGCATCCCCCCCTCCCCAAGGTCATATGACTTCCATTTCTTTCCCTTTCCTTTTCCTTAGGCAGAAAGAAAACCGCGGAGACAAGGGTGACACACACGATTAGACCATGTGACCTGGGAGAGAAATTGTTGCTTTTAAAAAGAATTTTCTGCTGTTTTTCTTTTCAGAGAAAAGTGGTGGGTACTCCCGGAGAAGATACAGGCAGAGCTCCCCAATCTCATTTTGTTGTCTCCACTTGATGGTGTGGGGCTCAAGACGTCCCATTTGAGCTAACCTGGCAGGCTAAACACACCTTGTCTTCCACACCATCTCTAGGAATGAAAGTTCCAGTTTGTGTTATAGCCTCCCCCACCCTCCGTAGAGTTTCATCATAAACCTCAGGAGAATGGGCTGTGCAGATGGCTCAGTTGGTAAAGTGTTTGTCTTGCAGCCAAGGGGTCCTGAGTTCTGCACCCAAAAACCATGTTTAAAAAAAAAATTAGGCATAGGTGTGCTCACTTGGGGAGCAGGCATGGGGAGACAGACAAAAGATCCCCGGAGGCTCACTGGCTAGCCAGTCTAACCCAGTTGGCAAGTCCTAGGCCAAAGTGAGGCACTGTCTCAAAAAGATAGATAGACTGACAAATAGATCACACCTTAGGAATGAACAATATCTAAGGTTGTTCTCTGACTTTTATACACACACACACACACACACACACACACACACACACACACACCCCTCTCGTTAGGTGGCTGCCACTAATACCACTTCACTGTTGGGGACATTGAAATACAAGGTAGGACTAACTCACTCAAGGTCACTGAGGCAGTGCATGGAAGACCTGGGCCTCCAGCTCAGTCCTTAGGTTGGAATTGATTTTCTTTCTAGTACCTTCCAGCTCTTTCTGCTGGCTTTGGTAGCCAGCTGTCCATCTCCTGCCACCAGGCAGAGTCCGGGTCCTGGAGAGGCAACAGGAGCAGCAGGTACTGACTCAAGTCTGGGTGTCAGGGAGGCACATGTACCCCAATAGCGTCACTGTGAATTCTACCCGTGGACACTGAGGGAGGGTTAGGGGACAGAGCCCTGGGGATAGAAGAGACATGCATCGCCTGAGTTGCCGCCCTGGATTTGATTCCTGCTCTCTCTAACCCTTCTGAGCCTCAGCTTCGATGAGCCTGGAGATTCTCAAATGAGTCTTACAACTTTCCAGGAGACGAATGACAATTTCTTTCACTTGGGACAGAATATCTCAAACCCCAATGTACAAAAAAATTGAAAGGTAAAAGGGCACTTAACCAGAGCTGTGCACAAAGCAACAAGCCAGTGCTGACCCTCTGCTGGCAGAGACACAAAAGGTTCTTTCTATTTTGGGTTTTTTTCCCCTCCACACTGAAATGTGGCCAAGGCAGTTCCGATAAAGAGACGATACGTCCTTTTCGGCAGCGTCTTTAGCAAGAAGATGTCTATTCGAAACCCACGAGTCACTTTCTATATTCACTTTATGTACTTGGGGGAGGGGTGTAAGAAACTGGACCGATCTGGCTTCATTTGTGACCATGGAGTTATCTCAGGTCCCCTGACATCTTTCCACCTCGTGAGATGGAGAAGGCTCAGTTCCCACTGTCAGCCCACTGCTGACTAAGTAGGTCTCTTTCCCCTCCCTCTTTCCCTCCCTCCTCGTAAGCCAGGCTGACCTTAAACCTCAACTGTAGCCAAGGGTGTCCTTGAACTTCCGATCTTCTTGCCAGCTTCGCGTGGTGCCTAGGCTGGAACCCAGGGCTTTGTGCATGTTACACGTAACTAGGGAATCCCTGCTGCAGGGGATTTGAATGAGAAGGCTGTGGTAAACCTGCCACTTGCGTGATGCAGGTCTGTCCACACCGCAGGAATTCTTTCCTGAACTACCCAGACTGGACAAGCAACACCACAGGTTTCCAGTGTTAGGCAAACAGTGTTTCTGAAGGTAAGTCAGCAGGAGGTCAAGGTTAGCCTTATCTTGTGCAGGACGTGCGGAGTCTACTGTTAAGGAGCGAATCTGTAGCAGGGGCATAAAGGCAAGAGGAGCTAGGTTGGTGTGGAAAAGCCTTCAACAGATCCCACTCAAAGGAGGATTTAGGCTTAGGAGGAGGAGCTAGGGGTGTGGCTCATTGGGTAGGGTCTTGCCTAGCACATAGGACGCCCTGGATTTGATTGAGCCTCAGTGCTCTGTAAATTAGGTGTGGTGGTGCAGGTGCACACCCTTAATCCTAGCACAGGGAAAGTAGAGACAGGAAGGTCATCAGTTCAAGGTCATCCTTGGCTTTGTAGACAATTGGAGGCTAGCCTTGGCCTTATGGATCCTGTTCTAAAAAGAAAGTAAAATAACCCAGAAAGCTTTGTAGATTTTAATCATAGACCTCAGTGTCCCTATGAACTTCCTGGGGTCTGGGACAAGCTTGCTATGGGCATGAATGAGCGTGCCTACAGAGAAACCAATTTGCACAAAGCCACACCTCCCAAGTTCAAGGGGAGTCCCAGGCACAATTCTAGACTGGTCAATTCTCCAGCCACTTCCTTCCCTGTCAGTGGGGGGTAGGGTCCTGGGAGCTATCAAGGCATCTGTTTCAGTCAAGAGGTGGCTTTGTGTGCTCGCTAACTCTCCTGGCTTCTTCTAAGTGGGTGAATTTTCTGGAACATTCACCCCATTTAGCTCCAGCTTTTCTTTGTGCTCTTAATTGGAGGCTAAATGCCACTTGAGTGATCATTAAAGTACCATTCAAAGAGAGACCCCGTGGAGTCCCGGGTGCAGATGGTGCCTGGGCCAGGAAGGGCCTGCCCTCTTGCGCCACATCCGGCAAAGTGGCAATGAGAAGCAGACCGTGGTGATTATGCAGATTCAAGCCAGCATTTCATTTTCTTCTCTGTAACTTGTGGGAATCTGCACGGAGACCTTTGCTCAATGACTCTGTTCCTTACTTCTGTGGATGAGAACTTCCCGGGCGCTCTGTTCTCCTGCCTTCAAAACAGTCTACAACTCGGGACTGGGAAAGATGGCTCAGTGGGTGAAATTGCTTGCTGATAGAAGCACCATGACCTGAGTTTGAACCCCCAGAATTCATGTGAAAAGCTGGGTATGGCTACATGCAAGCCTGTAATTGTGGAGTGGGGAAGAAGGTAGGATGCTGGTGCTTGCTGGCTGCCAGCCTAGCTCCACGTTCATCCTGTCTCAAGGGAGTAAGGTAGAGAGCCACAGAGTAGAATAGACAAGTCAGTCCCTAGGCTGCTTCCTTGTGCACAAAAGAGAAAGCTGCGTTTGATGGATAAGAGAAGGCATCTCCTAATTCCATCCGAGGGCTCTGTTGTAGTTCTTTGGGAAGGATTCTAGAGTAGCCTGGAGCCTCAGGAAAAGGTGCTATGCTTGATTAATAATGTCTGTCCTGGAACAGGAGTGTAGAACAGGGTTGAGTGAGGAATAGCTAGCACATTGTGTTACAGGGATTTACCAACCCCTAGCCAGACCCACCACTGATTCCTGGATTCAGGACGGAGCAGGGGTGCAGACCTCAGTCAAGAGCACAGATCAGCACCAGGCTGTTTGATCCAAGTTCCAGACCTGAGTGGGTGACCTTAGGCAGGCATCTTACCTGCGCTGAGCCTCAGGATTTCTATTATAAAAATCAAAGGAGTCATGGTACTCACTTCCCAATGGGCATGGGAACAGAGAAACAAGACCATCTAGGAGAAACTTGTAAGTGGTGCCTTGTGCCAGCACTATATATGTGGTCCCTGTGAGTTCTACCTAAGGAGGGTGTGATGGTTGGTATTGACTGTCATCTCGACGGGCTCTAGAGTCACCTAGGAGACTCTGGGCATGTCTATCAGGGAGTTTCTAGGTCGGGTTCACAGGAGCGGGAGGATCCATCCTGCATTGAGCAGCATCGTTCCAAAGAGTGAGGCACCAGGGTGACTAAAAAGCAGAAAGTGAGCTGAGCACCATCACTTGTCCTTCCGCTTCCTGACTGTGGGGACCACGTGACCAGCTGCCCCTCACTCCTGCCACCATGCACCCTCAAACTGTGAGCAGAAGGAAACCTTTACTTTCCCCGGTTTCCACTCATCAGGCACTTGTCACAGTAAGCGGAAAAGAAACCGACACAGAAATGAAAAACCAACAGCAGGGGCCACAGAGGCCACAGAGGCCACAGAGGCCACAGAGGCCACATCCCGAACAGCGCGAAGGAAGAGAGCAGGCGGGAGGGCCGACATTAGCAGTCTCTTAGATGGCCTCTATAATTACATAGGAGACCAGCCTTTGGGAATACCCACGAGAAATTATCTAGATTGGATTAAACGGAGTGGGAAGAGTCACTCTAACAGCGGGTGGCACTGTCTCTTGGGCTGGGGACCTGGACTGAGCTCAGCACTGGCATCCATCCCTTCGGCATCCCGACTGTGGATGCAATGTGACCAACCAGCTGCCTCCGGTTCCTGATGTCATGACTTTCACCATGATGGGCTGTATCCTTGAACCGTAAAGCACAATAAACCTTTTCCTCCTTAGGTTAGCATTTGTTAGGGTATTTCATCAATAGCAACAGAAAAGCAACCAAGACAGCGGGTTATAGGACAGCAGCTACGGGTCAGCATGCAGAGACATAACGAGCACACGTGGGTACATGTGTACGATGTTCCTGTGTGACCAGGCACAGGAGACTCAGAGGAACGATCACCAAAATGTTACTGGGGGGACTTAGGGTAAACTCACAATGAGCAAGTGTGCTTTTCCTGAGGCAAGGAAGCTAATAAAAACACAGAAACAGACTTGCTTGTAGTCAAAGCATTGTGTCCCCAGAAAGAGGCCAAAATCTGGGTCACCTCCCCATGTGATATGGGGACCATTCCCTTCCCCACTGGGCTTCACCCATGGTTATCTTGGAGCGGAACCGAATCACCAGGAGTGAAGCAGGACCTGGCCACTGACAGTCCTTGGCGGACTCAAGTGCTTACTTTTAGGGGCAGTTTCATGATAAGGACCCTACCGAGATCGCCCAATCAATTGTTTTACCAAACAACCACAGCTGCACTGGCCTCACAGAGGGCTCAAGTGCAAGCCAGGTTCCCAGACTCAGGAAGGGCTTATCAGTTTCTCTCCAAGCCAGAGTAATTAACAACTCTTAGAATGAATCAATTCTCCCAGGTCCTGGGCTCCCCAGGCTTTGTGAAGACAACGGAAGACAAATGTGCTTTAAAGATTTTGTTTTGTCATTTTTCTTTAAGAAAGGAAATCTTGTCACGTGCAGAAATCGAAGAAGACACGGTTGCTCCTTACCCTAAGGAAGACAGGCACTAGTGAGCAGCGGGGGAGGGGGACGTGTCTTCAAGGAGAAGAGGCTAGAGCCACCAGCTGCCTTGTTTTGTCTTTCAGAAACAAGGCCTTGCTATATGCCCAGGCTGGTGCTGGTGTCAAACGTGGAATTTTCCTGCTTCTATCTTCCACGTGCCGCCACGACAGATACGAGCTACCATGCCTGAAATTACAAATACTCTGTGTGTGTGTGTGTGTGTGTGTGTGTGTGTGTGTGTGGTGTATGTGTACATGCATGGCACCCATAGGAGGAGGTCAGGTCCCTTTTTCTGATCTGTCATTCTTTACTTTATTCACCCAAGATAGTGTCTCTTACTGAACATTGGAGCTATGTAGGCAGCCAGCGAACTCCAATGATCCTATGTCCCCTATAGTGCTGGGATTACAGGCTCAGGTGTGGTTATGCCTAGATTTTTTTATGTAGGTATTAGGGATTTAAACCCAGGTCCTCATGGTTGTTGAGCAAGTATTTTTACCCATGGAGCCATCTCCCTATCTGTCTTACTTAGGGTTTCAATGGCTGTGAAGAGACACCATGACCGGTACAACTCTTACCAAGGAAAACATTTAATTGCGGTGACTTGCTTATGGTTTAGAGGTTTAGTCCATTATCATCACAGTGGGAAGCAAGGCAGCACATAGGCAGACATGGTGTTAGCTAAGGAGCTGAGAGCTCTTACATCTGATTCACAGGCAGCAGGAAGTGGTCTATCTCACTGGGTGTGGCTTGAGCACATATGAGACCCACCTCTATGGTGACACACTTCCTCCCGCAAGGCCACACCTATTCCAACAAAGCCACACCTCCCTTTTGGGGGGGGGGTCATTTTCTTTCAAACCACTACACCGTCTATCCCCAGCCACAGACTTTTCAAGGTGCTGTAGGTTACTCCACTGGACCCTTGGTGTTCAGATCTGAAATACAGGGACTTGCAGATTTCCAGCTATTGTGAATTTATGTCAACAGCCAGCCTTCAGAAGGAACTAGGAGTTTATTCCACAGTGCAGTGGGGATGGGGAGCCATGTCTGCCACCTTCTAACAGAACCTCTACTGAACAAGGCAGCAAAGGCTGTGATTGTGGCAAAGCCAATAAAGTTCTGTCCTGATATATACAAATGCATTAAAAAAGATTATTTTTATTTTGTTTGTGTGTGAGAACCTGGATTATGTATATGTATTGCATGTATGCAGTGCCTGTGGAGGCCGGAAGAGAACTTGGGAATCCCTGGAAAACTCTGCCCCTTGACCCCCACAAAGGTGAGCAACACCAGAGAGAGTGGCAGTGACCTCACCTGACTTGTTAGCCTGAGGGACAGAGTAACAGACCCCTCAGTGAGTAGCTAAACGAAACCTCTGGGAGCCAGCTGTTGCTCTCATCCAGCTGTTTGTCTCGTCATTCAGTAGTGGTGGTAATTTTAGGAACTCGGGGACCACCCCCTTCACTCTTCTGCCACGTTCAACTACTGTTTTCCCCATCTAACTTAACAGAATCAAAGACATGAATCTGGGCCAAGTTTATGGCCCTGAAAATCAGGGGATCCCCAAAGCCGCGAGTGTCGCGATCCCAAGCAGTCACTCAGCAGAGAGGTTTCAAAAGCCTCCTTTTGGCTTTATTATGACTATTAGTAACTGTTAATTAGCACGGCGGAGGAGCGGCAATCGCCTCCCCATCCGCACAGCGCTAATTACTCTTGGCTTTGCTACCAGCAGAGAAAAAATATCCCAAGATGGTTCCGGGGGATTCTCTATTTACCTTCATGCATTATTGGTCCTAGCTATTTAAAGTTGCGTCTCATTTAAAAGTGTTGGTGAAAGCCCTTTTAGTAACAGAAGAATGGGATTTGACTTCTCTGTGATAATAAGTTCCTGCTCATTCCTAGGTTGGCCCTGGTGCTCCAGGTCCAGGGCACCAGGCTGGTGACTAGATTTTGCACCAAAGCTTGTGTTTAGGTTTCAAGGCAATCTGATTGCCTTGCTAAGATCTCCCCCTTTATTGACATTTCAGCCTCCTGATCAGTCTGAAGTGATGTCTCAATTCCTATGGGCAGAAGAACTCCTGAGCTAGAATGGTGGCCTGGACTCAAAGCACCCCATAGACACCTTAGCACCTTCACTGGTACATGAAATCAAGGCTGCAATCATTTTAGAGAGCATTGCAGGTGGCTCTGGATGCTGGCAGCAACCCACGGCCTGATTTATATGTTCTCTAGGTGGGTTTAGCCACCATGAAGATACTCTATCTCTTTACTTACCAATTATATTACAAAGTCACACCATCATCAACACCATCATCAACCTCCTGCTCATCTTTATTATCACTGTTAGCACCATCATCACTACCATCACCACCATTGCCATCATCACCATCACTACCACTACCATTACCACCATCACCGCCAACACGAGCATCACCATCAATACCCCCATCATCATTGTCCCCATCACCACCACTGCCATAATCACCATGACTATCATGACCACCATCACCATCAGTATCATCTTCACCAACGACGTCATCATCGCCATCATCGGCCTTCACCACCAACAACCATCACCTGGTATCATCTCAGGACAGGATACCTAAACCCTTGTGCCTTGTTTTTTTTTTTTCTTTTAAAATGAGATAATTGTTTCCTCCTATATGACATAGGCCAAACTAAGTATGGTGACCTCGAGTCTGGCACTCAGCCGCGTGGAAGATCCCCAAAGCATGATGGTAGCCATCATTCATATTCCCACTGGCATCGTTCTCACATAAATGTGGATAGACGAGTGTGCGAGTGTGCCTGGAGGTAAGGAACCTTTCGGGTGACGGCATGACCATGATGGTTGCGGAAAACAGCTCCCCAACCACTGGATCATCTCTTACTTTAAGAGGTTCCATGAGCGCCTCTGACAACAAGGTATAGTTAATGGGTCTCTGGGGAGGTTCTTGACTTGTGTCATTTGATTTCTTGAGGGCACCACAGGGGTTTGTGGTGGGTTTGTCTGTCTAGATGGAGTTTTCCTCTCTTTTAGTTCTAGCCCTTCAGGAAACGCCACTCTTGGTCTCTATAGCTGGATGAAGATTGGCCCTCTCATTCCATGCACGGGACAACTGACATCTGACTCCTCAGTCACAATGACTTGAGATCAGTCCCATGTATGCATCCGTGATCTCCTATCTGTGGTTGCCTATGTACCTGGAGCTGCTGCTGGACAAACCCATTCCCCTATGTGGATCCTCAACCCATGAGACCGTATCATTGTGGGTAATGTGTGTGTGTGTGGGGGGGGGTGAGCAGGATGCTGCACTCTTGCTGGAGCTCTGGAGACAATGTCCTTCTGTCCACCGTCAATGCTCTGATGGTCCAGAAAGCTGGGAATGCTGAGCCTGGTGAGGACCCAGGAGCCAGCAGCCTGCAGCCAAATAGGGACAATAGGCCTGAGAGCCACAGAGAGGTACTGACTGCCACCACCCTGTCTGTGCCAGAACCCATCTGTGCTGCTCACACCAACCACGCCAGTGCTCACCTAGGACTCTCTACATCTGAGAACCAGTGGAGGGTTCATTTGGCTTTCCTTTTCCTAAGTAAGCCTGGACAGCATTTAGGCTGCCTGCACACAGTCCTTTGTTTCAGAGCCTGCTACTGAAGGGATTATAGTCCTGTCTGCCCGGTCCTATTCCCCTTTCTTCTGGGTCCCCATGAATCTTTGAGACCCACCCCAAGTCCAACCACGTGAGGCATCCTGGTCATCTCCCAGATGTCACTCTCACCAAAGCCCCTGCAGCAAGAAGAAGGACATGTCCTGTTTCAGAGGAAAGCCTAAGCCATGACACACCCAAACCCAGTTACCTGAGAGGCTGGGTACCAACACGGCAATGTTTGAGTTCTGGTCCAAAGGGCAGAGCTTAAACACAGTTCAGAGCCTTGCTAATCACTCCTCGAACATACCACTGAGTGGGGGTTCAAGTAAAGTTGGCTTTTGCTTAATGTGCCTTGCAAGAGTTTGTCCCAAAGGGCCACTCTGGATAGCCAATGCCTGAGTGAGTACAGACCCTCTCGATCCCACTCTTTCCTGGTTCAGCCCCGTTAAAAAGGAAACAATGATTTCCCATAGAGAAGCATTTCTGGCACAGTGTAGGTTGAAAACGACATGGCTCTTAAAGCATCATGGGAACTTTTCACTCAGACTCCACCTTCCATATGCTGTGCGACCTGTGGCAACTTACTGAACCACTCTGCGACTCAGCTTCCTTCCTTGTAAAATGAGGCTAGTCACCTTTATTTTGTGGGGATGCTTTTTGTTCTTTTCTCGTCTGTAACAAGGTCTCACCATGTAGCTCTAGCTGGCCTGTAACTAACACTCTAGACCAGGCTGGCCTTGAACTCTCACAGAGGTCTGCCTGCCTAAGTTTCCCCAGTGCTGGGTTTAAAGATATGCATTTCCGTGTCCGGTGTTTTTTTTTTTTTTTTTTTTTTTTTTTTGTTTATTAATGAAATCCAGTCTGCCAACCTCCTGGGGATGAACTTGCCTATACAGAGCACCCAGACACAGGTCCTGGGGCCTCACCAATGCTCCGAAAGTTACCCGCCCACCTCTCCTGTCTTCTAAGAGCGTGTGTGAGTGGTGCCACGTGTAAGCTTCATCATCTCCAGGGGCAGGAAGCCAGGAGCCGCCTCTTGACTCTCTGAATGGATGGCCACAGGTTTATGATTTATTCGCTGATTAATTGGATGCTCAGAGACAATTCTATGGCAATTACACTACTGGCTTGGTGAGAGATACAGGGCTGCCAATGTCAATATGCTAAGACTGAGTGTGCCAGGGCTCAGCCAGGGCTCAGCCAGGGCTCAGCCAGGGCTCGGGCAACCCAGAGAATGCTGCAGCCATGAGGGCTTCCTTCCCTCTGTACCTGGAGAAAGAAGAAGGTTCAAGCCCTCATGGCAAGTTATGCGGAAGGTGGTGCCCTGTCCTCTCATCCCAGGTAGCTTCCACTGGTGCCAGCAGAAGAGGACACTTGTCTCGGTGCCCAGAGGACTTGTGTGTGCTCAACAGCACATGTAGGGTTATTGGGTGGTTCCAAGACCCCACTTGTGGGTGTCCCTTGGGTGTAGGCAGAACTGGGAATATGAGAGATTGCACTGCCTGTGCTTAGACTGTAGATAGTCAGTGGGTGGTGGCAGGGGGATCAAGAGTTCAAGGCCAGCCTCAGCTACCCAGTGAGTTTGAGAGCTGGGTTACATGAGATCCTGTCTCAAAACAATCGAACAGGGAAAAGGAAGACTATTTCCAGGTGATGTCTTGGATGACACAGGAGCCCTTCCTAAGGGGTTGGAAGACCAAGATGGTGATGGAGGTGCCTGTGCAGCAAGGCTCTGCAAGAAAGCAGTGAAAGGCTGGGATGTGGCACATGGCAAACGCCACCCAAAGGACAGAGGCTGCAGCCCCATAGCCACAGAGAACAGAATTCCATCATGAAATTGAACTTAATCTTGAGAGGATCTGGAGTTCCCGAGAACAAGGCAGCCTGGCCAGCACTGAGTCTAACCTGGAGAGAGCTAAGCAGTGAATTCCATCCAGCCAAGCTTTCCACATGCAAGGTAACAAATGCCCATCATTGTAAGCTGCGTGCTAGGTTTGGGGTCACTTGTTACACGGCAGTTGATAGCAGATACACAGGCAACTGCCCAGCCCTTCTCCAGCTCTCTCCAGAGAGCCTCGGTCACCCTGTTCCTGTTTCTGTGGCACATCTGCGTTTCCCTCTTTCACTATCAGCTGGTATTTTTCCACTGGGAACACTATGGGTGATTCTGTCCTCTCCTGCCCTCCCAGATGGATCTGGCTACTCAGAAAGCACCCACGAGGTACACAGACCAAATTCCTGGGTACTGTCAAGGTTACCATCTGCTAAGGCCATGGCTGTGCCTTTTTTCTTCTATATGTTATGTTAAGGCTTCAAGGTGTCCACACTTGCTTTTAGTGGGAAGTATGAACCTGTTGTACACTGTAAAACATCTTTAACCTTGACCCAGACCGAGTTCATCACTCTCACTCTCCATAGTGACCTGGATGTACTTGCTTCATCCTGTGTGTATGTGTGCGGTAGCATCATTCACGGGTGTGTGTGCACATGTGTGTGTGTGTGTGTGCTGTGCGTGTACCCATGTTCACGTGTGTGTGGGTGCACATGCATATGCGTATATGTTCCAAGGGTGGGTGCCCGGTGATGTGAGACTGCCCAAGTCCCAGTATGTATGCCAAGGGCACGGGCAGAACGCAGAGTGGAATCTGGGAACTACCTTGAGTTAGCAGCTCACCAGAGTTAGTGAGCCACCTCTCTGGCCCAAGGACTGAGACCGTCACCTGGTTCTTCTCTTTACTAACGGTGAGATGGAGGGCGGGCCACGAGAAACACTTCTGCCTCTGTTTTTTCCTTGTTGGCGGGGGTTGTGGTGGTGGTAAGATGACCCCACTCTGGGTTGTTGTGAGGACTGAAAGCACTTAAACATGAAGGACACACAGTCAGACCACACCACATAGTGGGGAAGACTGTGATGACTGAGTGTTGAGGGAGGGGCTTCCTGAAAGGGCTGGGTGGCCATCTCTATCACCAATGTTTAGCTCGGTCATGGCACTCACATAGGAACAAACAGGACTGTGTCCTAACAATGACATGCATGGTCCCTTGTCTTAGAACATTCACACATCATAAAAGAGTCAAACGTTCCTCTGGATTTTCCTTAACTATTGAAAGATTCAGAAAGAGGCAGGCGAATCTCTGAGTTTGAGGCTAGCCTGGTCTACAGAGGGAGTTCCACTATGGCTGGCGCTATACAGAGAAACCTTGTCTCGGGAGGAGTGTGGAGGGGGAAGAACTTTCATGGAGCAAGTCTGCAGGCATCCAGTCTGGTGACTCTCTCAGCACCCAGGGGAAAATCTGCTAAGTCACAGATCTCAGAGACCCTCGTCAGCATCTCAGGGTGGAGCCCAGGAATCCGCAGTTGATCTGAGAACAACCCCACTCCCCACTCCCAGCTCAGTTCACCACTCAGTCTGCAGTTCATTGATTCACTGGGACGCACACTGATTCAGCAAACCTGGGGCTGAAAGGCAGGGCCTGCTTTTCTGTGGAGCCGGAAATAGAACCTTGGCCTTCTGAATACTGGGCAAGCGCTCCATCACTGAACCAACCCCAGAGGCTCGGCGGGGCTTCATTCTCCTCTGCACCTGCCTCCTGTGGCCTAGCACCAGGTTGTCCGACAGGAATGCCAAGCGTGAGAAGGAAAAAAAGAACACTTGGAGAAAATTTTATTATTTTGCATGCATGATTTTAAACCCACCAAAAGAGACTGCCCAGGAGAAAAATGGAGCAACGTAGCACCCTGCTTGACTCCTCAGGTCTATGTCACAGCACGCGCTGAGCCCTGGTTTCCCAGACACTGCCCCGGAGACAGGGGTCTGCATCCGCATCGTCAGCTGCACATCCTGGCGATGCTGTGCGAGCACCTTCACTTCGGTGACGAAGTGTCACGTGTGCCGGTGCTTTCCAGTTAAGCATGGACCAGAGACACAGAGAGTGGGTGACAGAACAGGGTCCTCAAGTCCCTGGTGCAGCAGGCAGGGCATGGACGTTCAGGGTCTCGTGGGACACAGACGCCATTGGTCTGCGGAACCTACTTTGTGAACTTCAAATACTCAGCACCATTTTGAGCAGGGCTTGTTTCTAGAAGGTTTAGTGTCTGACCCTCAGGATTACTGTTTGCTGCTGCCCAGGTTTTTCTGCTTTGTTTGTTATTTGGTGTGTGTGTGTGTGTGTGTGTGTGTGTGTGTGTGTGTGTGCATGTGTGTGACAGAGTGAAGGCCAGAGGTCAGCCTTCATTCTCATTCCTCAGGAACCATCCACCTTGCTGGCCCGGCCTTTTGGGACAGGGTCTCTCATTAGTTTGGGACTTAACAAGTCGAGAGCCCCCGGGACCTGCCTGTCTCTACCTCCTCAGTGCTGGGATGACAAGCACCCATCACTGCACCTATCTTTTTGATGTGGGTTCTGGGGACTGAACTCTGGTCCTCAGGTTTGGGTAGCAAGCTTCTTCCTGACTGAGACATTTCTCCAGCCCGTGTTTGTGGCTTTGTGGTTATGAGTAGGAGGTACCAGGAACTTGGCGGGGCCAGCGGCTGCTAAAGGTCTTCACACAGCCCTATTGGTCCTGGCCCGTCAATGCTCCAAGCATGATTATGAACCAGCCAAATCCTCTGTGTGAAAATTGGTGGTGGTGGTGGTGGTAGGGATAAAGACTCAGGGAAGGGACCCACTGTATCTTGGGGAGGGGGATACCTGAAAGCAAGCTTCTCCTTGCTGAGACCTAGGGTCCTATCTCTTGGGAACACTTCCTTCCAGGAGGGAACAGGAATGATTAGTCAGTCACCCTGGTGACCAGGGCCTCAGTCAGCTTGCAGGGCTCCATATGGGCTTCAGCTCTTCCAGATGTTCTGTGGGCACACATCTGCTTCCCCCAAGCACCAGCTGTCAGTGCCCAGATGGGAGCTGCTTCTTGGAGAGTCACCTGCGAGGTTTCCAGAAACAGGACCTGTCATAGATTTTTCTGGAACCCCCAGGGGTGGCCTTGCCTGGGGAATCAAACCATCAGGTACCTTATCCAACCACAGAGCTAGTCACGGGTGAGAGGAGGTATATACAGGCTCCCCTCTACCCGACAACCTGCTCAGAGTCCAACTGGGCCTCACTTACAGACAGCACGGAGCTGAAGTCAATAGGAACATGTTCAGTGGTCTTATTCCTGAGACACCAAGTGACTCTGGATATTGGCCCAGAACCTTCTTTCTTTTACCTCCTGTACTGGTAAGGATCGCTATTGCTATTCACGCAATGGTCCAGGCACCCAAGACAGTCATGGTATTTGTAACCTGCCAGAAATGCAGATTCTCTGCTGTCTCTGATCAAACACTGTCTCTAGGGGGCAGAGCATCCACTGTAGTCAAGGGCTAAGCTGAGTGACCCTGGGCTAGAAGGGAAGGAAGCCATGAAAACTGGTGCCCAGGGATCCAGCTTAAATCCCCACTCTCCCACTTGGCACCTGCATAATTAAAGATGGGCAACTGTCTTCTGGCCCTTGATACCCAGTTTCCTCCTCTAGAAAATAGGAACAGCAGTATGCAGCTATTTAGAGGCCACGCTCATCACGAAACAGTTCCATCAATGCCTGTCATGAGTCAGGGACTCCAGGAGATACAGGAGATCGAAGAAGGAGGAAGAAGACAGTCTTCACCCTCAGAGGGCTTTTGGTGACTTAGAGGAAATGTTAAAGAATTAAAAAGTATAAGGAACACTGTGAAATGCCACAAGAGAGACCAGAGCCGCCAGAAGCCTGGGCAGAGGCAGTGCGAGTATCCCTGAAGAACAGAAGTCTGAGGCTGGAGAGATGGCTCGTCAGGTAAGCACACTGGCTGCTTTTGTAGAAGACCACAGGTTAGATCCCAGGACCCACATGGGGATTCACAACTGCCTGTGATTCCAGCTCCAGGGGATCTTATACCTTTTTCTAGATTCTGTGGACACATACACATGGGAGTTCACACACACACACACCACACACACATACACACACTGAGACAGAGACAGAGAAAGTGAGAAAGACAGAGAGAAAGAAAGAGAGTTAGAGAGGAGAAAAGGAAGAAGAGAGAGAGGGGCAAAGATGGGAGACAGAGACAGAGGGACAGAGAAGAGAGGGGAAGGAGAGAGAGAAAGAGGGAACTGGAACTAGGGGGGTACATGTTGATAGAGTAGAGAATAGACAAAGGATACAGAAGAATGTGCTACGCCGGTGCACACATTTGAAATGAAAGTGCGCACAGTATGGTACCTGGTGAGCGAGGCAGAGAGCATCTGCATCACTTATGCACTGCTGTGCAACAGGTCGACATCTGGAGAGCGAAACTGGTGGGTGGTCAGCTTCTCTCTATAAATGATGAGCTCAGAAGGAAGAAGCCCTTCCTTCCTTCCTTCCTTCCTTCCTTCCTTCCTTCCTTCCTTCCTTCCTTCCTTCCTTCCTTCCTTCTTTTCCTCCCTCCCTTTTTCTCTGCCTCTCTTATGCATTGCTGTATTATCAGGGACTTAACACAGCCTTTCAGATCCTTTTTTTTCTGCATCCCTAGTCTGCCTGGTCATTTCTTCAACCCCTAACTAATGGAGATGCAGGGAAGTCGAGGCAATGGGCTGCCTTCTTCCAACCCTGGCAGAGGAAGTGAAAATTGATGAGGCATAGGGAGGAAGGGCAGACCCGAGTTCGCAAAGTAATTGAAAAACTAGCCAGACGTGGAAGGATTAGAAGGAAGCCCAGCTCCTCTGCAGCGTGTCCAAGTCAAAGCAATGACATGGGGAAGAGATGAAGAGAAAACAAAAGTCCCAAAGACTTGGGTGGGGAATGAATTCATCTAATGAAATATTTCAGTTCTAGAGAGAGAGAAAGAACACTAAGGAAAAATAATAGCTCAGATAATAAATCCGTGGACGTGTCATCCGGGCACAAGACAGGGACAGAGGAAGCCGAGGAGCAAATGGCTTAATATTTTAGATTAATTGTGAGCAGTCAATAACGTGACTCACCGGGGATCCAGAGGTGCCTGAGCTGGGCTGAGCAACCTACTTAGGTTGGTAATTATTGTTTGCATTCATGGAATTAAGGGTACAAAAAGGCGGCTGAAAGAAAGCCTCACAGAGCTGGGGGACTCTAATCCCGAATTCTGGCAGCTCCGTCTGTGCCCTGTGGGGAGGCATCCATCCTATGGCTTCTGGGCTTCTGTGCGGAGTCAGAGGGGGAGAAGGACTCTCACTGTCCCCCTTCCCCCTTGCTCTGGGGCTGCTTCGCCACCAATTCCAAAGAATTCACGTTCCCCAGATCTCATTTATTTTTAAATCCAGAAGTTGGCTGGGGACTTAAAAAGGACATCAAAGAAGAAACAAGAAAACGACGGGGCTCACATCCACTATGCAGAACTGATCACCACTGGCCCCTTGCTCCTGGGGCTTCTTGCTGTCTTGTTTCTTGCCCAGGCTAGCCTTGAACCTGAAATCCCCCAGCTTTATCCCCCACTCCCCAGTGTTAGGATTATAGGTGTATGCCATTGTGCCCACCTCTGGTAATTTTAAGAATAACATTTCATTAGTAAAAATAAAACATGCACTTTTTTTGACACAGGGTCTCATATAACTCAGGCTGGCCTCTAATCTACTACATTATCCAAGGATAACCTTGAACCCTTGATCCTCCTGCCTTCACCTCCAAAGTGCCAGGATTACAAGTGCACTGGTTTTATGCAGTGCTGAGGATGGAACCAGGGTTTCATGCATGCTCGGCAAGCACTCTGGCAGCCGAGACACACCCCCAGCTCTGAAACGGGTTCTTTTCAAAGATGAAGCTCGCATCAACCATGGCATTTACTGAGTTTCACTGTGGCGCGTCCACACTTGCACAGGGGTGCTTGATCGTGTTCGCACTCCCAGAAACCCCCTGCCACACCTCCAGCTTTCTTTCCATGTCCCTAATAGTGTCTCTCTTACCTTCACACATTCAGACCTCCTCTCTGCTCCCACATATGGGGGGAGACCCAATATTCGTCTTTGAGGCTGGCTTTTGTTCACTTAACAATCTCCAGTCCAACCTATTCTCCTACAAGTGACTTATTTTGTTCTTTAAAATGTTTTTTAATGATTGCATGTATTGATGTGTGTGTGTGTATGTGTGTGTGTGTAGAGAGTGATGTGTGTACATGGCAGCGCATGTGTGGAGATCAGAGGCATGTTCTCAGAAGTCAGTTCTTTCCTTCCACCTGCGGGTCCAGGGGATCAAACTCAGGCTTGGTGGCAGGGGCCGTCCACCGGGCCATCTTACTGGCTGGATATGGTTCTACTGTATGGGTGACTAATTATCCATTATGGATATATGCCATGCCTTCTTTATCCATTCATTTGCTGATGGACACTCAACCTGATGACATATTTTCATTCTGTATCTCCAACAGAAGTGAAAGAAGACAGAGGAATGCAAAATAAAAGATAAAGGCAAAGATACTTCCCCTGTAGGAATCTCAGTTTAAAAAGGCATGGGAACTGGATGCAAGGCTCCTGCAACCCCAGGTGCAGGCATGCTAACAGTCAGTCAAGTCTCACTTTCTTACCCATTTTTTGGGTGCCTCCCACTAGAAGTGCTGGGGACACGCCTGCCGCACATCCTCCCAAATGCTTTTCTATCAATGTATCAACATCTACCTGGTGAGCTTGCTTTTTTTCTTCTTCTTCAAGACAGGGTTTCTCTGTAGCTTTGGAGCTTGTCCTGGAACTAGCTCTTATAGACCAGGCTAGAGTAATAAATTTTCATGGCTCTTGGACATAAACCAATCTTAAATGAATGACTATTTATTTCTTCTTGTCCAACCGAATAACCTCTGGGCATGAAAAGATGTTCACGTGTATATAAGACTGCGCACACACACCTATGTGTAAGTGTGTGTGAAGGTATACTCACTTATGTGTGCTCATATGGAGGTCAGAGGTCATGTTAGGTGTCTCCCTCTACTGCTTTCTATTTTTTTTTAACACAGGGTCTCTTACTGAGCCTGGAACTCCATGGTTTGGCTTGGCTGGTTGGCTGGCCTGCAAGCACCTGGTACCTGCCTATCTCTGTCCTACAGTGCTGGGGTCACAAATCTGTGCCACTGTGCCCAGTTTTTGAGTGGGTGCCGGGCAACTGAACCCAGCTCCTCATGTGTGTGCAGCAAACACCTCACCCACTGGGCCGTCTCCCTAGCCCTTGAGAGGTATTCTTTAGGTCATTTGAACTCTTTCTGTTAATTGGACAGAATGTTCTAGTCACTCAATGACTTGGGAATATTCCAGTGTTTAAGACTCGTGAATTGTCTAATTGCTTTTCCTAACAATATCATGTCTTCCCTGTAATGCAGGCATAATTTCATTCTGCAAAAACGAATCGTCACATATCCTGGGGTACCATGGCAGTTTGCCTGTGTTTGTGCGTGCACACTTATGAATGCCACAGCACGTGTGTGGAAGTCAGAGGGGCTGGCTTCCGTCTTTCACTTTGCTGGAGGCAGGATGTCTCTTGTTGCCAGGCTGCGTGCTACAGGCTAGCTGGCTTGCTAGCTTCCAAGAGATTGCCCTGTCTCCACCTCCCAACCTGCTGTAAGAGAATTGGGATGAGAGATGTGCACCGCTGAATCAGGCTTCTTATGTGTGTTCCGGGGATCCGAACTCAGGTCCTCAGGCTTGCTCGGCTGAGCTGCTTCCTACTGAGTCCTAGTTTCTCTTCCCTTTTCTTCCCTTTTCTTCCCTTCTCTTCCCTTCCCTTCCTTTCTCTTCCCTTCCCTTCTCTTCTCTTTCCTTACTTCTTTCCCTTCCTTCCTTCCTTCTTTCCTTCCTTCCTTCCTTCCTTCCTTCCTTCCTTCCTTCCTTCCTTCCTTCCTTTCTTTCTTTCTTTCTTTCTTTCTTTCTTTCTTTCTTTCTTTCTTTCTTTCTTTTCATGACAGGGTTTCTCTGTGTAGCCCCGGCTGTTCTGGAACTCGCTCTGTAGACCAGGCTGGCCTCGAACTCACAAAGATCCATCTGCTTCTGCCTCCTGAGTGCTGGGATTAAAGGTGTGCACCACCATTGCCTGGCTCCCTGAGCCCTATTTTAACCTTCACGCCCGTTTTCGAGGCATCTCTCTGTGAGAACCAATCTCAGCACTCCTGACTTCCTCTGGGCGTCCCACTGTTTAAGTCTGACATGTATCCGGTCTGAGCCGCCGAGGGGCTGATGGCCAATTTGGGTTTCAATTTGCCCTTGTAATAAACAGCGCTGCAGCAGGCAGTCTTATACACAGATCCCTGCCAAACCTGTTTAGGGTTTCTGCAATCTTCGGAAGCATAGGAAATCTGAACAGACATCACCAAAGTGCTTTTCAAAAACACTGTACTAACCTAGCGGAGGGGGTGTGCACACCTGTATTCCCAGCCCTCGGAGGTGAAGGCAGCAAGATCAGGGGGTCTAGGTCATCTTTAACTACATAGAGTTGGAGGATAGCCTGGGCACGTGAGATCCTGTCTCAAAGGGGGAGGGGTGAAAAAACAAGACAGCTGGCTTGTATGTATGTCTGCTTCCAGAACTGAACTATCACCTCAAGGCGGTAAATCACTCAGCCAGGCTCAGACAAGGAAGGCAAGGCTGAGGCCAAGGTTCTCATCTGCTCAACTGGAAGATATACAGACCTTTCAGTTCTCTATAAGATACATCAAAACCACTGCCTTGGGCTGGGGAAGATGGTTCAGCAGGTCAGTGTAGCGTGACTGAGGACGGCATGGGATGTCAAACTCTGGACCCCACTGACATTTACACAAGTATCCACATGCAACTGCACATATAAATATGGGCACACCAGATACCTGAACACTCGTAAACACTTATGCACATCACGTGTACTTACTTACTTATGCAAAACCTGTCACCCTGGGTATCCTATACCCTGGGCATCTTAGACAGTGCTGTTGGCATGAACAGGCTTTCACCAGATTGTGAAGGTTACCTAAGAAGCAGTAGGCTAGAGGGCACCCCTGTCACTCATGGGGGGAAGCAGCAGCAGAGGGCTTCAGAAGCAAGGGAGTCAGGAAGGGCAGCCATGAAAGCGATTAGGAAGCAAACCAGGAAACAGAAAAGAGATGGCACAGGAAGTTAAGGAAAGAAATATGTCGCCCGCGCACGAGGCAGGGAAAGGTCGGCATGGCAGACGGTTTTGTCAGAGTGAACTTGCAGAAGTAATTTACTGACTGCACAGGTGGAGGCCCTAAATTAAATGCGCTCCTGGCCTCAGCACTGAGGAAGGTTCCAGAAGAAGGCAAGAATCTCTGGGGGAAAGAAAGGAGTCAGAGTCCCTATGGTACTGGCAACCCAGAAGAAGTGATAGGGATGGTGAGGCAGCAGGGTTGGGGGGGGCAGCAGGGGGGGAGGCAGCAGGGGGAGGCAGTAGGGGTGGGAGGCTGCAGGGGGAGGCGGTAGGGGTGGGAGGCTTCAGGGATGGGAGGCAGCAGGGGTGGCATGGGGAGGCAGCACGGAGGAGAGGCAGCAGGGGTGAGGAGGCAGCAGGGATGGGAGGCAGCAGGGGTGAGGAGGCAGCAGGGATGGGAGGCAGTAGAGGTGGGAGGCAGCAGGCGTGGGGAGGCAGCAGGGGTGAGGCAGTAGGGGTGGGAGGCTGCAGGGATTGGAGACAGCAGGGGTGAGGAGGCAGCAGGGGTGGGGAGGCAGTTGTCATCCAGCTGGAAACTTGAGGATGGCTCAAATGGAAATAACAAGCTGCCAGGAACCACCTTGCCACTGAAGGTGTTCTCAGGGCACATTAAAGAAAGTCCGGTTTTCTTTTCTCCAGGTTAGAGCAGGAGCAGCAGCGGCTGTAGAGAAGGGCAGTCCTGTGTCACCTTCTGATGGACCCTCTTACCCTGTCACAGGCTGCCCAGATCCAGAACCCAAGCCCTGGCTTTACCTCACCATTCATTTCCCAGGCACCTTACGACGTGTCCCTCAAATCCCCAAACTTTAAGATTTTATTTATTTATTTGTTTGTTTGTTTATTTATTTATTATGTATACAGTATCCTCAGTATTCTGTCTGAATGTCTGTCTGCAGGCCAGAAGAAATCCCCAAACTTTAATGTCTTTCTTATCCAGAACGGGGAGGGTTGTCCACTAATCTGACTTCTCTCCCCCTCCCCTCACATTTCTTCTTGCACACTCCGCTCTGGTCTCAGACGTCCTCATTGTTTTTCAAATGTTCAAGGGTCTTTGCACTCATCTTTGCTCCAATAGCAGGCTTTGTATTCTTCAAACTGTACCCCAAGCCCTCTGCTTCCCAGGCTCTCTCCACTGTGACTGTCACGTGTTAACAGACCACCAAACACTATCTCATATGACTTAAAACCCCAGCATTTTCCTTCCTGGTTTCTCCCTCTCTGATCTGAGCTTGGATAGACCTGCTTCATCTGCTTTCTCCTTTACCTGTTTAAGCATTCAACATGGATGTCCAGTGTGTGGGCTGTACCTGGCAGGTGGCCATGGAGATAAATCTCTAAACAAGCATATAAAGAACGGCTGCTAATTGGACCAAGAGCTATTTCTTGCCTACCACATTGAGGGCTGGACCACACTCCTGCCTGTCCTACATTCGAGTCAATGGGCCAGGCCTGCAAGGGAACAGGGATGTAAAGCAGTGTATGTGCACGCTTGAGCGTGGCTCAGTCACACAGGGTCTGTAGGTAGTTGTTACGTAGAATTTCCCTCTGACATAAATCTCTCCTGGGGAAACTCACTAAAAAGCTGGATGGTCTAAACAGAGGCAAAACATTCCATCTGCAGAAAAGTTCCTTATACTCAGGAAGTAAACAACCCAAGGGCTTCAGGAAGTTCCTGAAACTGAGCAATTGCACTAGGCCTTTCCTTCTCCTAGCTTACAGAAGCAGTGTGGACTGCTGGGAACAACACACAGACAAGCTGAGCCACCTGAAGGAAGCTGAGACCAGCTGAGGTCCATGGAAGAAGCTCAAACTAACCGAGATACCTTAAGGGGATATCTTCTAAGCTCTTGAAGTGCCTGCGGGCTGTGTGGTGAGTTCCAGGGTTGCCAGCTTTCACGAGTTGTCACTCTTGCTAGGGTCTTTGAGTCATTTCTGCCCCTCCAAGTAACCCATCACTCTTATTCCTGGAAGTAACTCCAATAAACTTTAGTGGTATCTGTACTTTGGGTTATTATTAATTCCCTATCTGGGAAGTAAAGTTTATTCATGTCTCCCCAGGAATAGTGTCCCCATAACAGATCATAGCATATGATTGGTTAGTGTTAACTGTCCCCTGGACAGGATCTAGGATCATCTGAGAGATGGGTCTATGGGCATGTCTGGGTAAATACCTTGAGAAGGTAAACTGAGGAGGGAAGTCCCACCCGTCATTCCCTGGCTGGGATCCTGAAGCGAATAGATGGAAGAAGGGTACTTAGCAACAGTGTGGATCCTTTCTCTGCTTCCTGCCTGTGGATGGGATGTTATCAGCTTCTTCAAGGTACTGCAGCCCTGACTTCTCTACCATGAAGGACCAAACCTCAAACTGTGAATGAAAATGAGCCCTTCCTTCCCACAGCTGCTTTTGTCAGAGTGCATTTATCATGGAAACGAGAAGAGAAATCAAGACATAACCGTTGATAGCAGACCCAGATTCTTAATATTAAAAGCCAGGGCTGCATTTTAGGGACCCAGTAACACTAGGTCTAAAGGCCGTGGCACATGGGAAGTTGAAAGCTGTTGCCTGCATCTCCCACACCTTCTCTTTCCACATCCTGTTCATCAATCCCTCCATATCTCAGGAATTTTCTTGCTTCCACCTCACCTCCAAGGATACAGCTCCCCCAGACAGGGAGTGCTCAGGTGTAGGAGTTAAATTAACCCCCTCCCCACTCCATTGCTTCTGTCTCATAGTCACCTGCAAGACAATGACATCGTGAACCAAATCCTCCAGTATGCTTGCTTGTGCTAAACCCTCACAGCTTGAAAACCCGGTGTCAGAAGAGACCAAATATTTAACAGCCCACTTAGCAGCGGCCCCCAAAGGAACCAAAATGTTAGGACTACATAAAAAGAATCATAGCTAGTTCAAAGAAAATTATTCTTGTAAGAGCCCAAATTTGTAAAAATTGTCAGCACTTCCCCTTCTTTTATTCCCCAAAGGATATTGTGAGATACTAAAAATCTCCGAGGGAGGAGAGTCCCCACAAGGACATCAGCATGCATGCTAGGGGACATGCAGGCTACACATTGTGAAGCCGATGACTAAGGCTGCCTAGTGGAATGGAAGGGCACATGCATGCTATGCTGCTGCTTGTATTGTGGGGGACAGGGCAAAACAGGAGAGAGGGACACTGTTTCCTCATAGAGAATCAGAAGTGGCCCATTAGGAGTGGCAACATGAGTGTTTGGAAGATAGCATAAGCCAGACTCTCCAGGGATCCCTGCTCTCCACACACAGCCTGTGGGTAGGGACCAGTTGCTGATCCTCTTGGTCTGTAGGGTTGACTGTAGAGATGCTGGTTCAGTAGAGAATCTATGGCATGGCTACCCTCTGGCTTCTGCTCTGACAGCCAAGAGGCCCAGCTTGTTCTCCTTGTTCTAGACCAGAGAGTGGGCTAAGTATGGTGGGTGGCTGGTGTGTCTGTCCCCATACTTCTATCAGGTAGAATATGTATGGAGGAAGGGTTCCCACAGTGGGGCCATGACTCAATTTATCTTAGCCTGGCTAAGAATGCTCCAGACATACTGCCTCCTTGGGCCTCATTTCCACTGCCATCTTGACCCAGCAAAATAGCATGAAGGCCACTGTTGTCAATGGGGAAGTGTCCCCTCCCAAATTCAGAACTCAGAAACTTTGGAGAAAGGGTCTCTATCTATGTCAATAGGGTAAAAGTCAAGGTTAAATGAAGCTGGCTTAGAATATGTCTGTTTTAGTTAGGGTTTCTATTGCTGTGACGAGACACCATGACCATGGCAACTCTTATAATGGAAAATATTTAATGTGGGATAGCTTATAGTTCAGAGGTTTAGTCGATTATCAGCACGGTGGGAAGCCTGGAGGCAAGCAGGCAGCCATAGTGCTGGAGAGGAACTGAGAGTTATACATCTGGATCTGCAGGCAGCAGGAAGAGAGTGACTCTGGGCCTGGCTTGAGCATCTGAGACCTCAAAGCTTGTCGCCAGTGACACAATTACCCTAATAGGGCCACACCTACTCCAACAAGGCTACACCTCCTAATAGTACCACTCCATGTGAGCCTATGGGGGCCATTTTCATTTAAACCACCACAATGCCTTATATCCAAGAGGGGCGGTCTAAGAGACAGAATGTGAGAGGACACAGAGACACCCATGGGAGACGGCCAAGTAAAGGAAGAAGGGACAGAGGGACTCATGAGCCAAAACTTAACAGAGGCTGCTGGAAGCTGGATAAATCCTTCCTTAGAGTGCCCAGAGGAGCATGGTCCAGTCGGTACTTGAATTCCTTTTGCTTTATTTCCACAGTTCCAGGGGGGGAATCCACATCCGTGGGTGTGCACTGAAGTGTTCAACCATTCAGCCCCACCCCACCCTATGCAGCCGTGATGCCTTGATTTTGGCCCTAGGGCCTTTGATGCTCTTTCCACTTAGACGGTGTGAGCTGTGAGGTTGCAGATGTCTCTCTCTTATACACTGTCACATCCAAGAGCACTATATGGGAAAGTGCGCATGCAAGGGGAGCTATGGTATAATCTCAAATCCCCCAAGCCTTCTGTGAGGAGGGCTATCACTGGACCATGGTGTTATTAGGAGCTGATTGAATCTTTAGGAGAATGGACCTTACAGGGGGAAGTTAGGTCATGGGTGGGCATGCCTTCGAAGGGGAAATCAGGGATATCGTTCTCCTGCTCTTCTGCTTCAGAGCAGTCATGATGCAGACAGGCTTTCTCCACCAAGTGCTCCCTCCACAATGGACTGTGCTGCCACAGGCCCAAGGCGACAAGGTTAAATGGCCACAGATGGAAACCTCTAAAACCATGGCCAAATAAACCCCTTTGTAAGTTCATTGCAGGGATGGCGTTGCAGTGACAGCAAGCTGGTTAATACAAGGGCAAAGGATTCTCACTGAATGAATGCACGAGATGGATAAGCCTTCTTAATGTAGGATGTAAGAGATAATAAGAAGCCTGAGTTAATATGCCAACCAGTTTATAATAATGTAAGCCTCTGTGTGTTTCTTTGGGACCGGGTGGGACAGAAACCTCTGTCAACACTTTCTCAGAGTGTCTGTCTCCAGTAAGTGAAAAGGGGAGGCTGGGTATGACATCACAATGCTATAAACAGTGTGGAAGACAGTGGAGACATCTAACAGGCTCTCAGGGGAGAGCGGCGTGGTTCTGACCAGGTGACTAGGCAAAGTCCATCTCCCTCCATGGGTCATGGTGCCTCCTTGCAGGGTCTTGAAGTGTTGGGGTAGAAGGAGGAGGCGCTCCAGAAGGAGGTGCAGAAAGTGCAGGATGTGCTGGGAGACCCAAGTTAGGACCACCCCATCCACCTTCATTGATTAGACCTGACCTGGAAGCTTCAAGAGGCTTCAAGGTGTACAAGAGATTGGACCAAACAAAGTGTGTTGCCTAATTGGCCATTATCTGGGTTTAGAATCACCAGAGATAAGCCTCTGGGCATTCTGAGAGGGAGTTTCTGCGACAGGTTAGTTGAGGGAGAAAGACCCATCCTAAACTGTGGCAGCACCATCCCATGCGCTGGGGTCCTGGGCTGAGCACCAGCATCTATCTCTCTCTGCTTCCCGACACGGATGCCATGTGCCCAGCCGCCTCACACCTCTGCCAACATACCCTCCCCACCACGACGGGCTATATTCTCCAAACCGTGAGCTGGAATAAACCCCTCTTTCCCTGAGTTGCTTTTGCAGGGTATTTTGTCTCAGCAATGTGTGAAGCAACTAATTCAGACCCAAGGTGCTTCAGGAACTGCAGAGTCAAGAGCCATGTCTGACGTTGGAGCGGAGCTGCGGAGACTACCGAGTTCCCCTCACTCCTATTAGCTAGACTTATAGAGTCCACCTGCAGCAGAGGGACCTAGGGAGAAGAGCTTGGATTTGGCTAGGGGTAGCAGAGAAGTCCTACACGAGACAGAGCTTCATTCTTCAGAAAAGCCTTTTAAATCCTGCCTTAAGGAAACCTTGGAACGCTATGCTGGCAAGGGCTGGGGTAGAGCTGTGGAGCCTGATTCCAACAGTGACCTATAGGGGGCGCTATGGTAGGATCTGTCCAGCAGCAGCCTTGACCTTTTGGACCTATCCAAAGCCTCATCACTGGAGTGTAGCAGTGAAGGGTGGTCAGGCCTGACTGCTGAGTGGCGGGGGGAATGAGAAGTAGAGAGATGCAGGAAAAGGTTTCAGAGGGGGAAATCCGGTGCTGCGGATCGCATGTCCCTGAGCCAGGAAGACAGTGTGAAGGGTGTCTTGGAAGAGTCACACGAAGGCGACAAAGGTTTGGTGAAACATTGCACCTCTCACATAAGAAACTGTAGAGAAATTAGCTCTTGTTAGTCTCAGAGATCTACATCTTCACCCTACACATTTACTCTGGGGACAGAGAATTTTGGTGGGAAGGTAAGAGTAACCTTCCATATGTGTGTGTGTGTTAGTGTGTATACACACATATGCAAATACACATGTGCCCACACGCATCCCATTTGTGGTCACACATTCACATACACACACATTTTTCTCTGCAGCTAGCATGCAGTGGTGTGTGTCAGCAGACGGAGGCCGGCATCATACTTCAATAACCTGGACAGTCTATTCCTAAACCACTCTTGATCAAGAAGTCCAATCCTTTCAGGGTATCAAGGGGAATGTCACTTCCTTTTATTTTCTGACTGAGTCTTGATTAAAGACCTCAGGCCCAGCTGCTTTCATCCCAGCCTTTGAGAGGAGGCCCCAGTGTTGCCAGAGTGCAGGGATGGCTTAAATGTTTAGGGACAGGAATGCAGGACTGTGTGAGGCCCTGCAGCCTGGGTCTCTGTGATGGGGAACCTGAGCACTCTACATTAGACAAGGCTGCATTCTTCAGAAAAGCCTTTTAAATATTTCCTTTAACCCAAAGATGGGGGGAAAACCCAAAAAAAAACAAAGTCAGCGTGCTTTTAGTTCAATCAGCAAAAATGGTTTTGAGCGTACATTTGCGACGGAGCCTTTCAGGGGCCAGGGAAACATCAATGTGCATTAGGACACGAGAGGTGAGCGCCTTTGAAGATAAACATGCTCTTGGGATGTGGAGCATTCATTACTGCGTTATCCGCCAGCCCCAAACACGCGGCTCCAGCGTTCAGAGCGTGGTGGCCTCAGATGTGAGCCGCCACCGTGAGCTTCTGACGGCTGTGCTCTGAGTAGAAGGGACAACTGCATTTTGCCATTCTTTCAATGCCAAGTGTCTCCTTGCGTTGGCCAGCACTAAAGACAAAGACGCTGTCCCTCCTATCAGCTGGGAACCTGCAGGAGGTGGGGAGAGGGGCCCCTGGAGTCACAGAGCTGGTGGAGAACAGGGTACCCACAGCTTTTGCCATTTCCCAAAAACCTTTCTGGTGCAGGAAAAGCTTTGGAAGTAATACCAGCCAGGACACAGTATCCCAGTTCCTTCTCAGAGAGAGAGGCGAGAGGACTGGGGCTTCCAGGGACCAGAGGTGAGGAAACCTGCATTGTCATCTGGCCAGAATTCCCACCAGGGAGGAGACTAACATAGACAAGGGCTGCCTGGGCCACTTTTATCACTTGGGATGGTGTGCTAGCTGTATTTGCATTATGTGACCATGAGACCTGAATGAAACAAGATTAAAATTGGCTCATGCTATCACATGGCGTTAGTCCACCACGATGGGGAAAGTAGGCTAAAGTTCATGGTGCTTGAAGCTCCTCATATCTTGGTATAGGAAGCAGAAAGAGCAAGGCTGGAAACAGGGGCTCGAATCCTCAGAGGTTCATCCCTACCAACCCACTTCTACCTCCACACAGACTCCACTTCCTGAAGACTCTGCAGCCTCCAAAGCTGTGCCATCAGCTGGGGGGAACAGGCATTCAAAATATGCGTCTATGAGGGTCATAGCAGATTCAGTTTCAAATGTGTGAGGCACAGGCTGGGGGTTCGAAGCCATCTCAGCGATTTCCAGCTGTATGATCTAACCCCTCCGAGCCTCAGTTGCCTCATGACCACAGTGGGGGAGACCTCACATCGCATTCTCACGAGAGGAGACAAAGCTTGGGGATTAGCTGGCATGTCAGGGACCTGGCACTCGGTCTGGTCATGGCTGCAGCTTCAGGTCATATTCTATTTGTTTCTGAGTCTGGAGTCGCTCACAGTGGCCAGTGTTTGCAAGGGACGCCATGGGAATGGCTGTGAGGAAATACGAGGTGACTGTGTTCTTGATCCCTTTAAGGGAAGGAGTGCCCGGGAGGATGAGCAAGGGGAGCTTCCTCAAATTGACAACATCCCCAATCCCTTCTCAGCTGTGGTGGTGTCTCCTGATCATCGGAAGCCAACCTGCTGGCTCCGAAATGCAAATCTTTCTGAGGCCAAAGCATATGCGTCTCGCTTCCAGAAAGCACACAAAGCGGTAATTTAGAAAACACACCCAACACAAATGCCCTTAAAATCGCGTTTTGAGATGAAACATTGCAAATGTGCTCTCCTCTGTTCCCTGATTACGAAAGACGGGGAGGCCAATCATTCCTTGGCGAAAGTCTTGCTGTGGAGTGTGCCAACCTGCAGGTGTGACCTTCTCGATGCGCTCGCTGAGTGTGAATGAGTGAACGCAGGCTGGAGCCCGTGAACTTGGCAAGGGTGCCCCTCTGCTGATGAGGGCACAGCCCAGGCGGTACCTTTGTTTCAGCCCTGTGAGACCCTGAGCAGAACCCAACCCCAGGTAGCCACACCTGGGTGCCTACCTCCACACCCTGTGAGGGGGCTCCGTGGGTATGGGGCCATGCTTGTGGTGATTTGCTCCT
Organism: Alexandromys fortis; assembly: GCF_014885135.2. Lineage (NCBI taxonomy): Eukaryota > Metazoa > Chordata > Mammalia > Rodentia > Cricetidae > Alexandromys > Alexandromys fortis. Next base: position 1,074,803 of record NW_026068063.1, on the reverse strand, counting down.
CAGCAATAGAAAACATCCTCTCAGTCCCACCGCAGGTTCATGGAGAACTAGAATCCTGTTTTGTTTATGCTGCAAGTCTCTCTAATGGCGAGAATGGATGGATGGGCGAACGGTGCTTGAGAAAGGTACTGGATAAAGCAGTCAGAAACATGCTGGATTCTGTAGCCAGATAAGCTTGCCTCGAGACTTACTGTGTGACCTCGGACAGGTGACCTGACCTTTGTAGGCTTTGGTTTCCTTGTCTGTGAAATGGGATAATAGGTTTGTCTCACAGTGTTACCCCAAGGAATGGACAGGCTACCCTTTAGACAGGATACACAGAACATCCTGTGATCCGGCATTCCATGAGTTAGCTACTTCTGCCTTTTCATGGAGGGAAAGGAGGGGCCTGGTGAGTACAGGCAGTGGCTACCGTGGCAATGTGTGAAAGGATAGGTGGCCTGGGTTCAAGGTCAAAATGTCTGCTGTTGACTGGAAATCGCTGTGAGGCTGTTTTCTCACCTCCAAAGTGGAGGTCATGATCCCGTCAACACGTTTCCCCCGCTAGCTGGAGCTTCTAGTGACTTCAGGCTACTTTGCAAACTGTGAATCTCTATGCCCTTGCCAGCAACTGGGAGAGCAGGAGGGCAGAAAAACCACACAGGGTTAGGGAAGGGAATAGCTACAGGAGTGCGGGGTGGGCAGGGGACAGAGGTTAGAGACACTCTTATGGCCATTGTATCACATCAACACAGTCCAGAGGACAGCACGCAGGGTTGCCCGAGATGGTGACAACTTGGGGTGAGGAGGTTCCTGACACATGCCAGGTTTTGGATGACCATTTTAGGAATTACACATTAAAGAGAACCAAGAACGATAAAAATCACCAACGGTCAGAGCAGAGGAATTCAAACACTCCTCTCACTGTACTGCGTCTTCCGGAGACACTGTCACCTGAGGCTCTGTGTCGAAGCCAGTGGTCTGGGACTCGGTGTGTGCTTGGTTACTGTGGCAGGGTAAAGCAGAGTCCTCCCTGCCCTCCCGGAGCCTGTCCACAGAGGCCTGCATTGAATGCCAGAGCCAGGAGGGATTGTGGGAGTCAAGAGACTCTCTTCTCGCCAGGGCTGGTAAGGCACAGCTGTCGGTCCAGCACATGGGAGGCTAACGTAGGAGGACTGTGTGTGAGCTGGAGGTCAGTCTGGGCTATGTGGTGAGTTTGAAGCCATCCTGGGTTACAGAGTGAGAACCTACGTAAAGACAACAACAACGACAACCACAACCACCAAACCACATCTCTCCAACATGCTCCTACAGATAAGATCGGGAGACACGGTGGCACCCCCTTACCAGCTGCCCTAGCTGCCACTTAACAACCAATCCTTCATCCGTGTTAAAGGACCACCCAGTGCAGACCTGAGTGACAGCTGGTCTTTTATGCCACATTGTTGGCCCTTTCCTAAACTGGCCTTCACAGTGTGCTCCAGACCTCTGCTTACCTCAGACACACTAACCAATAACTTTGTACCGTTCACTTGGGGCCAGAGCAATCCGAGGCAAGGCTCTTGGTGACAAATGAGGCTTCAGGGCAAAGCTACGGAGTTAGTATTCCCCAGGCCATGCAACCTGCAGAATGAGTTTCTCTGTGCTTCAGTTTCTGCATCCATGACTTGTGGATTGAAAATACCAAGCTCTCTTCAGAGCCCAGGCACCTCTGCCCTTGTCATTCCTCAAATTACCTCTAGGGGGCAGGGCATCACATTCCCCATTCTACCAGAGCAAGCTTCAAAACCACGAAGCTCTTTTCACCTCTAGAGAGCCCAACACACAACCGCAGCTCTCTCGCAGGAAGGGCGGAGAGCAGGCAGCTGCTTACAGAGACAGTATCTTCTCTGAGGTCTGTGAGACCTCCACAAGAAGTCTGGAGGAGGCTAGAAATCACCTGAAGACCAGGTGTCTCTGTCACCACAAACGTTCTTCACCTGGACCCTGAAGCAGCTATGCCCCTTCCTTAACTGTCCTCCATACCCAGAGGTTCCAGGTAGACCAGTAGGCCGGGCCAACGCCCTAGCTGCTTAGGAATAGACTCATCAAATGCAGTCTCTTCAGCACCTCCAGTGAGAAACTTCACATGGTCCTGATGACTCAGCTAACCGAGAACAAGGGTCCAACAGCTCTTCATCAGCTCTGAAGGCAGCATGACCGGACAGATCTGAGAAGGGACCTGTCCTTTCTGTATGGGAGCAGAGTGGGGTGGCCTCAGTGCCTCTGTTGGGGTTGTAGTAAACAGGAGGAACAAAGTGGAATTGCTATGAGGGTAACCAGATGGTGCAGATCTAGAATCCATAGCTTCAGTCTAGCCAGAGGACAGCACAGATGAGAAAGGAAGTGTGTGTGTGTGTGTGTGTGTGTGTGTGTGAGAGAGAGAGAGAGAGAGAGAGAGAGAGAGAGAGAGAGAGAGAGAGAGCTGGTAGATGGCTCACTGGGTGTTCAATCCCTAGGACCCACTTAGTATAAGAGGAGACTTGACTGCCACAAGTTGTCCTCTGACTTCTACATGTATGAATGTCACCAGATGGATGTAACTCTATGAGCGAAAGTAATGGGCGCAGACATGATGGGCTACGACAGACCTGGCAGAGCAGGTATATCTATATACAAGGGATAATTACAAAACGACTCCAGTCCCTCAACCTGGCTTTGGTCATGTGACCAGCCTTGGACAATGACATGCTGGGATTCCAATGAACACAGACAAGCTGTGATTTTGAAGAGGCCTTGAGTGATGACACTCTTCCCTCTTTTGCTGCCATGACAACAGGTCCAGGCTAAGCTGATGGAGGACGAGGAGATATGGAGCCGTCACTTCAGCAGATAGACAGATGGTCCACAGGCACTGAGCGTGCTCAGTCAACAATCAGCATGGCTGAGCTGGCCACCCATGACAGGCCACTGATACCTGCTTCCTAAGGCTTATATGCTAATTGATATGTTGGTCTTTGTTTTAAACATCCAAAGGAAACCTCTTCAGGGAGCAGACATTTATTGTGGCTCACGGTTCAGAGGTTTCCAGTTGTGGAGCCTTGGGACCACCTTCACTCTCCAATCAAATTCCAGGAGCCCTTGTCAGGGTGGCTCACACCTCAGGCTCCATGGAGGAGGACTCTAGGCTTTATTTTTACTGTAGCCCAGTGCCTGGCATTGAGCACATACCACTGAACACACAGCACACAACATCACTGAACACACAGCACACATCATTAGCAAATGTTGGATGCCTCAGATTGACTTAGAAACCCAGGGACATAAAGGCTTTATGGACGCCAAGTGACTCAGAATGCTGATGACACCGGAAACGAGCAAGAAACATATGGAATGCAGCTCAATTTACATGACAAATAAATATGGGAAAGTCTGGGGGCTCAGAACACTAGCTTTAGTTTTCAAAGCAGCCACTACAGCTGCAGCAGAGAATTCCAGAACTCAGAACACACCCTCAGCTTCTTCGGAGGCAGTACAGCGTGAGTGGGAGAGTTAGGTTTGTGGGGCAAGAGACAATAAAGGTTTCAATGGACAAATCACTGTTTTATCAAACAGGCTTAAAGAACTCTAGGAAAGAGATCTGCTACATCGGTGAAGTTGTTGGCTAGGGGAGGAGCTCCCAACCCAGCACAGGGCACGTCTCCAGGATCCAGGATGGGGGCACCAGCTTTCCACGTCGGAGAATGTGATGGAAGCTAAGTCTCCCAGAAAGAGCTATGCCTGTCTTAAACATTTTGCAAGGCTGACGAAATGCAGAGAGCTGGGATGGCACAGGTTGGGATCCAAGCTGATCTGGAGTTATTTATCATCAGTCCCTAAATGGCTATTTGTTGCCCACCTCTGTGTGACCTGACATATTTGTGACCAGCAGGTAAATCCTTTCGGAAAGTCCAAACCCTACTGCCTACCGCAGCCAACTGCCAGTGTTGCTGGAGCCCCCCCCCCCCAGCTGATGCTGCCACCATGGGATGTTTAAAACTATCTTGATTTCGGATTTTCTTTGTTCTCTTGCTATAAAAGCTTCGTGGAACTGTCACGGTGTTGGGATGTGGTATTTGGGGAAAGCCAAATCTATGTTCCCACGCCACAGTCACTCATCCTCGGCTCGAGGATAAACTCTCTCCTGCCCTCTGAGGAGAGCGCCGAGGAGGCGGTGTTGACACTATCAGGATCCAAGCCTGGTTTCTGCACCGTCTGCCCCTGAAGCAAAGCAGAGATGTCAGCTCCTCTTCCCCCGATACACACTCTACCTCCCGATGCAAAAGTCCCATGATGTCCCCTTGGCCCTGTGACCACAATCTCATCTGAGTTAGGACAGAAAGACAAAGAAAATCTTACAGATATGGGGAGCGGTGAAGAAGCTCCTGACTGACTGAGTCTGGCTGAGCCTGACGGAATACTTCCTCAGCCTTCATTAGCGGCAGAGTAAGGATCCCGGCACCGTTAATGATCCCCCCTCCCCATGAACCCATAATTTTCTAGGACTCTCACCAGGAACCCCGTGGGAAAGGACACCTGTGAACCCTTGTGCAGTCTTAGTGGCTCCTGGTTGTCAGCTTATAACTCCACCAGGCATCTCGAGAGTCACCCCATGTCTCTTTTTATCGAGAGAGAAAGAGTAGGCACAAACGGTTTCTTAGCAACCTACAGAGATGTGACATGAGAGTCACAAAACAGCACAGATGGCTAAGGCCAAGGCAATCAATTGCTATTCTTTCTCGAGGGTTTACACTTGGGCACACCTTTCTTCTATTCTCCTTTGGGAAGCCCATGCTTGGGCTTTTGAGTGTCTCTCTCTATCTTAACCTTCATGTTTAAGTCCATATTAAAATATCTTAAGGGCTGGAGAGATGGCTCAGTGGTCAAGAGTGCTTGTTGATTCTCAAGAAGATTGGTTCCCAGGTTCCCTGCATCTGTGTCAGGTAGCTCACAACTGCCAGGGGTTCCATATCCAGGGAATCTGGTGCCCTCTTCTGGCCTTACCAGGTACTGGCACCCACGTGCACATACCCATACACAGAGACACACAGACACATAAAAATAAAATAAATCTTTTTTTTTTTTGGTTTTTCGAGACAGCGTTTCTCTGTAGCTTTTGGTGCCTGTCCTGGAACTAGCTCTTGTAGACCAGGCTGGCCTCGAACTACCAGAGACCCGCCTGCCTCTGCCTCCAGAGTGCTGGGATTAAAGGCATGCGCCACCACCGCCCGGCAAAATTAAAAATAAATCTTAAAACAAGATCTCTAATAAAATTTCCAACGCTGCTTTACTATACCAGCGAATACTGAACTTCTTTTGAACGTGGAAACCTGGTTTGGTCTGAGTTGAGGGCCATAAAAGTCGAAAGGAACTCCTCATACTAGTGAGAGTGGCTATGTGACCTGTATTCTTGTTCCCTGACACATCCTTCGGGGTTGTCATCCTCAGTGGAAACCAGAATTCCTTCTTCTCATTGATAAGGATCTGGCAACACCCTGTCCTATATTCTTGTGCACATGGTTGGAAAGGTGGCCAGAAAGGAGGAGAGCTTCGAACCCATCCATGGCCTTTCAGCCCTGGAACTAGGATGATCATGGATCAGGCACATTCAAGGGAAGGGGTTCTTGAAGTAGGGATGGAGTGGAGGGCTCTCTAGACAATTTAGCCCAGATTATGTACTTTTCGAATTTCTGGCTGTCGGTGGAGGGTTACATGTGGGTGGCTTGGTGTAAATCCCAACAAGATAGACCAGCCCAGCATTTCCTCCATCAACCAGTTAGCGGAAACAGATGGCCCTTCGCATTAGGATTGAGTGTTTGCTGAAGGATGTGGGGACCCCACCACAGGCTGAGCAGGATCACTCTCTCCCCCGATTCATGTATCAGACTTCCAAGTCTCAGAATGTAACAGGCTTTGGAGATAAAGGTCTTCTAAGAGGAGATTAGGCTAAAATGAGATCATTTGGGTAGGGCTCTAATCCAGTCTAACTGGTGCCCATGGAAAAGGAAGACAGGAGGGATGAATGGGCACAGAGGTTGACCTGAAAGAAAGCGGGATGGTAGCCCGTCAGCAAGACAAGGAGAGACGGGCCCTGCAGGAACTGTGAGCTTGAACTTCAGTCTCTAGAAATAGACACATAATCAATCATTCATCACACTACTCACATCTGGTGTCTCATGGCGGCAGCCCAGCTTACGGGTGTAGGACCATAGGGGTTGTAGGACCAGAGGGGTGATATAGCCCCGAAGTTGTGAATACCCAGGTTGGAATTGCCTACAGGGTCTATACCTGCTATCTGAGGAGAGAGCTTCCCATAAGTCTACGTTGGTGGAGGAGCATGGGCTACAGGGAGGAGCTAAGACAGCTGTAACCCAAGTTTACTCTCTTTTTCCCTCTGAGTCCTGCTGGGTAGGACTTCCCAATGGTAAACCCAGGTAAAATATTTCCTCAGGTCTCTTCCTGTGATGGTTGATTTAAATTGTCAACTCGCCACAATCTAGACTCACCTGGGAAAAGAGTCTCAGTGAGGGGCTGTCTAGCTAGGGTTGGCCTGTGTGGGAAGTCTATGAGGGATTGCCTTGACTACGTTAACTGATGAGATAAGTCCCAGGCTACAATGGGTGGCACCGCTTCCAAGGCTTGGGACCCTGGACCGTGGAGAAGAGGAGGAAGCGGGTTAAGTACAAGCACGCATGCCTTCATTTCTCTGCTCTTGTCTGTGGACATGACACAATTAATTGTTTCAACTGCTTGACACCCTGACTTCCCCGAAATGATGGACTAGAACCTGGGGCTGCGAGCTGAAATAAACCATTTTCCCTCTTAAGTGGCTTGTTATGGTATTTTATTTTTATTTATTATTATTATTTTTTTAAATTTTCGAGACAGGGTTTCTCCGTAGCTTCTTTGGTTCCAGTCCTGGAACTAGTTCTTGTATACCGGGCTGGCCTCGAACTCTCAGAGATCCTCCTGCCTCTGCCTCCCGAGTGCTGGGATTAGAGGTGTGCGCCACCACTGCCTGGCTTTGTTATGGTAGTTTATCATCACAGTCAATGAAATGCAACTAGTACACTTCAAGAAACAGACGTTGGGGAGTAAAGGCCAAAGCCTACTGCATGGAGCACACACGCCATCCCTGAAGAAAGTGGGGGAAGTGGCAGCTGTGTGACCCAGCCTGGAGAACTCTGAAGGCTTTTGTTCTTTTTCCAAGGGTGGCCTGCCAGGTCACCACCCAGGGTCCAGGCACCGAGGGGCCTCCCAGCTGGCATGGGCCCTCACTGCTCGGTGCCTTCTCACTTTGCATTGGGGTAATGAGTTCACAGATACACCGAGTGGATCTGGAGTCCAAGAGGTCCGCCTGTAGAAGGCTGTGGGGTGCTGGGCTGGACTTCAGAGATTATGCCAAAAGTTCCTATTTTGCATACACGCCCAGTCCTCTGGCAAGGGTCTGAGGGGACGTAGTTTTGAAAAAAATCAAATAGGTAAAGAAGCAGCTTCAATAAGATAGTCTCTGAGAGGCAGATGAATACGATATTCCTGTAGCACGAATTGTAATTGGTCTTAATAAATAAAACCTGGAGCTGGAAATTAGGGGGTGAAAGCTGAAGGACCAGAGAAGCAGAACAGCAGCCACTAGAGAGACCTTTCACCTCCACCGTTGCTCAGACCAAAGGGGCCGTCCTGTCCTCAGACTGCATCCGTCTCCACCAAACCTCAGACTGCATGTCCAGACTGCACTGAGCTCCTTTCAGTCGCATGCATACTCCTCTCTCCGCCTCCCTAGCGTGGGAATTAAAGGCGTGGGATTCCCAAGTACTGGGATTAAAGGTGTGAGCCACCACCACCTGGCCTCTAGTGATTTAACTCTGCCCTCTGACCTTCAGGCAAGCTTTATTTGTTAAAACACAAACAGAATATCACTACACAGTCCCTGGAAGTCTACTCACACTGCTGATGGTCTTCTGGTGTAGTTGATGTCGCCATGGCGATCCCTAATGAAGACCAAGTAGTGTCCAAGGAAACCCCCCCTGGACTGATTTTAGGATCCACTACATTCAGTTACCAGAGGGGCTCTTTCCTTGCTACCCTCTACCAGCTGATCAGGTGCTATCCTGGCCCCGAAAACAGCACTGCAGAAAAAGTACAGGCCAGGTGCAAGGAGGCTGCAAGTTCTTGGCAAAGCCTGCTGGACTCTTGCTGCCTCTGGAAAGCCACGCTTCGCTTCTTCAGAGGAGAAGCAGGTCCGTATGCTCAACTTCGTCCCAGTGACATTTGAAGCAGAGGGTGGGTAGGCAGCAGACACACTTGACATGACAATATTTTTTTTCCAGCTGAAACACTGGTTCTCTTGTTTAGTAAACATACACCCGCCTCAGACACTGGGGGAGGAGATGGCAAATGGACCAGGCGGCGAGCACAGTCTCCTTTTCATTTTAGACAGGGTCTCACTATATAATCCTGGCTAGCCTGGAATTCAATATATAGACCAGGCTGGCCTTGAACTCACAGAGATCCACCTGCTCCTGCCTCCTGAGTGTTGGCATTGATGGTGTGTGCCACCGTGCTCAATGGTCTCTATTTTACTCAACCAGTTAAAATTTCCAGAATATCTGGGGCAAGAGATATTCTCCAGAGGTTCATCTGCCCACACCTCCCTAGCATGTGGGCTTTGCTCTTTAGAGTTTTCAAAGACTTCTATAGCCATGTGATCTGGCCTCTTCCTATCATAGGCCTCTCTATCCCCTGCTTACTGGGATGGGCCACACTTCCATTCCTTCTGATCTGTGTGCACACATTATCTGCCCTAGGGCCTTTGCACTTGCGATTCCCCCTCCTCCTGCACTGCGCATTCTCCTAGCAGGGCTCATTCTCACGACCGACACAGCTCACCTGAGCCAATGGGGAATGGCTCTTCCCAGTACATCAGGCCAGTGAATTGCACTCAGCTGTGCAAGGGGTATTTACACTTTGGTCATTGGCAAACTCCACAAGTCTGGGGTTTTGTTTTTCTCTCCAGGGGCAACGTCGACTCTGACTAGTTCTGTCTTGTCTTTCAAGGCTCTAGTCAAAGGGTAATTTTCTAAGAAGCTGTGTGGGCAAGTCATCGATTACAGGTGTTTCTGGCTCTCATCACCCTGACTCCTAGGGCCTGCTTTTTCAACTCACACATATGTACACATTTGTTGGTAATATTTGGTAGCACACCCTTTCCACTGCAGACTCTTTGGAGCAGCCACCTACCTCTTTCACGGATCCTGCGTGCCCTAGCCCAGCAGGTGGCCAGTGTGCTGCTCACTGGACATTGGTTGAGCTGATCTTTGGGGTGACAATGGACTCTTGCCTCGGAGCTTCTAGTTAATTAAAGGGTGTGTATTCTTCCCTGGGAGAATCTGGTCTTCAACACAGGAATCTCAAGCAAGAAGTGAGGTTTGAGCTCCATAACCCTGATCATTGTGCCTACAAAGTTCTGTGTCCTCCTTCCTAAACAATCAAGATGTTCTCATACCCGCTCCACCCCCCCCCTGCCCATTTTATAGGAAGGTGAGCGAGGCATGACCAAGACTGGCTGGCTACCTCCTCTAGGGTCTGGCTTTTGCTAACTCTGGGTCTATGGTGTGGATGCCTTGGTGGATTTGAAAATGTGTGTGCTTATATGTATGTGTGTGAGTGAACCAGAAACAGTCATTAAAAATCCCCCCCGCCCCCCGCCTCACCCAAGAAAAAGCCAAGAGCCAGATGGTTTAGCGCAGAATCCTAGGAGTCTTTCAAAGAAGAGTTAACACCAAAACTCTCCAAATTATATCACAAAAGAGAAACAGAAGGAACATTCCCTAATTCATTTTATGAAGTCACAGTTACCCTGATACCCAAACCACATAAAGATTCAACAAAGAAAGAGAATTACAGACCAATTTTCAATTGCAAAAATACTCAATAAAACACTTGCAAACTGAATCTAAGAACACATCAGAAACTCATCCATCATGCTCAAGTGGGCTTTATCCCAGAGATGCAGGGATGGTTCACATATGAAAATCAATAAATGCAATCCATCATATAAACAAACTAAAAGAAAAAAAAACCACATGAAACCACATGATCATGTCATTAGATGCAGAAAAGGCCTTTGACAAAACCCAACACCCGTTCATGATAAAAATCCTGGGGAGATTAGGGATACAAGGCACATCCCTAAATATAAAAAAGGACAATTTATAGCAAGCTTACAGCCAGTATCAAATTAAATGAACAAAAGCTCAAAGCAATTCCACTAAAATCAGGGACAAGACAAGGTTGCCCACTCTCTCCGTATCTACTTAATATAGTATGTGAAATCCTAGTTAAAGAAATAAGACAACTTAAGGAGATCAAAGGGATACATATTGGAAAGGAAGAAGTATTGCTATTTGCAGATGATATGATAACATACATAAAAGACCCCAAAAATTCTACCAGAGAACTCCTACAGCTAATAAACACTTTCAGCAAAGTGACTGGATACAAGATTAACTAAAAAAAAGAATCAGCAGGTTTCCTATATACAAATGACAAACGGGCTGAGAAAGAAATCAGGGAAAAAACACTTTTCACAATGACCTCAAGAAATATAAAATATTTTGGTGGTAACTCTAATCAAGCAAGTAAAAGACTTGTATGATAAAAACTTCAAGTCTTTGAAGAAATAAATTAAAGAAGATATCAGAAGATGGAAAAATTTTCCGTGCTCATGGATAGATAAGATTAACATAGTAAAAAATGGTCATCCTACCAAAAGTAATCTACAGATTCAACCCAATTCCCATAAAAATTCCAACACAATTCTTTACAGACCTTGACAGGACAATTCTTAACTTCATATGGAAAACCATAAAAACCCAGGATAGCGAAAGCGATACTGAACAATAAAGGAGCTGCTGGGGGTCTCAGCACCCCTGATTTCAAGCTCTACTACAGAGTGACAGCAATGAAAATCACATGACAGGGGCACAAAAACAGACATGTTGATCAACGGAATCAAGTTGAAGAGCCAGGCACAAATCTACATACATGTGTATACCTGAGTTTTGATAAAGAAGCCAGGAATACACCATGGAAAAAGAAAGCATCTTCAACAAAGGGTGCAGGGAAAGCTGGATGTCTGCATGCAGCAGAGTGCAAATTCATGCACACATATCACCCTGCACAAAACACAAGTCCAGGTGAACCAAAGACCTCAACATACCAACAGATACACCGAACACAACAGAAGAAAATGTGGGCAGTAGCCTTGAATGCATTGGCACAGGAGACAGCTTCCTGAACGGAACACTGAGAGCACAGCACTAAGATCAATAATTAATAAATGAGACTTCATAAAACTGAAATGATTCTGTGAGGTAAAGGCCACTGTCATTCAGGCAAAGCAGTCACCTACAGAATGAGACAAGACTTTTGCTAACCTCACATCTGATATAGGATTTATATCCAAAATACATAAAGACCTCAAGAAACTAGATAACCAAATAATCCAATTAGGAAATGGGGTGCAGATCTAAACAGAGAATTCCTTTATTGAGTTCTCAATAAAGGAACTGAGAAACACTTAAATGTCCAATCTTTAGCTATCAGGGAAATGCAAACGAAAATGACTTTGAGATCTGATATGTTCCCTGTCAGAATGGCTAAGATCAATAGCACAAGTGACAGCTCATGCTGGTGAGGACGTGGAACAAGTCCTCCACTGCTGGTGGGAGTGTAACTTTGTATAGTCACTGTGAAAATCAATATGGCAGTTTCTCAGAAAGTTGGGAATTGCTCTATCTCAAATCCTAGCTATACCCAAAGATGCTCTACCACAACGAACACTTGCTCAACCATGTTCATGGCAACTCTATTCACAATAGCTAGAAGCTGGAAACAACCTAGATGTCCCTCAAGAGAAGAATGGATAAAGAGAGTGAGGTGCATTTACACAATGGAGTATCACTCAACTATTAAACAATAACATTATGGAATTTGCATGCAAGTGTATGGAACTAGAAAAAAAATCCTGAGTGAGGTAACCCAGACCCTAAAAGATAAATATCATATATATATTTGCTTATAAGTGGAGGTTAGCTATTAAGTAAATGATAACCAAGCTATAATCCATAGACCTAGAGAGTTTAGGTAAAGAGGAGGGGTCTGGGTGGGGGAATGCATGGATCTTCCTGTGAAGAGGAAATAGAATATTACTCCGCCATTAAAAAACATGAAATTCACAGGTAAACACATGGAACTAGGAAAAAATCATCCCAAGTTAGGTAACCCCAACCCAGAAAGTCAAATATGGTATGTATTCACGAATATGTGCATGTTAGCTGTTAAGTCGATGGTAACTGAGCTATAATCTGTAGACCCACAGAGGTTAGGTATAGAGTAAGGGCTAGGAGGGGAACAGACATATCTCCCTAGGAAGGAGAAAAGGAATAGATACTTATGGATGGATGGGGGAAGCTGGGAAAGAAGGATCAAGCTGGGAGGGGGATGAAGGAAAGGGTTGAGGGAGGGAATATGGGGAATGACAGCTAAAATCAAGGGCCATAGAAGCCTAATACAGTATAAGCTATAAGCTTCCTAAATATATGAAGGCAATCTAAATGAAATTGCCAAATAATGAGGGAGACACAGCCCCAACTGTACATCTCTTGCCACTAAATGACACTTATGGTACTGGGAAGGGTTAGATTTAATTGAGTTGTAGGCCAAAGGGGTCCTGTGGGAACTCTCAAACCACCTAGCCTGTTACCAAGGCTATAGGTTGCTCTCCACAAACAGAGACAAGGCTCTGTTGCAGAAGCCAACACCTATACAGCTCGTTGAACATGGAGAAGTTGAGCTGGTATTTACCTAGAGCCCTCACCCCTACAGGCTAGTGTTCTCGGTACTGGAAGGTACTCTGCACGCTACCAAAGGAGAAATGTAAAAAGCAACGCAGTGACAAACTCTTTGATCTACAATGGCGTCCTTCCTGTAAGATACCCTGGTGCAACGGCAGCACAGAGCTTCTGGGAGTTACCAACCAATATTTCATTAGATTTAAGGACTATTCCATGAAATGGAACCCGTGCTGGTTTGAATATGAACGGCCCCATAAGCTCATATAGTAGAATGCTTGGTCATTAGGGGGCGGCACTACCTGGGAGGGGTTGGGAGGTGTGGCCTTGTTGGAGTAGGTGTGGCTTACATGGGTCTGCACCAGGTGGGATGCTAGGGCTGGAAGAAGTGGGCACATGCCCCCTTCCCTAACTCAGAAGCTATCTCCTGTTGATAACCATTTACAAATGAGAAATTAGATTTCTCCAGTGGATTCTCACTGGGGAAACAAACTACGCTTAAGGGCAGGCTGCGTGCCCACAGCAGATCCTGACACATATGGACTCAACGTCATCTTTGGAGGTTCGTTGTCTCTTAATATCATATCAGGTCTTTTCTTTCTAAAAATTTTATCATGTTTATTTTTTTCACCCTACAGGTCCTTTGTGTATGTGTTACAGCTTCTGGTTCTGTGTTTTTTTTAAATATTTATTTATTATGTATACAATGTTCTGTCTGTGTATATGCCTGAAGGTCAGAAGAGGGCACCAGATCTCATTACAGATGGTTGTGAGCCACCATGTGGTTGCTGGGAATTGAACTCAGGACCTTTGGAAGAGCAGGCAATGCTCTTAACCACTGAGCCATCTTTCCAGCCCCTGGTTCTGTGTTTTTGTGGGATCCCTGAGTGTGTGAACAAGTGAGTCTCTGCATCCATGTCTGTGGTTTATGACTCTTCTTGGATTCTTTTCCTTCTTCCTGTTTGTTCTGGCTTGTTCTAATTTGTTGGTCTTTGTTTTATCTTATTATATTTTTTTTTTTCCCTTAAAGTTTTTTTTTTTTTTTTAACGAGGGACAAAAAGAGGATAGATCTAGATGGGAGGGGAGGTGGGGTGAAACTGGAAGTACTAGAGGGAGGGGAAACTATTTTCAATAAGCATGTTTTAAAAAAGGGCAGGGAACCCTGATTGCTCTTTGGGCTGACGAGGGAGGGGGACTTGATTGGGGGAGGGGGAGGGAAATGGGAGGCGGTGGCGGGGAAGAGACAGAAATCTTTAGTAAATAAATAAATAATAAAAAAATCAATAGAAAAAATACAAGTATGCACCACCATGTTTAGCTTTTTGAAACATGGGTATCAGCTAAAGGAAGACTGAATTATGTATGACGTGTTGTGAATGAGAATTCTTGGAAGGAAGATGTGTTTGCAAAGACTAGTTAGCTAATTAAGACTGTAGTAGTGTTAGAGAGGTTGGAGGTTATAGGTTCCGAGGTTAAATTACCCTATCTTGAGCTAACTTTTGCCTCCTGAACAACCAGTACTTGCCCATCTCTATGTCATAACTAATATCCTGTGACTGGTAGATTAAAAAAAAACCCTCAAAAACTTTTGGCATCTATTAGCTTAGCAGATCACTGGCTTCCATCAACCCAAAAGCTAAGAATGTCGGATGTCATCAAATAACATCTTAGGTCTATAGAAAAGCTTCCTACCTCTCACTGTATCCGCCACTATGATGGACCCACCCAAGTATTTTAAGCTTGCCTTCATTTATTTCTTTGTTCTGTAAAACTCTGAAACTTCATGAGACCGTGTCCATGTTGGAGCATGGAGCAGGGGTAACCTCAATGCATGGTCCTGGACCATGATCACTCCAAATGGTTCCAGAATAATCTCTTATTCCCTTTAAGATGAGAGCTGTGCTCAGGGCATCAGCAGTGTTGGGTACGGCAGCCTCTCTTGGCAGGCTCTTGCAGTCTTCACCAAAACACATGGGATTTAGACACAGGTGTTCAGGATCATGCATTTCACATCAACCAGGCTTTGCTGGCTACAGTGGGGAACAGCACCCATCAAAGCTGCAGGGCATGAGGGAAGTGGCACAATGGAGGACAGGAGCTGGGAAAAATGGGACATTGTCAAGCTGCTGGGGACAACATTTTCCACCTTCTTCCTCCCCGCGTCCTCTGATTTTTCTTATTTTTTTTAATATGTATGGGTGTGTGCATGCGTGTGTGTGTGCATGTGTGTGTGTGTGTGTGTGTGTGTGTGTGATGCATGTGTGACTCTCTGTAGGACAGCCTTCAAGAGTTGATCCTTCTTGCCTTCCACCTTATTGAGGCAGGGTCTCTCGTGCTTCTCTTCCAGCCTACTCCTGGCTAGCAGGACCTGGGGCTTCTGGTCTCCATCTCCCATCTCACTTTAGTAGCGGTAGGATAACAGATACTTTTTATGAGGGTTCCGGAACTCTGCTTGTCAGGCTAGCACAGCAAACGCTTTTATCCACTGGGCCACCCTCCTGGCCTCCCCCATCCCTCTTCTGTAAGAACTCCAGGGCAGGCCTCAGTCTGGCAGGGACTAGCCTTCTTCCTGACACTCCACGGGTGCTGGGTTCAGTTCATGAGCCAAGCTTCTAACACAACATTAAGAAGACCTCATAGACCCCCACAAGGACATCTGGAGCCATCCGCAGGGCCACACGGAGACAGCCTCAGATCTTAGCATCTTCTAGACTCTGAATGGGAGGTGCAATCATACTGTTCACTTCTTGGTTGTTCAGCCAAGGACAAACCAATAGGATGGGGTCATTGTGGTAGAAAGTTCTGGGAAGATGTTAAAGCATGACTCTTTCCCGAGCCCCTCGGTCTACAATTGCAGGCAGGCTTCACTGCACAGACCACTTATTTCCAGCTTCTGCACCCGAGCACTTCCCTGCCTCCCCCTGGCTGAGGCTGCCCTGCCCCTGGATGCTCAGGTGGATGGAAAAGGATTTCCTCTGCCCTGTCTTTTCTTGTGACTGTGACTATCACAAAGCGGTTCTCGGGTGTGTATCAAGTGTTTGAAGAGTGGAGAAATGAATAAATGAGTGGTTGAGCCCAGGAGATATCAGCAGGAAGAGGAAAGGCCTGGAAACCGTAACATTAGGAATTCCAGATTCTTCAGTAGGCCTGACCACCCCTCCCTTGCTCTTTTTTCTATTTTCCGGATGCATTCTGCTCTCTCTTCTCTCTCTCTCTCTACTCAATATTCTAACTAAAGGGCCCCAGGCACGCCGACCTCTGGCTCAGTTGGTGACAGATGGGTGGGCGAGCAGAGGCAGCTGTCAGCTACAGAGTTTATCTTGTAAGGATGAAGCAGAGGAAGTCAGCTGGTCAGGCGAAAGCCAACCGATGCTCTCGCAGGCCTGGAGGTCAGCTGCAGCTCCACAGAGGTTCTGTTTTCATAGCGAGACCTGTAAACACCAGCCCCAGAGCTTAGTGGGGTTGGAACGCTAGGCTTCGCAAAGGGAATGTCATATGGGTCAACCGCTCCTCTCTGCCTAGCCTAGGGTACCAGGTAGAGTCCTGTTTAGCTTCCATGACATATGCAAAGTTTTCTTCCACACAATGCAGACCCTTGCCAACGCAGCAAGGTGGACTCTTGAGGACCCTCAGCGTGTCAGGACAATTCTCCAGTCTGAACTTTTCAGGGGTGGGGTGGGGTGGAACTGAGTTCCGGGAGGGCAAGTTTAACGATACACAGAAACTGCAAGAATTAAGTCGGTCCCTTCTCTGGAGGTTCTTGTGGACTTGCCTCCAAAGAGCCAAGAAAAACAGGGTGCTTCTGAGAATAAAGGGGCCATTGTAGACTCTTTGGATGGGCAAGCGACAAATACAACAGAAATCGAAGGGCACACAATAGTCCCCTCTAGCTCTCCTTTCAGCAGACTTGTAGGGAAGATTAAAGGTCGAAGGTCGGGTGATGGGGACGGTGTATAAACAAAGATCTCAGCATCTTGGCTGGCACTGGTTAGACTCCAGTACAGGCAGGCTCACCTGAAAACCCGCTCTGCTCTCCAGGTTCAGGTTGAACCAAAACAAGACAAGGAGGAGATGGCTCCTTCGGTAAAGTGCTCACTGCACACACAAGAGGACCTGGGTCTGGATTCCCCGCATCCGGGTAAAATCAGGGCCTGGTCCCACCTTCCTCTGCAGAGGTGACTTCCCTCCATCCTGGCTCATCTTGGTAGGTGTACATGGCACATGGGTGTGTGATTGCATACGTGTAATGGTTCATACACACAGAGGTGGGGATCACTGTGTATGAACTCCCGTGTCTTGCCTGGCTTCTTTTATTGACACATTGTGGTCACAGTTAATGAACTGACTCGCCCTTCTAAAACTTCTACATCACCCCTCTCACTTGAAATTCGAAAGAACCAAACCATCCATCGATAATCAAAAAACAAAAACAAAATCCCCAAAGCTTTAAAAAATTCAGCCTTCACTGAAACATCTAAGTCAGCACTTGCTGACTCCGAGGAGCAATCCCTAGTCATGACTCAAAATTATATATTTGCCTTTTAATTGCTGCATCATTATCCCGATACACCTGAGATGGAAATGTAAATTCAATATTAGCTATTCAAATACACATTTGTTTTCTAAGTGACCCTCTCCAGTGAACGACTTTATGGGATTAGAAAGAGCAGGAATGGGTCCGGGGTGAGGGATGAGAAGCAGCTACCCTGACATCTTTGTAAACCAGGATGTGCACTCTGTGCAGGAGTGGTACGGGATGCAATTATCTCAAACTGAGCCAAACTCTAGTGAGATCTCCAGAGCTGTCTTCTTGAATATACTGTGTATCTGTGAGTTCTAGGGGAGGCAGTCATTAGCAGTCTGGGATACAGGGGGGCAGGGCAGCAGTGGGCTGTGTAAAAGCATCCTGGTGTGTTGTTTGCGGTTTCCTGTTCATTTCCTCTATTTCTGTCATGCCCAGTGCTGCTGGCCAGTGCTGAACTGCAACCTCCTCTTTGTGACTTACGAGAACCTGAAGACAGGGCCTGTCATTGCCAAATCAGTCATTTGAGCCACCGACAATCTTGGTGACAAGAAGGGGTTTCTCGCAACCTGCCATGTCAGGCTGGCTGCAGAGAGTTCCCAGGCTGGTCTTCAATGTGAATACATAAAGGAGGGAGATCTTCACACTCCCTGACATCTACTTTGGTTTAGTGGCCTCTTTAAATCCGAGGCTGCCTGTAAAAACATCCAATGGGCCGTCTCGGGTTCATAGTTACCTGGGATTGTATAGTGTATTTTTTCATAGGGCAACGTCTAGTACCAGCTCTCAAAACTAGAAGACACGAAAGAAGCCAGTAGCCCTACAGATGCATAATTCACGAGAAGGGCTGCTTGACAAGCTAAAGATGAAGTGACCAGCCTGTTCTCGTTCCTTTAGAGAGGCTGGCCATCTAGCTGATTGTAGAAGTGACAGTGTTCACATGGCAGCATCCAGGAACCCTACCAGGTGTGGAAGGGGTCCGATGAATTTTGCTGCCCAGAGAGAAGCAGGAGGCCCTGAAGTACATGGACACGTCATGGAAGGAGAATGAGCCCCTGAATGACTATCCCTTCCCTCAGGAACAAAGGTCCCCGGCTTGGTATGTAACACATTCTGCCCCAACTGGGCTTGATGGCTGCTGGCCCTTGCCATTGTCCGAGTGTCTCACTCAGGACAAACTGACCACAGGGAATGGGAGCTTTGGCATATACCTGCCCAGGGCTTAAATGGAGCCTTGAGAAGAAGGCTTGTCTATTAGCTTCTGGGGTGGGGTGCAGCTTGGGTGACAGATTCCCCAGGCTCTGCAAAGCCAGGAGGCCCTTCCCATGTTCCCATCTCCTCTGGAACATTTTAGATTTCCAATGAGAAAATGCTTCCTGGTCTTCAGCGATGGCAAAGTCTGTCTGAGGAGGGACAGCCAACCAGCTTCTACCCCGATTTCAGCCATCAGCCTCAGGTGGGCCCCACACCTCCAGAACGCAATGTCCCATGTGGCAAACACACTTGCCAGAGTCTTTCTATGCCTCACCTCAGACACACTCCAGAATCTTTGTCTGGCCCGAGGCCAAGGCTTGGCCGGCAGCAGGGACCAGGTGGAGAAGCTTGCCCTGGCGGCAGGAAACAGACCCAAGGCCAGGCCATTTTCATTTTCACACCCAACAGCTGTTCCTGGCATTTATTTTTTTTTAGAGAGAAATTTATCGCATCCAAATGTGTAGTCTCCATCGTGAGGGGGAGTGTGTACGTGTATTCTTGGTGCTTCCCTCTGCAAACAGAATAACAAGGAAGCACACGCGTGAGCTGGGAGACAAGATGCTTAGCACTTGGTTTCCTTGGCGCAGCCCTGGTGTGTCTGAGCTGACAACTGGAGCTAACTCTACGTATCAGTCTTTTGCTCATTTCCTCGTGAAGAAGAAATGGAATTAGGGAGTCCTTTGGGTCAGGCTCTCCCCAGCCGCCACCCCAGAATGTTCCACTTACTTGTGTCTTACGCTTGCCCGGGCCATATTCTATTTATTTTCATCCATATTGATTTCTGTTACTAAACACGGAAGGGAAGCGGTTTCTTCTTAAGTGTGCTGGTGTTGGCCCTGGGTCAAACACTGCCAAGGGGATGATGATGCTCTGGGTTCATCCTACAAGCTGAGAGATTTTTCTGCATGTGACCCCAGGGACACAGGGGTCACCAGGACAGGTGTATCCTTGAAAAGACCTTGACAGTCCATTTAACTAAAAAAAAATCTCTCCTTTTTTTAAAAAAAGATTATTTTTAATTGTCTCTGTGTGAGTGAGTGTGTGTGTGTGTCTCTCTCTCTCTCTCTGTGTGTAGGTGCCTGCAGTGGCCATAAGAGGGCTCCAGATCTCCTGCAGCTGGAATTTCAGAAGGTTTTGAGTTGCCTGATGCAGGAAGCCAAGCTCTGCTTCTTTACCAGTGCAGTAAGCACTCCTTCCTGCTGAACCATCTCTCCAGCCTTCAACATCTTCCCTTAATCAATGAACAAAGTGGCCCAGTGAGGAAAAGAACACAGCTGGGCCCGGACCCAGGAAAAGTTCTTGCCACTAACAAGAACATGATCTGGCAAATGAGAGCACATCTGTGTGCCCATTTATTTAGGGGTCTAGAGGCTGCGTGTGAAGGTCAGGAGCAGCAGAGAGGTGGGACGCAGAGTGGCTAGGAGGTCCCAATGGGAGAGTCCCCTCCTCTCTGTCAGGTGGCAGAACTGGGTCAGAGATGGTATTTTCCAGCATCAGTGATGGGAGCAGAAGGGCATGATGGGAATCTGTGAAGTGAGCGGGCGGCACCAAGGCCTTTCCATCCTGCGCAGGAGGCACCACAGAGCCCCAGCTCAATTTGCAGGTGCGGGGCCACTGCTCACACGGTGCTCACCATGTAAATGAAGGAAACAGCTTCTGCCTTTGGGGTTTGCATAACTAAAACCAAAGAACAGAATTCGCTTGACAATTTCAGCTGGAAATGCAGAGCAAACTCTTCAAACATGACATCACCGCACAGGCAAATCACCTGAATCTCCTCCTCACCGGTACCCAATTTTCACCCTGAAGAAAACAAGGATGCTCAGTGAAGCCTGACTTCTGATGTCAAATCCCAGCTTTCTAGCAAGATCCAAGGGCTCCACTGGGTAGAATTTATCTGTATCTCTAACCTCACTTTTTCTGCTAGGGCTACCCTAAGATTTTTTTTTTAAACACATATTTTGATTCTTGCTTCCTGCCGTCACCGAGGCTGCCTGGAGTACCACTTTCAGCATCTCCTCCCAATGCATCTAGCATTGTCCTTTCCACCCCACCGTCACTACCTAGGTGTAGCCTTCTTCGCTGCACCTCGACTCCATTCCCAAATGGAGACGCTCCCACCTTTGGGATCCTAAACCCAGCACTCCCCCAGAACTTACCACCTGTCTTTTGACTCCTCTCTGTCCTGCAAAGGGTGATGACTTAGTTCTATGCCCCCAGGCACAGAGGGCACATACTGTGAACTTGGTCCATGTCCCCTCTCAATCTATTGCTGTCAAAGCCACCCCCTACCCCGTGGAGTACTGAGGGAGTTAGTCTACCATCCAACAAAGATTTCCTTTAGAAATGCCAGTGAACGGGCTGGGGATGTGGCTCTCTATCAGAGCTGGTGAAGCATTTGCTTAGGAGGCTTGAAGCTCTGGGTTCAATCCTCCAGTATTGTAAAAATAGGGTGTGGTGGTACCTACTGGAAATCCTAGCATTTGGGAAGTGGAAGGAAGACACTCAGGGGTTCAAGGTCATCCTTGGCTGTATTATAGGACATTTGAGACCTAGTCTCAAATAAAAGCACACACACACACACACACCTCAGCAGAAGGAAGGAAGGCTATTGCAAATGCTGGAAATTGCAGTGTAAATGCGTTCCATTTGAGGTAGAGTGAGGACCGCCTCCTAGGAGCAGCATGCAGGCTATTCCCACACAGGTCTCGTGATGGGTCTGTAGGTAGCCGCCATCCAGCTAGAACTCCTGGGTGAGATTTTCTGCAGGGAGATCCACAGAGAATGGAAGGAGAAAGCCACCCCCAGGGCCGGCAAGGGGCTGGGTAATAAGCGTAGCCACTCTGAGGGTTTTTCCTTTCCCCTCCTCCCCAGCAACAGAACTCCAGAGGGAACCCAGAGGCCACCACATTCACCTCACCAAATCCCATGCAGCAATGAGATGGTACCAGTGCCGGCAATTCCAGGAGGCACACGAGAGGGGCCGACCTGATGAATGTCGGGCATGCGGAGTGGAAGGAGGAGAGAGGTTTGACCCCAAGTGCTTTTTTTCTGCTGACTGTGGAACACTGGGAATTCTCTGAAATCCTGAGCCTCAGTTTATTAGACCACAGTCAATAAAATGGGAATAGAAATTCCTGGAGTCATGGCCATTGAATATGCGCACACGTACACATCAATCAGTCACAGTTCCCAGGCTGGGCTTCTTTACATGAAGCTGCCTCTTCTAGAAGTACCATTCTCTCTCCTGGCCATCATACTTTGTGCATCTTAATTGTAACTAACTGAGAGTTTTATTTTTGTTGTTGTTATTTTTTGGAAGCCACTTAAGTGAAGCCAGGTCTTCCTTTAATTTTGTTAAATGACCCTAACTTCACCTTAGTTTCATTGTATCACATGTAAGTGACATCTACAGGATGGAGAGAGGGGGTCATAAGTGACCCTCAGCTGAGGGCATTGATGCAGCAGGTGGGGACTGATAGCCGGGAGCGTTCTGAGGCAAGAGCCACACTCCTCCCAGCTTGTTCCAGGAGTAATGCACCTACTCAGGCGAGGCCCGGGACAGGCTTGCAACTTTTATTCCAGAGCAAAGCAGAACAGACAAGGCACTGTAGTTCAGCCCTTGTCATATACCCAAGTGGGTGAGGAAGGGGGAAATGCCACTTGAATATCAATCTTCAGTCAGTGTGCATTTTGTGTGTGAGAGCATGTGTGGAGGCCAGAGGTCAATGTTGGGTGTTTTCCTTGATCTCTGTCCACCTTACTATTTTTAAAAGTTGTGTGTGTGTGTGTGTGTGTGTGTGTGTGTGTGTGTAAATGTGTACATAGGTGTACCACATAAGTGAAGGTGACCTAAGAGGCCAGAAGAAGGTATTGGACCCCTGGGAGTTTGCTCTGGGGTTATAAGCACACAACATACCTAATCTCCGGGGTCTGTTTTCCTTCGTTTTTGTTTGTTTGTTTTACATGCATCTT
Source organism: Alexandromys fortis (assembly GCF_014885135.2). Taxonomy (NCBI): domain Eukaryota; kingdom Metazoa; phylum Chordata; class Mammalia; order Rodentia; family Cricetidae; genus Alexandromys; species Alexandromys fortis. Next base: position 1,052,200 of record NW_026068063.1, on the reverse strand, counting down.
GGAGAATTGAACTCAGGTCCTAAGGCTTGCATAGAAAGCACTTTACTGTCTGAGCCATCTCTCCAGCCCCCAATCTTTAATCAGTCTTTATATTTTATTGAGCTCCAACTACGCGCTGGGAATCCAAAGGGTTTGGTAGGAAACAAAGACCGCCTCCGTGATGCTGAGGATACAGGGCAGGGGGAGCCACGCCCATGCAGCTGGGATTGACAGGGAAGACAGCCTAGCTTTCTAAGCTTGGAAGCCCTTCCTGAAGTCCCCTAGACCGGCTGGCACGCTAGCAGCTGACGAGGAGAAACACTGTATGCCATAAAGGAACGTGGTGACATTATCAAACAGGTGGCACTCACTCTTCATGCACGCATTGGACAAATATTTACTAGTGTGCGCTACACTTCAAAGCAGTCAACAGGCAGTACAGTTAAGATGAACGGGAAGCAGCAAAGGCTGCCGGGAGAGACCTGGAGCTCTGCTGGGAAGGTCCAAGGAAGCCCAGTGGCGTCGTGAACTGTGGGAGAAAGGCTGAGTAGCGCCTCCACGTGGAGAGCGTGTGGAAATCCTTCTTTGCACGGCGCCTCTCGGGTCACAGCTTATTACTGTAATCTGTGTCTCTGACCTGCTTATCGTTTATGAGACAATCTAAGACTGTCAAATTCCAACAACTGAGTTTTAATTACGGCCTCTCTCGTTTCCCTACGCTTCTGGGGCAGCTCGGCACCCAGGCAATTAACTCTGCCTGCTTCTCTCAGGTCGGCCCCAACTTCTGAGCAAGACATTCAGCATTTCGCAGCCCCTGGGAGGATCCCTGGGCCCCATCTAAATGGTTTTCGGTTCACATTTCTTAGCCCGTCATGTATTCTGAGAGTGCGCCCTTTCATATCTGCTAGGAATTCACAGTGTATCACTGATGACAGATTGGGCTTTGAAACAGACAAGGGGGATACAAACAAAGAGATTTGCATCCTAGACCCCGAGACCGGCAGTTCTGGGGACTGAGATGGGGGGGGCGGCTCTAAGGAATTAACAAGAGAATCAGTTCTCAGGGGTGGGGGGGGGAGGAGATGACTTGGCAGGGGACAAGTGTGTGTGTGTGTGGGAAGGATAGCGGAGTCTGACATTCCCTATACCGCACATTGTTTTAAAAAGATTTTATTTTTCATTTATGTGTCTGTGTGTATACGCCATGTACACACCCAAGAAAGCTAGGAGAGGCATTGGATCTCCCAGAACTGAGGTATAAGCAGTTGTGAGCTGCCTGACGTGAGTGCTGAGAACTGAACCCAGGTCCATTCAGAAGAGTAGGAAGGGCTCTTAACTGCTGAGCTATCTCTTGAGTACCCACCCTCCTTTATCTTCTATCCTAAAAAGCTGGTGACAGCTACCCTGCGTCCAGTCCTCTGCATTTTGCCAGCTTTTGGAACTGGAATATTGTGGATGAACACAGCCAAATATGTCCTGGTGGGTCAGAAGGAATTTATAGTTTCGGGTCTGCATAACTGTAGAGATTTTAAAAAATCATTTTTTTCCTTGATAGGGAATATTTCTCCATTAAAACATCACATTATAGAGTAGAAAGGTTGTGGAATATCTTTGAGTCTATAAAAGGAAAAGAATCCTGACCTCTGTTACAACCTGAATGAGCCTGGAAGTTCCACACTTTGTTAAGCAGGAGTGATGTAAAAATACAAAAGAAAAATCCCGCGGAGTTCACTTATATAGGAGGGACCCAGAACCAAAGAACTCATTGGGATAGTGAGCAGGTTGGTGGCTGGTGGAGGCGTTGGGGGTGAGGGTGGTGATGGCTGCTGGAGGTGAGGGGGCGGGGACGGAGAGCAGGGTCCTGGCTGATGGAGGGGCTGGGGGGGGGTAGAGGACCAGCAGGGGGTAGAGGACTTCCAGTTTGAGAAGATGGAAAAGATGTTTGATGGTGACGGCTCCATCACAGTGACCCTAGCTTAATGTCTGTGATATAGTACACACGGACGTGGTCATGGCACATGTCGACGGGGCAAAGATGGGGCACCCTACCTCTGGCTTTTAACTTTTTGTTTTTCAGTCTTACTTTATTTACTTTGTGCATATGAATGTTTCGCCTGCATGTATGTATGTGTACCACATATGTGCCTGGTGCCCTCGGAATCCCCTGGGACTGGAGTTACTAATGGCTGTGAGCCACCAGGTGGGTGCTGGGAATCGAACCACGGTCCTCTGCAGGAACAGCTAGTATTTTTAGCCACTGAGCTGCTCCTCCAGTTTCTTTAACTTGTTTTTGTTTTTTGGTGACATGGTCTCACTATGTAACCCAGGCTGGCTTCAAACCAGAAATCTCCTGCGTCTGCATCCCAAGTGCTAGAATTACAGGCATGTACTATACACAATAGTGAATTTTGAGATTTGGGGGCTGGAGAAGGTCAGTGGGGAGTGCGTCACTTAAGGGCTTCTGACATGCCAGCGCTGTCACAGACAGTGAGTCACCTGGACAACCCAACCAAGAGGTCTTAGCTATTTACTCAAGAGCAAGGCTAATGTGCCCATAATAAGACATGCACACACATGTCCGCGGCCACTTTACTCTGCCAAGCTCCCAACTGGATTCAGTCCAAATGCCCATCATCACAGAAGGAATAAACAAACTTTGGCCAATCCATATGGTTTAATACTCTTTGGCTATACTGTGAACGCACAACAGAAGTGAAGCCACCTGGCTGGGTCGCAAAATAATTTTGCAGAGCCCATGGCCTTGTAGGGAGGCATAGACACTGTAGGGACCCATGGGTGTGAAGTTCCCAGTGAGGTACATACATGAAACCCGAAGATAAACTATAGAACGGTGATTATTTTAGTGGGGTAGGGTGGGGTGTCCAGGGACGAAAAGAAGAATTTTCAAGGTTGATAGAAATACTTGAAGCTTTGCTAAAGGTGCGGACACCACCAGTTGGTGAATTTGTTGAGACTCCTCTGGCTGAAAATCCTTTAGAGATGTTTATTTTACTTCGTATAAATGATGTCAGTTTAAACAGAATCATTAGCCGGGCAGTGGTGCACATGTCTTTAATTCCAGCACTTGGGAGGCAGAGGCAGGCAGATCTCTGTGAGTTTGAGGCAAACTAACTACAAGAGCTAGTTCCAGGATAGGACATTACAGACTCCAAAGCTACAGAGAAACCCTGTCTCAAAAAGAAAAGCCCGACTCCCCCAAAAAAAGAACCCCCAAAAATAAAAAACACCACAACAAAGAAAAAGATCATTAGAAAAACGAAATAAAAACAACCCCTTGAGTTCATTGAAGATATCAGTTATCCCAGGGGTTGGAGAAGTGGCTTGGTGGCTAAGAGCACTGTCTGCTCTTGAGGAGGGTCTGGGTTCGATTCCCAGCACCACATGGAGGCTTCCAAACATATACAGCTGCTCCATGAAATCCGAGGCATCTTCTGGTCTCCATATTGCAAGCATGTTGCATATATACATGCACACAGACAAAACACTCAGACACAGAATAAAAATAAATAAATCATTTAAAAACATTTAAAAATATCACTCTAGAGATGTAGGTCAGAGGTCTAGGATAAGGGTCCGGAACCCACAGGACTCCCATATCCTCAGGCTCCTTATAGAGATTCCCTCTTGTGCATTGGTTTTGGGGTGGGCACAACCTTCCCAGCCCCCCTGCACCCTTCAATCTTGACCCTGGCCCCAAGTCAGTCCTCAGATATGCTCGGTGAACTAGAACGAAGGCTTTCTTATGCAGAGGCCAGAAACTGGTCCCTAAGAACACAGGCTGTGGAATACATCCGCCTATCTCCTGGAGAGCAGCCTGGGGCTCCCCAAAGAGTCTTCTGCTGTCATAAGTCACCTGTGCATCCTCCATGAAAGACAAGCTGGTAGCATGGACCCCAGGAGTCCTGGGCCCCTCTTCTGCTCACGTGTACTACATTTAGTTTTTAACAATTACACAGTTCCTTGTCACCACTCAGCTGTTCCTTGAGAAACTGGCGCAGACCTTGCAGTACTTGGCTGGCTACTTCCTCATATCTCATCCCGGATGGAAACAGGCTCCCGGCGTTCCCCTCAATAACTCTGGGGCCTGCAAGTGTCTTCCTGTCTCTATGACGTCATTGCAAAGCTGATTTTCAACCCTTCTAGGGGAGACCCCTGGGGAAGCGTCCCTGAAATTCAGGACGGGTACGTGTCAACACCAAGGTCTGTTGGGGCTTGTCGTCACCTTTCAGAATTCCTGGATCCCACTCCTGTTCCACAAGCCAGGGAGGCCCAAGACTAGTCTCTTGAGTGAGTCATTGGCACACTGACCATTTTTGATAGCTTGAAAGCATTGCTTAGGTCCAGGGAGCTGTGTAGGGGCTTGTAGGCATGGTCACGAGTTCATGGGGTCTAGCCCTCATCAGTAGGATTCACCTTCAGCCCCCAGAATGCAAGCAGAACTTAGAAAAGGCCAGCTCAGCTCATTACCGCCTGTGATGGGAATAGGAGGAGTTAAAGCCTTTAATAGTCCTTGTCTCTTCTCTTCATGACAGAGTTGAGGGAGAGACCCCAGGGTTGTCGGGTACCTGCTATTCCGGTCGTGTGCTAGGCGAGGGTTAGAAGTAGACACTGGTGTCTCCCTCAGTTGCTTTCCATCATCCTTTTCTTGAGACAGGATCTCACTGAATCAGGAGTCCATTGATTTGGCTAGAACTGGTCAGAGAGCCCCAGGAATCTGCTTGTCCCTGCTCCCCCAGCTCTGGGGTTACAGGAATAGGCCACTGTGCTCTGTCTTGGTGTGGATGCTGGGGATGCAAACTCAGGCCATCATCCAGCACTTCCTGGATGCCCCAGAGGACAGTTTGCACTGAGTCTGGGTCTCCTTCACTGAAGAACCAGCTGTAGGCTCATGGTGAGTTGAGTCTTTCTGAATAGGAGCCAAAGGTGGACAGTAGGAAGACAGTATGTTCCTTTAATAATCCTGAAATCCAGGCCGCTGGGGAGGAATACCCCTTCAAGGTCACCTGGGCTAGCCCAGGTTTTGTAGGAGAAGCAGGCAGAGAGGGCAAGCACTTCACTGACCGAGCCATCTCCCTAGCCTTCATCTGTTCCTTTTCATGGTCAGGCTGAACACGGGATGTTTTCGGAGTTCCTTGTCTAGTTCACATCTTTCCCAATCAGAAACTGAAATCTTTCTCCGGTCTCAGCTGCAGATCGTGACTCAGTTGGACTTTAGAAGGTTGTGGCTGGGAGAGACGGACTGGGAGAGATCTGGGGCACAAGGGTGGTCACTCCATCTTGTCTAAGGCCACACGGAAAGCACCAGTGTCCCCACAGAGCCATTTGCCCACCAGATCATACAGCATGGGCCTCTCCCAAAAGTTCCCTTTGACAAACTGTCTGTTGCTTGGACTTGCCAGAGTGCCACCACCCACTGTTCCAAAGGACCTGGATACAGGCTAGTGACTCACAAGTCACCGCGGGGATTGTGCGTGTTGGGGGAACTCTTAAAAGTGTCATTGGGGAGGGTCTTAAAAGACTGACTGCATACATGTTCGGCCTGGAGTTTCTCAAGAAAGAGTCCTACAGTTCAAAGAACAGCCCATCACAAGAGAGGGTTTGAACCACGCCACCTTCAAGATCGCCCGCCTCTCTCCTGCCCTAATAACCCATCTCTGTCACAGGCTGGCTCAGAACACTGGACAGAAGACACTGGAGTGGGGAAAGTGGACTCAAGCAGCAAACAGTGAAGAAATGGCTTGCTGCACACTGCATAGACTTTTATTCCCAACCAGCCAGGGCGGAGCTCCCGACCTCCCCAGCTCCACACATTTGACAGGTTCTTCCAACTCTGTCCCCACCCTGTGGGGGCCACAAGTCTCCCCCAAATAAGGACCCAGTTCTCAGGCAAGGATGATGGCTTCTTGACTGTAGGAACAAAAGGCGAGTGGTAATTAGAACACTTGCTGGCATTACTCCCCTTTCCGAACAGAGCGAGTCCCGCTAATGGCAGAATGGAATGTTCTAAGGGACTGCCTTCAATCCGTGCTCCCCGGCTCCCTCGCTGGCTCGCAAAGACACACAAATTAAGGGTCTGATTTTCTAATTTTCAGAAAATACAGGGCAAAAACTTTTTGGATGGAAATGGGGTAGAGGAAGAATAGGACAAGAGAAAGGCAGTGAATTAAAAAGTGTAGACATTTATTTTCATTCAGTCTCTCTGTGATATCATGAAATTAGTACACTTGAATAGTTCTCAAAGCAGAGGCCCCTTTTCTATTACGGAAAACTCTACTGTCCTTTTCTGAGGAGACAGGCAAGAAAAATGAGCAGTGGTCGCATCAAGGTGTGTGCCGGGAGCCCATGCAACATAAACCTGCAGTAGTCGTTTGTGAATGGGGGAGGGGAAAGTCGATTTGAGAAGTGGCTCGGTCATTCCCCTAGCCCACAGTGAGATCACAATGGGGGAACCAGTGATAGAACTCGGGTCATCATGATTGACAGCAGGACCTTCACCTGGTGAACCACCTCACCATCTTTCCTCACCTGACAACTTTAAAAATATTTAATGTATTTGATTGCTTTGCCTGTATGCATGCAAGTGCACTGTGTACGTGGCTGGTGCCTGCAAAGGCCAGAAGAGAACGTAGGATCCACCGGGAGCAGAGTTACGAACAGTTGTTAACAGACACATGGGTGCTGGGAGCAGAACCTGGGTCTCCTGCAAGAGCAGCAGGTGGCATCTCTGCACATCCTGTAATGACTCCCTGTCGAGCATCTACTGGTGTCATCTATGATGCGTCCAGGGGCTATCGATGTAGAGGGAATGATGTAAACGAACCCAACTCTGGAGTTCACATTCTAGTACAGGGCACAGAAGATAAATAAGACGTGTGTAAACAGAAGAAGCGTTGCTTAGCGGCGGGGACTACAGAGAAACAATGGAAGCAAAGGACAGGTGTCAGGAGAGGGGTGAAGCCTCAGGAGTACATAGCAGACCTTCAGATCTGCATGAAAGAAACTATGGGCTGACAGATTGCATCTCAGTGGGCACAGGAGATCTTTGCTGACCAGCCTGGTTCCCTGTCGGTGGCTGTCAATACCTTTTCTCTGGAAGGACTTCTCTATCTCAGAGCGAGGCAATTTCTGATGAATCCGTTCTTTGTTTCTGTTGTGCACAGTGGGATGTTGGGCTACTAGATGCCAGGAGCACTTCCCTAGACTCTACCTGTAGTAGCTGGAAATGCCCTCAGAGGTTTGCAAGGTTGGTATAAAAATCAGCCCTGGTTAAGCACTGCTGGAGTATCCCTTCCTATCAAAATATGGTTTCTGACCCTGTATAGTTAAAGATGACCTTGAACTTTTTATCTTCCTACCGCCACATCCTGAGTGCCAGGATTAGAGGCTTACACCAACACATCCAGTTTATGCAGTGCTGGGGATCGAACCTAGGACTTCATGGTTTGTTAGGCGAGCACTCCACCCACTGAGTTACATCTGTAGCTTCAGGCCTGGGAACCTGATTGAGATGCAGACTGTGGGGCCCTGGGCCAGGCTGGCTCATTCAGTCCTTGGGTTTGCATAAGAGTGGCTGACTGTGCGGGCCACCTTTGAGAAGAACTGCTCTACCCTGTTACTGGACTCCTAGTGGATGGTGCTCAACCTTACCAGCACATGCCAGAATCACTGGGTTACAGGGCAAAGGCCCTCTTCACATCGACTGAATTGGAATCTAAAGGGTAAGCTCACGCCAGCATTCTCTGTATTTAGCAAGTTCTCTAGATGGCGCTGTGTGCACCACCACCTTTGAGCCCCAGCTTTAGACAGGCGGCTCTCACAGGCTGGTCTTGGACCTGCAGGATGAGCATAACCAGGGTACCCATTAGAAATACAAACTGTGGGGGCCAGTGCGTTTGGTGACTTGAGTTCGATACCTGGGAGCCACATGGGGGAAAGAGAACAGGCTCCCCAAAACTGTCCTCTGATTTTCACATACACACACGGCAATGTATCCCTCCAGAGACACACAATGAAAAAACACAACTCATCACACCTCTCCTCAGCTCCTCAAACTTCTCGGAGCCGGAACTAGGCTTGGGCCCAACTATCTGTGCCTACAAAGCTTCCAGATGCTTCTAAAGAAGTCAGTGCCCAAACTGGAGCCCTGCTATAAACCTATAAACCTCATGCACTAAGGGCATTCAACTCCTACAGCCACGCGTACCTCCTTAGGGTTCCACGCTCTCTCAAAACAGTGGTTGGTGTGGCAGACTGGGGATCTGGGGTGCAAACGCATGAGCCTGTGGGTGGACATTTCACATTCAAGCTGTAGGAGATGTTACCCCCCAGGAGAAAGTGACGTGGTGAAGGGTAACTTCTCAGGGTTTTAGAAGCATCAAATTTGAAATTAGAGAATTGCCTTCAACTAGGAGGAGGAGACAAATGCCTGCATCCCCAGGCTGGTTAAGACGAAACATCCCAGAGAAACCTGCTGTACTTAGAGAGTATAAGTTCTTGTCCAAAGGCGTTTGAAGTGTGTATGTTGGAGGGGGGTGCTGGGAGAGGAAGAGCCTCTGATGGCTAAACGAAGCACCTTATATCCCAATACACAAGGGGCTGGCAGTTCTGAGAGAGGCAATGCCACATATTGAGGGCACCTACACAGCTTCTCAAGTCCATTGTCATCTCTTGAAGACATATATTTCCAGATCACCTCACGGGTGTCCAACACTGAAATACAACGCTGCCCTCTGTAAAGGTGTTGGACCTCACTCATAGTTCTCCAGGGATACACCTGGCCTGTGGGCTGTAGGCTGGACATGCCTGAAGCCCAGCTGGAAGAGACACTCTGGAGAAGTCAATTTTCTGACTGTGAACTATTTTCAAGGGACATACCAAGAACAGCATGGTGGTTACTTTCAACCTCACTGTGACCAAATCCCTGACAAGCACTTCTTAAGGGAGGAAGGCTTCATTCTGGCTCATGATTCGAGGGGAAACAGTGGGCAAGACATGGTGTTGAGTGGTATGCTGACATCTCAGAGGATTGGGAGGCACAGAGAACTTGATCAAAACTGGGGGCAGGATACAGCCCATAACATACTCCACCCCCAGTGACCCAAATCTCCTAAATGATCCATATTCTCCTCAAATAGGGCCTCCTTAAATAGACTCATTCAACACATGAGCCCGTGGGGGCATTTAAGCTTCAAACCCTAATCAGTGCTACTAGGAGAAGGCTCCATGGTGAAGGGCAGATCCTTAGAGCTTCAGGTCAGCCATTGGGTCATAAAACAAAAGAAGGTTAGGGGCAGGTTTTTTTGCTGCATGGACACTGCGCACAAATATCGAGAGCCCTATGCCATGAGACATATCATCTGTTTGCTGTCGGCATGTCCACTATGCTCGGCTGCTGCTCTGACCCTTCTCACTAAAATCTAATGGCAGCTACCAGGCTATGATGACCCAAAGTGTTTCCAGACCCTGCCAAAGATCTTGCAGGGAGCAAGTCTGTCTCACCCTGCAAAGTCCTGGATTCTACTAGGAAGTGGGAAAGGGGAGTGAGGAATGGCTCCCTTCCACCGCTCTCCAGGCAGCCTGGCCTAGGACAGGTCCAGCAGCCTGGAGTTCAGGACCTAGCTAGTGCTTGCTGAGGCAGACTTCTTGCAGCCATCTTGAGCTCAGGTGTTCCCCTGGCTTGCTGAGCTCGGGTCTCCTAAGGGTAAATATGGGCAATCCAGCCTCTCGCCTTTCATTTTGCTAGCCCGGCTCCCAACATGCCTTTTGTTCCCTATACCCAAGCCTCATCTGCTTCCAACCTGAGATGATCGGCAACCTGCTGGATTCACACTGCCCGTTCAGAATACCTGCACAGTGTTAACCAAACCTGTCCTGGGGGAAGAGAACAAGGGCCTCTCCTGTTGGAGTGGAGTGGATGGTGGATACACTCCAGGCAGGGCTCATCTGAATTCACAACCTCCCAAGCAAGGGAAGAAACTGTTTGGCGGCAATGAGTTAAAGGATGCTTATATTTATTAACTCTTTCAAAACCCGCCCTTCGCCCACAGCTGTGATGAATCTGTGGGTGCAAGTATTTCCATGGTCTTTGTAATTTCTACCCCGTAAACTGTACTGGGAGAGAATTTCTGATCCAAGCCCCATTGAGGTACATATCAGATGGCAATCACCAGAGTCAGCTGCACCAGGTTCAGGCCACCAACACACCCCTGCTCCGTTACCAGGGCTCAGAAGAACAAGGACTCTGAGACTCAGGCTGAAGAGGGAAGATGTGTTTGCTATGGGAATTCCTCAGAGTCTATCACCTTTTTCTTGACCTGAGGAGGCAGCTACAGACAGACGCCTAACGCATCATCATTATGGCCAGAGAGAGGAGACACTTCCTGCTTCACCAAGATGAGATCGGATGTGAGATATACACATGCTCTACAGGAGCGAAAACAGTCTTCTGGCTTGTCCAGAGGAAGAGCCTCCAGGCTTGAGTGATTTTGGAGGCTTAGCTTCTCCCTCTGTAATATGGCTTCACCTGGGTTCTTGTGGGGCGCTCACAAGGCTACCATCCAGTGTACAGCATGAACACCATGGGGTAGCCACGTGAACTGAAACAGCTGTGCAGAGAGGGGGTGTTCAGGGTTCAGCAAGGGTGGCTTCCTGGGTTTAACCTGCCAAATGCTCTAGCGTCTTTGGTGAGGGTCACCCATGTTCTGTAGTTTCTTGTGCCTCCTTGAACTCAGGAAAGGGAAGTATGGCAGTCTTGGGCCACTTCCCAGGGTTGGGGGGAGGGCAGCTGGGTTCCTCTGAAAGCACATTCAGGGATTAGGGTCCCTGGGGACATAGCAGAAGGACGTAAAGGGCAGGACCCTGTCTGCCTTCATTTCAAACACTGAGTGAAGTAGCCACATCCCATCACAAGGCTCGGAGGCAATGAGGTGCAGGGGCTTGTTACAAGCTGCAATAATTGCATGGGTAGAACACAGAATGCTCACCAGGATGTTCCCGAAGCTTCTGTAGAAGAATGCTAGGTTCTTACAGACGGGACAGAGTGGATGCGGCAGGCACGGATGTTTTTATTCAATATGGCTCTATTAATAAGAGAAGATAGTACGTACATGGCTCTTGAGTCTCTCGGTGACTTTAATTCCCCTCCATCCCATTACCCTTCTGGTTGACTTAGGAGTTTGTTCACAGAATCTTGGGTCACATCAGAGCACATTCCTGTGACTTCGGCCTGAAGGATGGCGTTTTCTAGGGAAGATGGAGTTGCTGGATTTGATGGTGGGAAATGCAGACTGCTCTTTGTTCTGGCCCAGTTTCGAGGAGCAATTTGATCACTAAGACTCATGTAGAATGGGTCCTAATCTTGAAATGAGATCTACCTCCAACCCTTTCCTTTTGCTTTCTGTCTTTCAAGGAAGGCCCATTTGCATACGCCATGGTTATCTGCAGCCATGGTTACTTAAGGACAGTCTGCTGTGACAGTTCCCAGTGGGAATTGCCCATCCAGGAGCCCTGGTCCCCATGCCTCACCCTATCTGCTCTGTTTACCTCAGAACAATTACAACCTGAAGTGAAATCCGCCTGCAGACAAAGTCAGATGCTTGGTTCTGATAAAACTAAGTAGAACTGCCTGGAAAAGACACTCCTCCCTGTCCCTGGGTCACGCATGAGCTCAGACCCACAAAGGTGTAACCAGGACACAAGGTTGAAGAAGGACCCAGCCTCTGGTGTGCCTTTTTAAAACCACCATTTTTCTGACTTCTGCATGCTCGATATGCCGCAGGCAAACTGGGCATGAGCTAAACTTGCCGCCTATTGTCCCCAGTGGTCTTTTAGATCCTCTGAAAGGCCAGGATTTGAAGAAATGCTATTGCAAGGCTAGAGAGATAGCTCTGTTACATACAAGGTTGGTGTAGAAGCATGAGGACCTGAGTTCGATTCCCAGACCACATGTTTAAAAAAAAAGGGGGGGCACTGATCATGAGGTCAGGAAGATGGCTGGGTGAGTGGAGGTGCTTGCCACACAAGCTTGGTGACCCGAGGAGGAACAAACTCCATAAAGTTGTCCTCTTGCCTTCACTTGCATGGCATGGTATACACATGCCCAGACTCACACATCTCATGCAATAGTAATAATAATAATTAACACTATAAACAACAAGCTGGGCACGGTGGTGTATGCCTGCAATCTTCAGGCTTGGGAGGTGGAGACAGGAGGCTATATCAGCTAGCCTGCCAACTAGTGAGCCCCGGGTTCAGTGAGAGACCCTGTCTCAAAACAAAACAGTGTGGAGAGTGGGAGCAGGAGATACCCGGCATCTGACATCAATGTCTGATATCCATGTGCACGCACACACATGAGCGCACACATACACATGCACATACACATGATGTATATGATTGATACACATGCACACAAGAAGAGCTAGCGACCAAGTGTACTGAGGATGCCAAAGAAGGTTCTAGTTCGAGGGGTAGCAAGGGCTTTCCTTGTCTGTCCAGGGCTGTCATAGCTGGAAGATGCAGCAAATATCTACAGAGCGCTAAACAGCCCCGCCCCCGCCCCACATTCCTGTGCACCTGGATCTCAGATTCGACTTCATCTGGAAATAGTCTTTGTTAATATCATTAATTATGAATCTTTGGGGAGGGGACATTCATGAGATAAAATCTTCCTGGGCCTTATTCAGCAGCTAGCTAGCATCATTCTACAAAACATCCTGAGAGGCACAGGCAGAGACCACACAGAGAAGTTCTGTATAGACAGAGGCAGAGACGGGAGCTACAGTTGCAACCCAGGGAGCATGAGTGGCCACCAGAAGGTGCATGAGGCGGGAAGGCTCCTTCCCGTTAGCTTTCTGAGGAAGCAAACCTCTGTGGAAACCTTGGCTCTGCATTTCTGCCTTACAGAATTGAGAGTAAATAGTGACCCTGGTTTGAAGTCATTCGCCGTATGGAAGCCCATTGCCACAGACCACGAGTGCTGGGGATGGAACCCATGTCCTCATGTTTGAGCATCAAGCACTTTACTAACTGGGCCATTTCCTTGACCTCTATGACCTTTTCAAATTTCATTTTCCATTGAGGGCAAGGTGGCTACCCCTCCAGATTTCATTGGAAAAACAGAAGCCATGAGCGGTTATGACTTCATTTCCAGGCCTGGCAGCTGCCCAGAGCCAACACCTTCAACACCATCATCCTCCATCTCCCACCCCATCCCCACCCTCAGAAGCACTTGTGGGTTGACTCTTGAGACATCAAGCTTCTTGACAGCAAGTCTAGATATACAACATTTAAATAATTCATATTGACGGGAACTGAAATCATTGCGTAACTGGCTCTCTGGTCCTTCAACCTGCAGAGTCGATAAACGTCACTCCTTTGATGGCAAACAATTGCATGGGATGCATGCAAAGACTGCAATAGACAGGCCGATGCGCAGCTATCAGTCACAGTTACAGGAAAAGGCGGGAAATGGACAAACTCCCAGTTACCAGGAGATAACAAGGTATTCAGCTCAATGAGCACCTTGTCCCGTTCCTGCGTCTATGTGACCACCCTCCTGTTTGAGGCTCTCTCTGGAATGCTGTGGGCCACACAGGGATGCTCATCCCTACAGGTCACGGGACCTATAACAGACAGGCCCTCTTTCTTTGCTATGGCTCTTCACCAGACCAATGCTCAGTCTCTGGAGGTCCAGAGATGCTCTGGCGACAGCCCGGGGTGAAACAGGTAGCTGAGGTGGACCATGAGGGCAAGAGAATCCCAGATGAGATCACTGAGGAGCTGCACGTCTCTATTATCTGTGCCCGGCACCAGGGTGGGTGGGGGTGAAGAGAACCCTTTCTCTCAGGCTTGAGGACTACCCCACCTCTTAGTGCCCCAGTTTCACCATCTACATGCGAGGAGAACGACATCTTGTCTCTTGTAGTGTCGTGACATTTAAGTGAGATCCACTGTAGAGAAGGTTCCACACAGGACTCGAACAGCCAGCATTCTGCACACACCTGGCTCTTTTCAAGCCTTTGATCAGCTACTTAGAAACTGCTGGCAGTAGCATGGTGCCCTAGAGGACATGTCTGCCACCAACCTCCTGTTCCATGGCCCTGCTGGGCACAGGTACAGAGTGAACTCTCTTGTTTGCCTGTGCCCAAGGTATCATAGGGATTAGAGGGGTGGTTTAGAGGTTAAGAGCACTTGCTGATCTTTCAGAGGACCTGGAACTTGTTCTTGCACCCACACGAGAGTGTGCAACCATCTGTAATCCCAGCTCCAGGGGATCTAATGCTCTCTTCTGCCCTCTACTGGCAAGACACACACATGCACACACTCCTTCCCTGGGAAGATGCAAACAATGTCTTCGCTAGCTTCATGAGGTCCCAATGACAAAGAGAAGTAAAATTCCACTAGTTTGCCCTGAGAAACCAACATGTTTACCAGGCTGTCTTATAGAGCAAGTGACCCCCAGCAGATCCACTAGGTCTTTGTCAGTCATGGAGGTTGGCCTCCCCATAGCCACATAGATGGACCCACCATACACCCCCATTTTACCTCCGCCAGCCTACACACTCAAGCCTCTTTGAGACCTTACGTGTATAACTAGGGCAGACAGAACTCCATTCAATGGCTGAGGAGTAGCTAAAATCTGAGGTCAGGGTCTTCCTATGAATGACGGTGTCCAGCAAGGCCAGTGTGAGGGAGTTTTGCAAGAAGGCACAGCTGTTCCAATGAAGAGGTGGCTGTTGGCTTGGAGGACGACAGTGTGCTGCAACAGAGGAAGACCAGATACACGTACCACTCGCAGGTCCTTGATGGTCACCTCTTGGGCATCAGTGACAGCTGCTGGGCTAGCTCCGGCTAGATGGGGGTGAGGACTGCTAATAAACAAAAGTCTTCCAATGAAATTGTCTTGTGCACTTGAACACTCTCCCCTAAAACCATGACAGAGGGATGCGGCTCTTAAAAATAAGACTGCCAACAGTAGACCAGTGGGTGGCTTTATTGGCTGGGTGACAGCAGGGTCTCTCTCCCCCCCCCCATTGTGTGTGTGTTCACCTTGTGTGGAAATCTTTAGGTCTGTGTGTGTGTTTGTGTGTGTGTGTATGTGTGTACAACAGCATTCGTCTTGTAGGGAAGACAGGAAGAAATGAGGGTGCGCACTGCACTGTACACAGCGATCGGCCAATGAAGGTCATTGTCTCATTGTCTGCTGTACCAAGTCTAGAGGTGGCTGTGACTCAGTGACCCTGCAGAGCCCCACCCCACCTGCTGCCTCGCCTTCCTCTCCCTCTCGCTCCAGCTAATCCGCATTACCAAGATTATCTCCCGGTAGTCACAGAGCTGCAGCCCAGGGACTTGGGTTTAATCTCGCTTTAATAACAGGTTCTTAAACACATTTGAAAACAAAATTATGATGCCCTTTTATCCCTCTGGTTAAGCTAAGTGCCCTTCCTGATACACAGCAATGTGCTGGGGCTTGTGTCGTCCGTTGTCTTAGAGAAGAATGTGTGTGTGTTGGTTGAAGGGAGGTTGGGAGCCGGGAGTCAGGGGATTTCCGCCCTCAAACCCCCCTGGCAACACAGGACACAGCTTCCCAGCGCCAGGACCCATCTCACAGGAAAACTGCTTGTTGCAGGGTAGCGGAGCCTGCAAACTCACTAAGAAAACGAGGGATCTGATTCGGGAGTAGGCTTGGAATGCTGCTTTCGTCTTGGATTTATGGAAAACGTAAAGTTTTACTCTCGCTGGCAGTAGCAAGACGGTGGCTGACTTTCTGGAAGTTTACGAAGCCATTAGTTTCCATTGATTATAAAGCCACAGCCTAAAATGCTGCCTGTGAGGATAAAACAGAGAAAGAATGCCCTGGGTTCAAGGTGAGTGGAGAGGCCAGGTGGCTACTGACATTTATTCTCTTATCTTAACATTCCCCACAGACCCCCAAAAGCCTAGATTTTTATCAAGAACCTCTTCCCTCCTTGGCACCCTACAAGCAATACGATCCCTAATCTCACCATTCATTAGTCACACATTCCTTTGGGTAGATTCTGCTTAATCCTCATGACCTCTTAAAACGTCATATCAAGGTACACACTGGAAATCTCTTTTTTTTTTTTTTTCCTGTGTTAACAGCACGGTAATGTCTGCGCCTGCCTGGAGATGCCCAGAGACAGCATGCACTAGAGATATATAGAAGAGGTGGCACCAGGTACCTGAGCACCACACTCGGCACCCATGGCTCCTATCCCCTCCTCTGCCTTGGTGGGATCACACTACCCTCTTTCCCCTTCACAGACAGAGGACAGAAGCTATGCATGGGTGACCCCAATAAATGACGATAAGGGTGTTAGGGAGATCGCTTGGCTGGTAAAGATCTTGTCATACGACCATGGGACCTGAGTTTAGATATTCAGCACGTACGTAAGATGTTGAGTGGTAGTGTGGCCTGTAATCTCAACCCGGGGAAGGTGGAGACAGGAGGACCCTAGAGCCCACTAGCCAACTGCTCTATCTGAGTTGGGGAGCTCCACTTGGTGAGAGACCCTGTCACAAAAAATAAGGCTGAGGAAGAGTGATTGAAGAAGACACCCAACATTGACCTTTGGCCTCCACAAGCAAACAATGTGTGTGCACACAAATGCACACACACACACACACATTGGAATGTGCTCCCAGCTTGTACATACATGAACACACAGATACAATGGTGATGGATGTATTCAGCCATAGGCATGTAGTGTTCACTGTGGATCGGGCTGTATCCATGAGAACTTCCCTGTCATGACCTGCTCAGAGGTCATGGAGACGTTTAACCTCCACCCAATGTTACAAAGCCAAGAGCTGCTGGGTCTCACTCTGGCCCCGCAAGGATCTGATATCCTGGCAACTGTTTGAGAACTTCTTTCTTCCAGCTGGCTCTTCAGGGCTCCTTACACTTGGTCCCCAAGCAGACACCACTCTTTTGGAAGACTCTGGGAAGTTTAGGAGGTGAGGTGTCGCTGGAGGAAATAGATCACTTGGGGTGGGCCACAGGTTCCCTCACCTCCCCGCCATCTCTGCTTCCTGTCTGCCATGGAGTGAGTAGCTTTCTCTTCCACTACACCCATGACAAAGGTACATAGTCACATCAGCCTTCCGGGTGCCACTGTGATGAATTCACCTAAAAGTGCTGGCTCCTTTTCCTCACAGCCAGGACCCTCCCAACACAGCCCATTCCGGGAGTGTTCATCCGAACCTTTAGGTTGCTTTTGTATGGAGGGTGAATATTGTGTCTCTGCTGCACAGGCCTAAACCTCAGCATCCCCATCTGAGGCCCTGGGACCAGCAGCAGGTGCACTTAGGAACTTGGGAAGGTCCAGATTCCAGGGCTCCAGTCAGAATCTTGGGGTGGTGATGATGGGGGTAGCAATCTGCACTTGAACACGGGCCTGGGTGGCGTGAGTGCCCATAGGAGGTGAGATGTTGCCTTCCTAGCTCATCCTCCTGAGAACTGCTGGGTTAACTTTGTTCTGTTGTCTCGGCCAGGACCATTCTGCTTGCTGGAGGATTCTCTTCTAGTCTCTATCTCTGCACCTGCACCACTCTGAAATGTTTGCTTTTTTCCACATTTTTTTTTTATTTTTGTGTGTATGTCTTAAAGTTTCTGTTGCCGTGAAGAGACACCATGATTATGGTAACTCTTACATAGGAAAGACGTTTATTTGGGGTGGCTTATACTTTCAGAGGTTTAGTCCATTATCCTCATGGTGTGTCTTGGTGTCATGCAGGCTGACATGGTGTTGGAGAAGTAGCCGGGTGCCCTATGTCTTGGCTTGCAGGCAACAGGAAGTGGACTGTCGCATTGGGGGTAGCTTGAGCAGAGGAGACCTCAAAGCTTGTCCCCACAGTGACATACTTCCTCCAACAAGGCCACACCTCCTAAAAGTGCTACTCCCTTTGGGGGCCACTTTCTTTCAAACCATCACAGGGAGTATGTGCATGCCTGTGTGTGCGTGCACATGTCAAGGTTGATGTCAGAAATGGTCTTTGTTTCCTCTTCCATCTTATTCTCCGAGGCAGGACATCTCTCTAAATGGAGCTACTGGGGTTTACCAATATGGCTAGTCTAGCTAGCCAGCTCGCTCTGGGGATTTCCTATCTCCAGGTTCTGAGCCTGGGATTACAGGAGGGCCACCACACCCACCTAGCACTCATGTGGAGTTTCTGGGGATCTGAACTCTGCCCCTTATGCTTGCATGGCTGGTACTCTAACCACCGAGCAATCTACCCAGTTCCCTTACTCTGCATTGCTTTGGGAATAAATGGATGAAACACGCAGACGAAGAAACAGGCTGGTAAATGCTTGGCAGTGACTGGTCGGGGTGAGACTACAGCTCAGTAGGGGACTGCCTGCTTATCACGCAAGAAGCCCCGGGTTCCATCTCCAGCACCACCAAAGGCTGACATGATGGAACAAATCTGTAATCTCAACACTCGAGAGGTGGTAGCAGGAGGCTCAGAAGTTCAAGGTCATCCTCAGCTACACACTGAGTTCAAGAACAGCTTGAGGTTTATGTGACTCAAAACTAAATCAGAAAAATCTGTGCCTTGTAACTTGGTACCTTTTGACTTTTCTGAGGTCTGTCAATTTGTATTTTCTGGTGCCGTGTTTCTCTGATCTAGGCTGGCCCATTCTCAGACTATCTGGGCTTGAGGTTTCAGTGCAAGATTCTAACTTTACAACTCCAGCAGTTCTCAGCAAATGGGAATAACCTGGTGGTCACACTCTCCCGGCAAACAGCCCCTGCCCCTGGCCGCTGAGGGGCACACAGGAGAGCACTGTATAGACGCAATTATTTGGTAAATGCAGAAACATATGAGGATTTCCCTCTCCAGCAAAGAGCTCTGTGCCTCAGCCACCCACATATCCTGGGCAGAGAAGCAAACAGCTCTAATCTGTGTCTGTCGTGGCCGCTAAGCCTGCTTATGATGAAGTATTATCCTAGCGCTCGCTGCACAAGGCGTCTGCCGTCCGGTGATTTAAGCGACCTCTGTTAAGCTCAAACAAACAAAAACCTATAAAGAGGGATTTCACTAATTTACTCTAATGACCGGGAGACCTATCCAAATGTGCTACATTATCAAAGGGTTGAGAAAAATAATTTAAAAATGAAGGAGGTGGAGACATAAATTCACTTTGTTGAACCACCGAAATCCTTGCACAGTGAATTCCAATGTAACAAGTTTCGGGGGACCAGGCTGGGGTCTGGGAGTGGCCATCAGCCCTAGGAACTCAGGAGAGGGGACCCCAAATCCTCTTGTCCCCCAAGCTCTGCTCTCTCCACCAAGGGGAGAAAATGAGTAGAGGGAAGTGGAGGCAGGAGGATCAGAAGTTCAAGGTCATTCTTTTCAGCTACAGAAAGAGTTTGTGTGTGTGTGTGTGTGTGTGTGTGTGAGAGAGAGAGAGAGAGAGAGAGAGAGAGAGAGAGAGAGAGAGAGGAGACACCCAGAGACAGAGACACCCAGAGAGAAACAGAGAGGGGAAGTTCTTTTCTTCTTTTCTTTTCCTAGGCTGGTGTAGCTCCAGCTGTTTCCACGCCCTCCCCATGTGGTTCCTGGGCAGCTCAAAGTGGAATGGACCAGGTGAGTGGGCCTTCCGGCTTGGAGTCAGCAGCCAGCCTGGGATGTCCTGGCTGCTTTAACAAACAGTTCCGACAGGGACCTGGATAGCAGGTGTCTGTCTTCCTCCCCGAGCCTGGGACATGTGGGAAGTACTGGCTTCCCCAAGATGAGACTCTCCTTCCTTTCCCAACCAATGGGCAGGCAGGGTGTACAGTATGTCTGTGAGAGACTGTTAATCAAGCAGGTCCGCTGGGGCCTGGGAAAGACACAACAGAGCCACCGGGTAGCAGCTATCACTTGAGGGGGCTCTATGCTCATTTATGGTGACCAAACCAGTGAGTCTCTGTCAAGGCATGGGCAGGAGCTGGACAAGAGGGAGGCTGGAAGAGAAAGGACATGTAAACTTCTCCAACGGTGGCGACTGTGCCTACAACACCCTTACTGGCTTCTCCTGCTGGCAGAGAGTGCAGAGCTGAGAAGCCATAGCGGGTGTGGGGCACTTTCTGTTCAGCTCTGCTTGACTCTTGCTGGCTTCTCTGCTTGGTGCGGACTGCCCACATGGAGACCTCAGCAATGGCTGTGGGACACTGGATCCAAAGGAAAGTCACCATGGAAGTACAGTGCTCAGGCCGGGCCCGCCACAGAGAAGTGTCCAGTCTGGAGCGTCAGTAGTCCTGCGGCCCAGAAGGCCAGGCTCAGGTAACAATCTAGAGAGTGAGGGGCCTTTCTAGGCTCACTGCTAGATTTTGACTGCTGTGACCCATCCCTGTACAGTTATTGAACACCTACTCTGTCCTAGGTACCAACGGTATACAGGCCCTCACTCCTTTAATCCCGAGTGGCTGAGTTAAGATCCCTGTGGGAGGTGCTTTCTAGGTGATGGATTGATGGTGGAATGGGAGTGGAAGGCGGAAGGCGGTTGAGCAGTGACTGTGTGGATAAACCAACATATAAATACACCATTCTGAGCAGGGGATAGACTAAGGAAGAGGAGGAGAAGGTAGAGGAGGGAGAGAGGGAAGGAGGGAGAAAACCAAACAATGCCAAACCCCAAACCAACTGAGTGAAGGCTGTATGGCTGTATGATCTTAGAAATGGCTTTTTTTTTTTTTAACCGGAGAGCGGGGCTCCAGTTTCAAATTACTTCTCATGGGCACTGTGAGTTGTCGAAGGTAAAGGGCATTCATCATAGATTTATAACGGGGACAGAATGGCACGGTCGGGGTCCTTACAAGGCCTCAGCTCTCTCAACACAATCGGTCTTCAGACGCCAGTGTGGTCTGTTTTGACTATTCACTCCCGATGTGGGCCTCTTTTCTGCCAGCTGACCCTCCCTGTACAGGCCTCATTTTAGCTCCAGAAACTCTGCAAGAATTAAAAAAAAAAAAGCCCAAAAGAACAACAACAACAACAAAACCCCACAGCAATATTTTGGGAAAATTGCAAAGCGTAGGATGATTTTCTTCTTGGGGACATTATGTCCTCTTGATACGCCGTGTGGCGCTCCTTGGGGTCATGACAGAGACCACTCCCCCCTTTGACTGAAGGAAGTTGTGTAGGTGAGGAGAGGGCCCCTGGCTTCAGGTCACCCGTCAGGGAGCCATCACCACCATAAGCTACATTATGCGTTCTTCTTCCTCCCGGCTTCATTTTAGACCTCACAATTATCCTCTCAGGAAAAATAGCCCCAATCAAAATTGTGGAAAATAGATTCAATCAAATGTTCTTTTCGACGACGCTTCCACAGAACACACTCATCAAGGCCAAGTTCACTCGGCAGGGCCAGCTTTGAGGGTTGTACCAGCTCACCCCCACTCATTCACAGACGCATTTATAGTTCTGGGGTGGCTGGGGGAAGAAACCCTAACCCCCAGGCTCCTCATGAAGTCTTCTAGGGTTTGGTGCAAAGGTTAAGAGACGACAGGCTGATTTCTCTCACACTGGCCCCGAGTCCAGAATCTTCAGCAGAGCAGACACACATCCCCTGTTGCCAGCACCCAGTAGGAGCTCACTCGTTCAGCGTACCAAGGCACCTGCCCCCAACATGACAAAGTTTAAGCTGCCTGCCACCCAAGCAAGTATAATGCTTCTTCTAAACATAAGAAGCAGAACCCATTTCCCAGTTTTCCTTCTCAGGGGTCTGTGCAATTCTTGGGCTCTAGTAAGCACTCAAACTTCGCTTCTTGTGTCTGGCTTGATTCTTCAAAGACCCAACAAGTCATCTTAAGGATGGTCCACATTGAAATGTGTTTGCTGAATCCTCGGGTCACCTGCGCTGGCTTCCAGGCTCATGGGCTTCAGAAGGACCTGCCCTGGAGGTCGGCTTCCTCTCCTGGCACCTTCTGACTGCACACGCGCACATGCCCGAGTGGCATATGTGGCTGTCAGTGGAAGCCTGTCCATTCTTAGATGTCTCCATCTTCAGAGTTGTGACCCTTCTTTCCTCTCCCACTTTGAAATATTTGTGAGAGACAAATACTAAGGAGCCAGGGCTCTACCCTTGAGTCTAATGTTAACATTGGCTTTGACCTGGATCCTCATGAAATACCGCTGCAGATCTCCGATTCCAGAGTGAAGCATCCTCTCTCTCTCTCTCTCTCTCTCTCTCTCTCTCTGTCTGTCTGTCTGTGTCTGTCTGTCTTGTCTGTCTCTTTCTCTCTCTGTGTCTCTCTCTGCAGGCTGTGCTGGGGGAAGGGGTGGGGGTGGGGCTTCTGTATTTTATTAGATCAGCTCCCATCACGTGCCCTCCCATCAGAAAACGGAAAGCAGCTTGTGGAGACCAGATAACCTGTCAGATACCCTCCACTCGCTAGCTAACATCGCTACTCATAGTCCTTCTTCACAGCTCATACCTTTCAAACCTTTTAAAAAAGGTTTTCCATTATAAATCAACAAAAACACCTTCCCAGCATGACGCTCTTGAAATAGACAAGAAAGATGATGAGGGCGGTGGTGGCAGGGAAGGGGAGGGAAGAGGGAGGGGGAGGGGGGATGGCCTCTTTCCTCTTGCCCAGAGCTAAGCAGTGCAGATATCTTTCCTGGCCTCTTCTTGGTGGTGGCCCTTGCATAAACATTGTCGTCCCGCCCCCCTGTGACGTCATGCCTGTTTTCTTCCTGTGGGCTTTTCTGCTTGACTCTATTTACTGTGCCACCAGGACAGGAGGCAAATGGGAACCAGAGACTCACAAGGAAAGAAGTTCTGGATGTCTCTGCTTTACTGACATAGGAATGGGCACACTGTGGCTGGGGGAGGGGCAGCCGTGGAAGCTGCAAGGCCAGCTGGGAGCTTGAGAGCACCTGGAGGCGGATGCTTGACTCTGACCCAGCTTTCCTGGCAAGATTCTTGTCAGGTTCAGCTAGCACGGCTGTCCCAAGGGGCTCACCTCCAAGGATCAGAGCGAAGGGAAGGGGTCACATGTGATTTTAGATTGGTTCTTTGCAGTCTGTGTATGCCAGTGTGTACAAGGCAGAAGAGGAGAAACAAGGAGCATTGTAGCTTCTGCTGGAACAGATCTGACAATGCCAAGCCCCGTTTCCAGTGTGGCAGGGATGTGGACATGAGCAGGCCCTGGGGTCTGTAGATGCACAGGCTCCCTCCCATCTGGATGACTGAAGCATTTGCCAGACAACAGGGTCACTTGTATGCCTGCGTTCTAAAATGATGTTTGGTCTTTATATATATATATCTTTATATGCATGTGTGTACATGCACATATTTTAAAAATATATTTGTGTATGTGCGCTTGCATGTGGAAGCCAGAGAACAGCTTCAGGTATTGTTCTTGCTTTGTGTTTGTTTGTTTGCTTATTTTGTTTGTTTGTTTTGAGGCAAGGTCTTTCACTCTCTTGGAACTTGCCAAGTAGGTGAGACCTATCTCTGCCTCCCCAGCGCTGGATTTTCTTTTACGTGGGTTCTGGGGATCAAATTCAGGTCCTCAAACAACTTACTGAATGAGCTATTTCCTCGGCCCCACAATCTAACTAGCTTTTTAATTTTTTATTTTACACACACACACACACACACTCACACACGTGTATAAATGATGATGTGTACTTGCCACAGTGTGTGCAAGAGTTGGTTCTCTCTTTCTACCATGTGAGTCCTGGGGAATCCAACATAGGTCACCAGGCTTGGCAGCAAGTGCCTTTACCTGCTGAGCCATCTTGCCAGACCTCTTACTAGAGGCTCCATGAAACTCCATAGCCTCTCCCTAAGTTAAAGACAGAACCAGACTGTGCCATTTCAACCATGACCTCCAAAGCAACCTTGGGAACAAGCCAAATTCCTCTGAACCCAAGGTGAATGACTCCAGGATCTCCAGAACGCTAGGAACAGCAGCTTAGCCCCGCAGCAAGGTGGTCCAGTGCAGCGGAGGCTCGTGGGTTTGCATCTCTTTGCATTCCTTTCACATAATGTTGCAATTGACTGCAGGCTGTTTTGACCATTACTTTTCCATGCAACGGGAAAAACGATGCCCCGGGGTCTGATTATTAAAATATGTTGCTCTTCCATATTTAAACAGCGGGATGACTTTTTCAAGCTTTAAAATGAGCCAAAGGGAACTCGTGCAAGGTACAGGGAAACCTCATCCCCTACCAGCGGGAACCAGGAAGTACGAGGAGAAAAAGGGAGGCACCGATGGAGAAGGTGACCACCACGCGACAGCTGCCCCAGACTTTGAGTGGTGGGAACTTGAGGAGCCTTCACCAGACATCTCTGGGTCTCACCTTGCTTGTCCTTTGGCTTCTTTCACTAGTCCATGGGGACAGAAGGAAAGGAATTGGGTCTCCGAGAAAGGAAACACCAACTAGTGGCTGTTTAGTGGCAAGTCAGATTTAGTGACTATCTGCTTCATGCTTCTGCCAGCATGCCTCCCAAGCCACGATGGACTATAAACACAGACTAAGAGCCAAACTAAGCCTTTCGCTCTTTAAGTTGCTTTTGCAAGTATTTCATGGCAGCAACAAGAAAAGTGACCAGGAGAGGAGGTGACAGTGGAAACCTAGTGAAGAAGTAAGTATTACAAGTCTCTTGAACGCCTGTCCTCAGCAATGGCTATAACCAGGGACTGGTGTGTGTACTATCCTGTGCTGTGTCCCAGGAAGCCTGCAGTGGAGAGATGGGAACCCAGCTTGAATCTCCCCATTGCAACAGAAGGAGGCCTTGTCTGCCTGCAAAAGAGCTGCTGGGCTCTGAGCAAACCCCAGTAGGCCCAGGCGCCCGGAACCTGGCAAGGCAGACGAGGCAGCTCATTAGGCCATAATTTTATTAAGCAACACTTCACACGGTAAATAATTTGAAGCTTTAAAAGCTGCAATAGAGGGATGTTTTTAAACTTGGTTAGAGAAACAGATTGGATTTTTAAAAAATATTGCCGTTTCAGGCCCAGCACAGTGAGGGCATTTTTTATAAAACCTTCCACGGACTTCTAGCCTTTATACGCACGTGGTCTTCCATTGGTACCTTGTTGGAAGGGCACAGAGACAATCGCCATGTTACAGAGAGAGGTCTCCAGCTGGGGCAGAATACCCCGTTTTCTGATCTCACAGGGCAGCAGGATCCTGGGAGTCAGCAACACGCAAGGCTGATGTGTGGTGGCAGGCATAGTGAGGGAGGCACTAAGTAGCCACGGGGAGGGGGGAGGGGAGCTTTACCTCCCGATCCTGGATGGTGCAAAGAAACCAGAGCATAGATGTGTTACAGTGTTCAGCGGCCACTGAGACCATCTCTGTGCTGCCCACAAAGCGAGGAAAGAACAGTAGGTAGACCTGGAAATTTATAGCCAATGAGAGAGAACCAGGCTGAGGGACTGAGGCCAGGATAAAGCTGCTTAGACACTCGGCCTTGTGTGCCTGAGCCATCAAAGCCCAGCCTCCCCTCACAGATGGACTCTTCTCCCCAGAGCCTTTGTGCCACTCCAGATAAACTATGGCCACAAAGCCCAATGTCTCTGACAGGGAAGATTTCCAGATGCCCAGCTTCAAGGAGACATTTGACCACTAAAAGTGTTGACGTTCAACATTAATTTTTAATGCCACTGAAAAACCATTAAGCTGGTGTATATGATGGCTCCCATCTTTACAGCTGGCCATTTCATTTCCAGCTTGGAGAGTGGCTGGGGACTGTCCCCAGAGAGATGTCCTAGTTGCTTTGTACGTCAGGTTTGAAAGGGTGGTCCCTGCCTCTTGCCCCAGCTTCTACTGTTGGACCTTCTGGGGGATAAGAGCCCCAATCAAGAGCACAAATCTCTGAAGCTTTGGAATTGGGGTGATGTCTGTGTAGCCTTTCAGACAGGGGAGACTCATGAAGGGTATCTTGATGTGGGATTCCCCTCTGTATGCTGTGAATATCATTGGTTAATAAAGAAACTGGCTTGGCCTGATAGGGTAAAACAGAGCTAGGTGGGGAAAACTAAACTAAATGCTGGTAGGAAGAAGGTGGGGTCAGAGAGAAGCCATGTAGTCCTACCAGAAATAGATGCCAGAACTTTACCCTGTAAGCCACAGCCTCGAGGCGATACACAGATTAATAGAAATGGGTTAACTTAAGATGTAAGAGTTAGCCAATAAGAAGCTAGAGCTAATGGGCCAAGCAGTGATTTAAATAATACAGTTTCTGTGTGATTATTTCGGGGCTGAGCAGCCGGAAACCAACAAGCGACCTCCTTTTAACAGCATCTGGCCAAAGAGTGCCAGAAAAGTGTCTCGGGAGACCAAAGACACATCAATGTGACTCCAGCTCAGGGTGTAGGAGATGATGCCAGAAGGGTAGACCAGAGAAGACCTGGGAAGATGGCAGGGACACCAAAGAAACCAGATGTGACCTGGTCCAGTAGAAGACGCTGTTGGTATAGATGTAGAGGGGTGGGCAGTAGAGACGGCAGATTACAGCGTACGAGAGGCTGGGGCACCTGTGGAAGGATGCTGCTAGTCGGCCATGGGATCCTGCATTGGATGAGTGGAAGGAGGAGGAAGAAATGGAAGGATAAAGGCTATTCAAGGGGCACGCTCACCCCTGTCCTTCCAGAGGCGACTCATCTTCCAGTCACCTTCCCTGCCTGAGCAGACACACCCATTTCCCACAGTCCTTAGTGGTCATTCAATTTTTACCAAACAGGCTTGATAAAATAGACTGTAGCACGAATAATGAAAACCAGAGAAAGATATTGGGGTTCAACCTGAAGATCAGAAAAGCAAAGCAGTCAAGCCACTAGAGAGTTCTAACTTCTAAGAAATTCTCAGACTGAAAGAGAACGAGTTCCTGTCTCATCCCGGCTTATAGTCCTCTCTAGTGTGGGGATTAAAGGCGTGCAGTACTACTGCCTGGCTTCTATGGCAAGCTAGTGTGGCTACTGGGATTAAAGGTGTGTGCCACCACTGCCTGGTCTGCATGTGGCTGTTTTACTGTCTGATCTTCAGGCCAGCTTTATTTGTTAACATACAAATGAAATATCACTACAATAGGCTTGAGGACATTGGGTGGGTCTCTCTGAGAATGATCAAGGTTCACAGGCAAGGGGCAGTAAAAGATGGAGGAGTAGGGTGTGCTGTGTAGTATTAGGCTATCTGGTCCCCACTGCTAACTTGACACATGCACATGTAACTCTTGGAAACAACAACAAGAAGAAATGCAAAGAGAGGGGAAAGAATGGCATATTCTGTCCAAACCTGTGACTCCCAGCTCTGTGCCTGGGTTCTGTGTCACTGAGTTTCACCAACTTCAGATCAGAAGTATTTGGAACGAATTACAGAAGTTTCTGAAAAGCAAACCTTGAATGAGTCTTGCTCTATGAGCTATGTTAAAGGCATGGAAATAAAGTGGTGTGAGACGCTCACTGCTGGAGCTTCCTGAGGAATCAGGAACCCTCTCTCTTTCTCTAGTACTTCTTGTTTTAGCGTCCTTGGCCTAGTCTAGTTCACGGAGCACGCTACCTATGATAGTTGTGATTGTACCAAACATGTAGACCTTTGCTTTAGTGTTGAGGATAGAGCTTGGAGACCGGGGCATACCTAAGCAGGTACCCTACTACAGAGGTACCCCAGATGCGACGCTTGCTTCCTAGTCCACATTTGCTAAACAGCACAGCCAAGGGGCTATTTCTACAGCACTCACATTTGTGTAAGGCACCAAGAAGCACTTAGAGGCGATCATGGAAAGCATTTGGGAAGACATGCAGAGGTCGTGGATTAACAGAAACAGGTTAATTTAAGTTATAAGAGCCAGTTGGGAACAAGCCTAAGCTAAAAGCCAAGCTTTCATAATTAATAAGTCTCCATGTCATTACTAGGGAGCTGGTGATCCCCCAAACAGTCTGACAAAAAAGACCAGCTACACAGTGGTCATAGGCAGATACTGCCATCTTCCATAAGGGACTTGGGCACCCTTAAGTGTTGGTATCTGTGGTGGAGCCTAGAACCAATCCTCTCCTAGACGCTAAGGAGGTGACAGTCACCGGACCTCACATTGTTAAATGCATGTTGCCGTTCTGCCACAAACAGGGAATTACTACTATGAAGAAACAAGTATGTTAGTCTCTCCAGGCCATTTCTGGAGAAGGACACGGTTATCCATACCTGGCTCATATCCAGAAAAGTGGTCAAGGGTAGGTATATGCGGGTGCCCACAGAATGAAGTCCCACAAGGGAACTTCTACAGGGACATGCAAGGAGATGAACTCCTGCTTCCCTTGCCCGCCTCACCAAGAACAGCACAAGTCCATCTGAAGGGGAAGGATGACGATGGCCTCATAGCCTCTAATGGCAGAGTAGGTCAGAAGATGAGCAGAATTCAGATATGCGGATTTAAAAAAAGGCAAGAAAAAGGACTGGGGAGATGTGTCCGTGGGTAAAAGGTTTGCTACATTAAGCATCAGGACCAGAGTCCCAGCACCCACATAAAAAGCCAGGACCGATTGCACCTGCTTGTGACTCTGACATGGAGCAGGAGGAGTCAGGAGGATCCCAAGGACGTGTTGGCCAGCCGGTCTAGATGAACTGAGAAACTCTGGGCCAGCAGGAGACTCTGCCTCAAAAAGTCAGGTGGAGATAGATAGAAGACACCTAGTGTCAACCTGTGTCTTCCACTTGTACACACACACACACACACACACACACACACACACACGGAGTCTTCTATATAACAAAGCATTTCCATGCAATGCTCTTAACAGTTACCCTCTATGTGAATGTGTACACAGGTTCGATTTTCAATACAAACAAATATTTAGTGCATCCAAACTCATTTTGACTGGTACCATCAGGGTAAACACTCCCTCAAGAATCCTCCTGTGAACCCACTGGTGCCCACCATCCTGTCCCAGAAGGCTTAGCTAGCACCTACTGAGGGTGATGTGGGAGAGAGGAGAAAAATGCAAATCACAGAAAGGCCCCGCAAAACTCAAAACAGCAACAGAGATGCTCACACGAGCTGTGTCTCATCTTGCTTTATTTTAGCTTGACAGCTTGGCGATCACCCTTGGGTTTGACAGGGAACTGTGAAAATGTTCATTTTGTCTTCCCCAGACTTCTCTAGCCAATCAAAAATAATGCTTATTAAAATCCAAGGGGCTTACCAGAAGCTTCAGTGTAACCTTAAAAGTCAACCTCAGACCTCTCCCACAGTCTCTGAGGCTGGAGTTCCAATACCAGGTGAGTTCCAATACCAGGTGCAGAGGCTGAAGAGATGGCTCAGTGTGGTTGAAATGCCTGACCTGAGTTCGAACCCATGTAAAGCCAGTAGCACACCTGCAACCCCAGCACTCCCGTGAGAAGAGGATAGTAGAGATGGGGGCTCCCTGGAAGCTTGCAGACTAGCTAGACCATCATATGTAGCCATGAACAACAGAGACCACATCTGAAACAAAGAGGAAGAGGAGGGCCAACACCTGAGGCTGTCCTCTGAGCTCCACACCTGTGTTATTGTACGTGTGCCCACATGCACACACGAACACACACAAATGGGCAAACAAACACACACTACACACGCATACACATCATACAAACAAAAGCCAGGCAAGGCAGCACACACCTGCAATCCTAACACCAGGGAGTCAGAGCTTGTAGGGGGTGTGGGGGTATGGGGGGGGGGTCGGTAGGGTCCTTGAGTTTGCCGGCCTGGCAAATTGGTGAGTTTCAGGATCAATGAGAGACACTGCGTCAAAAAACAAGGTGAAGAACAATCTAGAGAGATGTCCAGCAATGACCTTTGGCCTCCACACACACACATGTCCATACATGTACAGATGCACACACACACACATAGGTACAACATAGACCTTTGGGGCACACACCTCTGAGCCAGCTTGCACTTTGTACTCCAGCTTCTTGTCTAGGAGGAGAGCAACTGCCTGGGAATTTTCACGCGCCCAGCCAGCGAGGATGTGGGTTCCGCACCCTCTCACACTCTCTCGGGTACACAGGGTGAGGTGAGAAGCTGTGATATGCGCCACCTGGAGCCACACATCTTCATGTCAGCATGCAGCGCGGTGCCAGCTGGAAGCTCGGGAATGAGCCTCCCTAGGTGGAAGAACTGTGGGTAGGAGGGAATTGGACCAGAGAGGGAGGGAGACGGGAGGAGGGAAAGGACGGAGGAGGAAGGCAAGGGAAGGAGGGAGAGAAGAGGAGGGAGGGAGGGAGGGAGGGAGGGAGGGAGGGAGGGAGAGAGAGAGAGAGAGAGAGAGAGAG
>NW_026068063.1:904328-1021640 GCF_014885135.2 Alexandromys fortis | reverse complement strand
GAAGAAAAGGGAAGGAGGGAGAGAGGAGAGAGAGAGAGAGAGAGAGAGAGAGAGAGAGAGAGACACTGTAGGCTATAGGGAAAGAGGGAAGAGGAATGAAGGGGGGGGAGATTGAAATTGTAGGCCATATGGCTACAAGGCTTCAGGACCTTAGTGTCACCTGTAGGACTTTTTATCCTTCAGGTGCAGACAAATGGATCCCTTCTGGAAATCCCCAACCTGGACTGGGGAGATGGCTCAGGGGGTAAAGTGCTTGCTGCACAAGTGTGAGGACCTGAATTCAGATCCTCAGGATCCACGTGCAAAGTCGGGTGTGACAGTGTGCACCTGCGAGCTGGTGCTATCAGGGGCAGAGACAGAAGGATCCCAGGGACAGCCACTCTAGCCCAAACGTAAGTTCCAGATTCAATGAGAGAGCTTGGTTCAAAAATAAAGGGTGGAAAGTGACAGGTAGAGACACTGATGCAAGCTTCTGGTCTCCACACACACATGCACAGGCAAGCATATCTATCTACACACGCATGTGCAGCACCTACACATGTATACAACACATACATGCATACACACACATACGTACATACAGTGGATTACACGGACAAATGTAATAGCAACGTCTATGCTAGCCCCGTCACCTGTTACTTATATTCATTAGGCTCTCTCTTCCTGGTGCTAAGAAGGATGCAGCTGCTCCATCCTTCTAGTCCCCAGATGGGCACACTTCCTAGTAGCTGCCTTTAATGTGCTTGGATTTGCTCTGATTGGATGATGGGCCCATCTCTGAACCAATAACAGAAGCCAACAGAAGTAACTATACTAATAACCTAAGTCACAGGATGCAGGGTAGGAAAATGTGCCATGAGCTTCGTATGCTAAGGAAAGGGAAGCTAGACTTCTGAACTAAAATTGGGGTCTATTATCAGAAAAACAATGGGTTTTGTGGTGTCCAGAGTTCATAACCAACCAAGACCCAGTAATCATATGATTTGGTTAAAAAGATAACGACTTAAATTATTTCTACCCATAGAGACATTTTTCACAACCTTTCAAGACAGTGTGGATTATTACATTCTAGTCTGCTGGGGTAGAAACAAAGTTTTAGAGTGGTTATGTGTGTTTCTTAGGGCCACACAGCTGGAAAACAGGAGGGATGGAGTTTGAACCCCGGCCTGTCTGACTTCAGAGCTGGATTTCTCCCTCGATACAATGTTACTGGATCATGGTTCATTTAGGGTGAAGGATACAGTAGGAAGACTAACAGACAGCCTTACATTGGGACTGCGTAGCATCCTTTGTAAACTTACAAAGAAAGGCCACAGTCATGCTCCCCTCAATCCCTCAGAATGGCCCATTGGAGGGACATGTCATCACGATAATCATTTATGGCTGTGCAGACGGAGACAGGTTAAAGGTCTTGCCTGAGGATACTAGTTTGAAAATATACTTTATAGTTGTAGTTAAATTTGCTCCATTATCTGAGCCTTTGCAGAGGAGAAATACCACTAGGCCCTGGCTTTAAGTTGCACCATGGCGGTTCAGGCTGGGGGCTCTGTGAGGGCATTCCAGGGGCAGCTCATGTTAACATCCCTTGTTATCCTTTTCCCCTTCTGCATTTGACTTCAGGGTCCAGATTCCCTCTATATAACATGTGTGAGCCTCTGGGGGAGGTGTCACAGTAGCACACTGGCCTGAGAGCCAAGCATATGTTCCTGTCCCCAACCTTGTGTTCAGTGACATTGCCTTGTTGACCTACTGCTTTACTTCCTATACTTGAATAGAACCCCTGACCTGTGCATGCTAGGCCAGTCCCCTGTCCCTGAGCCACATCCCTAGCTGGTTTACAATCAGTCATAGAAGGATATTTACAGCATGGGAATTAGCAAATGTTAATTTGCTACTTACTGGGGAAGGGCATTTTTGCTCCTTTGAGAACGACACCAGTGGCCACTGCTTCTTGTCAGCTCTGGGTCCAGGGCTTGTGGCTTACTGAAGTGTGAATAAGGAGGCTACTTAGTGCACGTGCCCCTGCATCCTCCTGTCCCACCACGCATCCTTGCTCTAGCCCCTGGATCGGAGCTGGGCAAGCGCTTGAGGCTCCAAAGCAGGGGCACCCGTCAGGGCTCCAGCCAGTGGGACCAGGTTTGCTGCTCCTTACAACAGGTCACATCCTGGGGGCTGCAGAGAGGGCTGAGTCAGAAAAGCGCTTGCCTTGGAAGTGTGAGGACTCATGTTTGCTCCCTAGAACCTACAAGAAAGAGCAAGTGTGTTGGAGCATGCCTACAATCCCAGCTGTAGGGAGAGGAGAGTGGAGACCTGGAGATCCCTGGAGCTTGCTGGCCAGCCTAGCCTTAGCCTCCTGGGCAAAGCGCCAGGACTAGGAGAAATCCCATCACAAACAAAAGATCGAATGCACATGGAAAATGACAGCCAAAGCTATCCTCTTACCTCCGTATGTATGTGTGCACACACACATGCATGCACACACACACATGCATGCACACTCACATACACACAAAAACACACATGTGCAACCAGAAGATGAGAGAAACAGTGGAGTTTCCCAAGGAAGCAGCTGCAATATTAATGAAGTGCCTCTTAGGATGTCAAATGGGACTGGCAAGATAGTTCCAGTGGGCAGAGGGGCTTACCAACAGGCCTGACAACCTGCGCTTAATTCCCTGGACCCACATGGTGGGAAGAAGTCACTCCTGAAGTTACCTTCTGGCCTCCACACATGTACTATGGCATGTATGCGTGTGCACACAAAAAAAACTAACAAGGATCTTTTCAAAAGCATGTCAGACACTAACAAATGGAAGCCCTACGTCTCTCCTGGGGACCACTGTGACCCGCGTTGTCATACGCGGCCTATTTAGGAACGCATGGCTAAGACAAAACAATGCTTCTGAGTTTGTCACGGGTTAACAACAGACACACGACGTGTTGGTAGCAAGCCTGCAGCGGACATGGGTGGCTTTCAACTCCACATTCCTCATCTCCACGTGGGGACCACAGGACCCACCCTCACAGGGTAGCTGCAGAGACGGAATGAAAGCTGGCAGGTTTGTGAAAACAGATCCCGAAACAGGCCCAGCATTCTCTGAGCAAATTCCATTGACATGTGCATCTGAGCCATTAAACCACATAAAACGCCCTCGTTTTCCTTGGGACAATAAATGAAAAAAATCTTTTGACATTTGAGGCATTTCGTGTCTCCAAGCGTCCAGAGAAGGGTTCCATTGAACTTGAAAGGGGTCGCCGGCGTAGTGCACGGTGAACGTTATGAAAGCGTTTCTCTCTCACATCGGGCTTTATCTAAATTTTTAAACAAGGCCTAATTTACAGGCCCCAAATGACTTGGCAACTTTCCCACAACCTCATTGAAAAAGTCCCGGCTGCCTATAGGCCACGGGGAAGTTGAAAGGACGCTTTGTTTCGGGTGCCAACTTGAACCAAAATTACTCTGGCAACCAAGGGTCGTCTTTTCAAACAAATTTTCAGATTCTGCCTGCACACATGGTGCACAGAGCTGCTTCACGGACCCTGCTAACGGTAGTCAGGTGTAGAAGTTCAGGCTCTGTGGCAGAGGGCTGGGGTGGGTGGGGGCTTCATCCCACCGGGACAGAGAAGCGCAGAGACAACTCCAGTTTTGTTTTGGTTCCCCAGCACCTCCATAATAGCCAAGCATGGTGCCATCTACCTGGCATCCCAGTATTGGAGAGTCAGAGGAAGGCAGATCATGGGGACTCGAGCCAGTGAGCTCCTAGGGAGAGCCCCTGTCCCCAGGAGTAAGCTGGAGGGTGACTGAGGAAGACAGTTGACATCAAAATCTGGTACACACACACACACACACACACACACACACACACGAGACAGAGGACAGAGGAGACAGGCAAAGACACAGAGAGAGAGAGACAGAGGAGAGAGACACAGAGACACAGAGAAGTCACATTGCCATGAGCTGTTGGGCATACCCTCTACTACATTCTCACCCAGTTTGCATGCTCTGGCTCAGTTGCCCTTCTGACTTGGTCCTGTTTTTGTATTGTGCCACCCTCTACTTCTCCCTCTTACTAGGCTATAGCTCTGTGGGCCTCCTTACTTTCCTCAAACACACAAGAAGGCTGCAGCTTCCTAGGTCTTCACAATACTCTCCCTACCGGCATGATGCTCACTCTGTGTTTGGTCCTATGCCTCCCTTTGTCATCTGACATGGCTCTGGATGAGCCCCAGGCCCCATCCCTGTCTCCTTCCCTTGATTCCCAGACACTGCAGATGTGCCTGCTTTCTGTTCCCCTCCCTTACTTTCTTGTTTCCTGTTTTGCTCCCAGTGTCTCCAACAACACCTTGAAACAGCAGATACTCAATGAGGAGCCACCAGGAGTCACAATGGGGGTGCCCATGGAGTGCACGGTGGGATCACAGTCTCTGATAGAGTGTTGAACCTTTCAGAAAAGGCCTTCAAGCATTGACGGGTTTCTTTGTGTGTGTGTGAAGAGGAGGGAACGGAACTCTAGGCAACACGACAAGCTTTGCGTACAGAGAAGAGTTAGAATCTCAGCGTGGAAGCTGAGGAGATGGCCTTGTTGATAAAGTGCCCACAGCGGGAACATGAGGACCTGGGTCTGACTGCCACCACCCAGATGTGGCGAGCATTCACAATACCGGCACTTGGGAGGGAGATCCCTGGCCATCCAGTCTGACCTACTTGGTAAGTTCCAGGTTCCAGTGAGAGACCCTGCCTAAGCAAAACACGGCAGATGGTTTCTGGGTAATGGCACCTGAGACTGACCTCTGGCCTCCACGGGCACATAAACACACATGAACACACAAACACAGAATTTCAGTGTGGCTGGAGGATAGGTGCTGGATGACAAGGCGGGAGGGTGGAGAGAGAGGAGGAAGAGGGCAGGTACCGAAGACAGAAGCTGGGCTGGACTACGAAGACTTGATAGCAGAAGTGTCCTACAAGAAGGCCTTTCAGAGGCTCACAGGGTGATCGGAGGCCAACAGTGCCACCCTGGAGCCGTCACAATCACCCAGCCCCTAGGCAAGACTGCTGAGAGCAGAGCGGGACCCAATCCACTTCTGTCTCGATGATCCCAGAATCCCCGGGCAGGTCACAAGACCTTGAGCCCTCTGGGCCTCTACTTCCCATGTGCCAGAAAGGCACGCTATATATCACAAGGGGCTGCCACGAAGAGTGCATCAGGCCACGTAACCTGACGTGAAGTGACCCCCAAGGCCAGCTGATGGCTGCAATGCTCCATTTGCATCCTCCCTTAGCACTTAGTGGAGGTATCTTGAGTGAACTTCAGGGATGGTGACATCTGGTTGACAACCTGGGTCATTGGATCACACAGTACGTGAAGGCAGCTAAAGAGGCCCAGGGCAGAAGGAACAGCCCCTCTTGACATTAGCACCCTCAGTGGGGCAGGATTCCTGGGCTCAGCCAGAAGTCGGGGCATGGCAGGAATGCTCCTGCGCCTGACTTGCTCCCCCAGCTCAGACTGTCAAAGGAAATCTGGGTCTAAATGGACCCGACACATCAAACACAATTATCAAGGCTGAAGAGGGGTGGGGCCCCCAGAGAATGTAGTGGTACGTCAAGATTCCTGGGTCACAGTGATCCCACTCCCCAATCCTGTCATTCCCGGGGCAACCAGGACATCCAGTTCCCGCGAGGAGGGCTGACCCTGAGAAGAATCACCCGCACACCTCGCAGACCCCCACCCGCTGTCACGTCTATTAATTGCCTGCCAAACCGAAAGACTTAAAAAGGACGGGTGATAATTGAAATTTCACATACTTACATCTGAAAGCAACACTTTCAGCATTCCCCAGCCTCAGTCAAAACTCCATCTTGTCAAAATAATCTTACAGTCCCACCCTCTCTCAAACAGAGTCTGATGAACCACTGAGCAGGTTTCTAGCTTCTAAAATAAGCGAAGCCTCTTTGGTTTTTTTTTTTTAAAGGGGGATTTCTCCAAGATTTTTTTCTTTTTTGCGTGTGGGATCCTTGCTTTTAAATGACTTGGGTTCTTGAGTTCTGCTTGTGACACGTGATGTTTCTTTCTCACTTTTAATTACAATTGGAACGCTATCCTTGGATGGCTCTGAAGTGTGAGGAGCCGCACAGCTCACCACAGCTCCTACTCTGAAAGTTACTTCCTTGGCCTCCTAACGCTTTCACCCTCGGAACTGTGCACGAAGCTTAAGGAAACCAACGCACATGCAGCATGCTGAGGAAGAAGGGAGAAGTGCCCCAGAGGGGCCTACTGACCAGTTCCATAACTACCACCTAGGGTGGGGCATCCTCTGGGTGATACACACTGGGTACCCCCAGTTCCCTCTTTTAGGGCTCTTGGCACAGACTAGCAATTACCTGTGAGATTTCATTGGGAAAGCCAGACATCACCTCACCGAGAAGCCGAGAATTCTTGTTTGTTCAGGTGAAGTTTGGGGTAACGTCTGGGGAGAGCAGGTGGGGCTGGAGGAAGGGGAATGAGGGGGTTTGGGGCTTTGGAGTTGCTAACCACTGTAATAATGATGTCCTTGGGAACTGCTACTCACAGTGGTATTTATCCCGGCAACACCAGAAGCCACATCCTGACAGTGCAGACACTGTAGGCAAAGATCAGTCATGTTCAGTCAGGGCTCACACCCCGAGAGGAACCAACTCTGCTCTGTTTCACACAGGAATGGAGTCTCTTTACTGAGTTCTGCTGCCATAGGCACGCTGTTCTGGTCACGTAGGTCCAGGGAGGCTCTGTGGGGTGTTTGAAAACTTTAAAATGGAGATTTATAAACGATAGTCAGGCTGAGGAAATAGCTTACTCATCAGAGGGCTTGCCGTGCAAGCCTGAGGACCCGAGTTCTAGCCCCAGGACCCTTGTAGAAAGGCAAGCATGGGGCTGTGCACTTTTAGTTCTAGTGCTGGGGAGGTTGAGGCAGTGAGGTCATCGGGGGTCATCGGTCAGTTCCTGGTCAGTGAGAGACCCTGTCTCAAAAACAAGGTGGATGACTACTGAGGAGTGACAGCTACGATAGGCCTCTGTCCTTCACATGTGCACACACACACACACACACACACACACCATCACTGACACTCGCACACGGCAGCAGCGTCTAGCTAACTGAGAGGTTCTCAGGATCTACTCCTGCCACAAGGCCTCATGGAACTGGAGGTAGGCACTCAGGTATTTTACTTCAGGTTAGGCTTAAAGGTGAAGCAGAGATTTCTGAGGTATTAATGTTTTATAAGAGCTCTCAAAGGTGCCTTGTTTTAGTCAACATAATCCCATTTGTCACTGCCCGCTGTGTCTCCCTCCCCCACACCGAGGCCCAACACGAAGCAAACTCAATCAAAACATATCGATACAGTCCACTCTTTCCAAGATGGAGTTCCAATGGGCTGCCTTTGGAGACTTCTGACCGGTGTCATTTATTAAAGGGCTGTTGTGTTTCAAACGTCTGAGGCACAGCTGACTTCCAGACACAGGGTAAAGGAGAAGAAAAATCGGTACATTTTTCTTCCAAAATTGCCCCTTCACTGCATGCCGAGGAGGGGGAGAAGCTGTCTCCGCGGCTGATGGCCTGTGCTAGTTGAGACTGGCTGGTGGCTTCCTGCTCCTAGGGTGTCATGCTTAGAATGCCCAGGCAAGAAGTGGGTTTTGCCAGATTTTGCATCTTCCTATGCATGCCATTTCCTTGGCTTCTGCCTGGTTCCCAAGAGCAAGGAAGACTCTAACCTCTCAGCTAAGGCCCAAATTCTTTGGGGTGTCAGGAAGGGAAGGGCTACTCTGCAGCTGGTTTCGGGGAGGATCCCGCAAAGCTAAGGGGCCTCTGGGAATCAGTGTGGTGGTGTGTGAGAATTCCATCTGTGAGGAGACATTAGCAGTGTACACCCTTCATCATAAGGACTCCAGGACAAACCAAAGCATGACTCTATCGAGTTCACCCAGGGGAACCAGGAGAGCAGAGGACCCCAAAGCAGCTCACTAGAAAGTCTACACCAGGGATGGATGGTGGCTTCCCCATAGCCAAACAAATGGCACATTCTTAATCCCCTCTTCTATCCTCCTCCTCTAGCCTGTACACTCTAGCACCTCCCACCCACCCAGCAGACCACCAACTATCAGGGCAGAATTACATACCAACAGCCACAAGGGGCAGCTGGAATTGACTCTCCCCATCTCCCCCTCCTATGAGGAGAGGTCAAGAGTCAACAAGCACAGTGCTGATGGACTCTCGCAAGCAGGGAGGCTGTTCTGATGAAGGTGGCGGCTGTTTGACTTGGAGGACCACATCCTACAGCAAGCACTGAGCCATATACTAGGGCTTTGGGGCAGTCCTATTCTCAGATGCCATACAGCTGAAATCTTGAAAAGCAGTGTGGCTGAAGGCACAGCAGACGTGAACAGCACTCTTCTTATGAGAGCGTCTGGATTCAACATAGCATTTTCTACATTCAGAAGGCAGATATACCCACCTGCAAACCCAGCATTTGGTTCTAAGGGGAAAATCCACTGATGGCGGTCATTCTACATACCCTGACAAAGCTCAGGGATTGGCGAGCAAGAAGTCCCTCTCTTGCCATGCACTTGTGCGGACCTGAGTTCAAATTCCCAGAACCCATTTAAAGAGCCAAGTGTGACCACACCTTCCTGTAACATCAGCACTGGCACTGGGGAGGTGGAGAGAAGGGCCCTGGAGACTCGATGGCCAGCCAGTCTATCTGAACTGATGAATTCGAGGCTCAGTGAGAGATCCTGTCTCTAAAGAATGATGAGAAGCAACTGAGGAAGGGGTTGGCCTGACCTCTGACTACACACACACACACACACACACACACACACACACACACACACCATCACACCATCACACCATCACACATACACACAGTACAAACACACACATACCACACAAATACACACACAAAAATGCACACTTTGCACACACTGCACACACACACCATACACACATACAAACACATGCACATATATCACACTTACACACACATACACACACTGCCTACACACACACACCAGACACAAACACATACACTCACATACACAAACATACCACATATCACATACACGACATATACACACACCACATATACCATACCATATACACCACACACAGATTCATACACACATCACATATACACACATACACATACTACACACATACACATACCATACACAAATACATATACACCCACACACCACATACAAACACACTATACACACACATCACACATACAGACATATACACACAGACATAAACACACACCCCACATATACCATACCACTACACACACAAACACATACACATACACCACATATACACACACAAATACATACGCACACACCACATATACACACACATACACATACTGCACACATACATATACCATACACAAACACATATACATCCATACACTACACACACATACATACACAAACACACCACACAACACATCACACAACCAGACATATACACACCACACATACCATATACACACCACATACACACATCACACACACACACACACACACACACACACACACACACACACACACGCTGCAAGAGATCAGATGCCCTGGTCAAGGTCACACACAGTAAGTGGCAGAGCTGGGCCTGGAGCCATGACTATTACTTGAAAGCCCCTTGCTTCTGCCCAGGCACGGCAGGTGGCTTTTGCCCCCAGACTTTCCTAGGTCAGCTTCTTTCTAGCTTGCAGCATTTGGGACTCACGGAATAAGACCCTCCTTTAACTTAAAATTTCCAGTGTGGGTACCGCTGTCGCCATTCTATCGGTGTGGACTGTCCACCTGGAACTGAGGCCCACGTCCAGTTTGCCACCGCCTGTGCAGTAAACAGTCTACCCTTTGAGTTCCTAAAGGGCCTCAGAACTTCCCTTAGAATCTCTCTTTCTGGGGGCTGGAGAGATGGCTCAGCGGTTAAGAGCACTGGGCTCTTCCAGAGGGCCCAGGTTCAATCCCAGCATCCACATGGCAGCCCACAACTGTCTGTAACTCAAGTTCCAGGGCATCTGACACCCTCACACAGACACACACAAAGGGAAAACATCAATGCATATAAAATAAAAGTAAATAAATTGTTTAAAAAATTCTCTTTCTGGGGCTGGACAGACAGCTTAGCAGTTACGAAGTTTGCTGTGCTATCATAAGAACCTGAACTTGGGGTCCAGCACTCACATAAGTCCAGCCACCCCCAAAATGCCTTTAACTCCAGATTCAAGGGATCCAACATCCTCTCCATGTGCGCGTGTGCTCCCACCTCGTGTGCATGCACCCACACACATACACAAGTAAATAAATTCATTGAAGAAATTCTCGCTTGTTCCCTATAAAGCATTTTAAAGCCATGCGTGAGCCTTTTGGGAACCAAAATGCCTTGGTATTTGTCACCTCATTGAACCTCAAAATGAATCTGTCTCTACTATAATGTATCGTTTTATAAACAGAGAAACTGAAACCCCAGCGAAGTTAGATAATTTGCCCAGGGCACACAACAAGCAAGGTCCAGCCTACTCACAAAGCCACCTGACCACTCTTAGTAGCTTAAGGGAAATAGATTAACAATGCCTGGAAGTACCCAGGTCTATCCCATTGACAGCTCCCTCACCAGGCATCCATACATTAGAGAGAGGAAGAGAATTTTCCAGTTATGCCAACAGAAGGCTCATGTGGGCACATCATGCCCAAAGTCTACCCAGAAAAGTTCTTCAAAGGAACTGGCAGACACCCAAGGTCTTAGAAACCTGCCTTGGCTTCCTAGTTTCTAGAAAACACAAGGGACATAGGGACTGTGTCAATAATAATGCCATGCTATGCCACCCACATCCACTGTGACCCTGTCCTCATGGCACGCTGGTCTACCACACAGGTCTCAGTGACATGCTAGACCCAAAGACCCCTCAGCTCTCTCTCCTTTAGAATGTTGGGTTCGAGAATTAAACTTAGGTCTTCAGTTTTCCCCGTCCTCAATTTTAACATGGTTTAACATTCACAGTTAATATCGACTGAGCCCTTAGCATGCCCACATGTGCCATATACTTAGAATGGAGATTCACATGCATTGACCCACTGCGGCTGTAGATGGTTGTATGGCAGCTGTGCTGCGCAGACAAGAAAATATCTGTGATGGGATCCAACATGACAGCATGCTGGAAATTGATGGAGCAGGTGTCGGCACCCAGCTAAAGGGCTGGAGTCATACGCCAAGGTCATTAGCATGCAGGAGCCTTGAGAGGCTAAGCAGAAACAAAGGGGGAGCCCTCACTTCCACGGTGGCTCAGGAGACCCACAGAGTGACCCAACATGTGGGCCACACCGTCCCCCGGATGTGTAAGAGGCAGCCCAGCCAGCCCCTTAGGAATAGGCTGCACCGTTAATAGCTGTTTGATGGACACCCACCACTATATTACAAATGGTTGGGAGCAGGAGAAATGCAAATGAGCCTGCGAGGGCAGAGAAGCGGCCTTCCCCTGTGTACCCTGCCTCACAGAAATGTCCCGGTTCTGTCCCGAGCTTCATATTTCATGCAGGAGGCAACCCTGAGATCGTGCCTCCAAGAAACCCTAGGGAGGGCAGTCAGGATGACAAATGGACCCTCCTACCCCCCTGGATCTCAGAAATGCCAAGCACTGAGGGTGAGGGGCTGAGCTACCTGAGTGAGCCATGGCCGCTGGCTCCAGAGGCTGATTTGTGGGCAGAGGGACTCTGCCCTCACCCCTATTTACATGGCTCGGAGCACAGAAACTCCAGGAAGATTTAATGTTTTAATTTGGTCATCTGGCTTGCTCTTTTCTAAATTATTTCATTTCCAAATCATGATCTTTTGTGTTTGCTGAGAACCAAATTGAGCCATGCACCCTAGACCAGGGGATCCCCTCTCTCCCTACTCTGTCCGCTTCACAGTGCAGGTTCATTGAGACACAGAAAGGACTGGTCAGGGACTGGGGAGATGACTCAGTGAGAGTGTTTGCCTCTGAAAGCACGAGGACCTGAGTTCAAATCCCCAGTTCCCGTGTAAAAAGCTGGGCAAGGCTGCAGGCACCTGTAACCTCAGTGTTGGGGGCAGAGACAGGCATATCTTTCTGGACAGCCAGTCTACACTACAAACAGCAGGCTTTGGGTTCAGGGAGGAACCCTGTCAAGAGGAAACAAGGTAGAGAGTGACAGAGGGAAACACTTTATATCCTGGCACACTCATGTGCATATCCCCCCCCCCCCCCGCCACACACACGCCATGAAGCGTGTATGGCATCACATGGCTTTTCCAGGATCTGTAGTATGGACTTTTGAATCTACATGAATACCCCTTGGAGAAGCACAGGAACTCAGGGATGACTTGACCCCAGTGCTCTGTGGCTCAGCTGGCCCACTTGGCCTCAATTTCTTTAACTGCCCACTCTCTCTTCTGCATTCCTTCTTCTCTGGCACAGACACAACCCACCGAAGTGCTTTGCCCTGGGGCTATCATACTCCCCACACCAAAGTTCAAGTGACTTTCCACATGCACCTCTGGCCGCGATCACAGGCTTGCACCATCTCTGCTTAAGCCGGGGAAGGCTTTATTCTCCTCACGACGCACCCCGAACCCTCTCAAATAGCATTGGAAGTGGAGCTGACTGAGCGCAGCGGTCAGTAATGCTACGAAGGAAACCATGGGCAGAAGAAACGCCGGAGGGGTCAGGCTCACCCAGCACGCTCATGTTGGCTGACTCAGTGTCCCATCTCCTGTGATTGGTTAATACTGACTGCTCACATGATAGTCTAGAATCACCCAGGAGACTTTCCATGAGGCACAGCTGTGAGGGATTGCCTGGTTATCCTGGGTTAGCTCCCTCTGAGAGGGAGTTTCTATATGAGTTAACTGAGGTAGAAAGATCCATCCTAACTGTGGGCAGTACCACCCATGGCCTGGGGTTCTGGACCCCCTGACTCATGCTCCTACCCCAATGTTCCCCCCTCCCACGATGGACTGCATCCTCAAACTGTCATTCCAACTAAACCCTTCCTCCATTTAGCTGCTTCTGTCACAGCAATGTAACCAGCACCCCTTCTCCACACAGCTGTCTATAGATCACAGGTGATGGGGACCATTGGTACCAGACCATTGGTATCACAAGCCACTCTGGAGGTGAGACAGCCCCCTTGCTGTTCTTTAGTCCAAAGGCGGCAGAGTCAGGGTTAGAATCCAGGTCTCGAGTCCCCCTCTGTGGTCCTCCCCTCTTTGCCCATCCTTCATCCATCTTGAGGCAGGTGAACACCTCAGTTGCCCAGGTACCCTGGTACCCTTCACAGCATCCGTCACTTAGACTGTGCTCGTTCGTCAGTGTTAATTGCATGAATAAATGAAGAAATGGTTGTAGTCTCTTCCCTTGGTGCCTCAAGGATGCCAAACACTTGGGGACATTTATGAATGACATTTACAGGGGACTTGGCAAGCACTGGGTCCTGGGCTTGGCATATCACAACCCTCTAATTTAATCTTACAGCAGCATTAGAATTAGGGCTCCCTATGGGGAAACAGAGGCTTCTGTTGGTAAAGAAACGTCCCTACGTCCTCCCACTCAGAAACACTGAGAGCTGGGCCAGACACCGAGTAGGGGACGGAGATCTATGTCCACACTATAAATGCTGAACTTCCCCATGCCAGTACCGTAGTCTGAAGACCACGGACTCAGTGGAGACCTTTCCTTCGTGCCCAGTGTAGGACCCTTTCTAGGACCTGTGATCTCCCGACATCACTCCAGACCAAACCCAAATGATGAGTCTGACTCTAGCTACCAAATTATTATTA
Organism: Alexandromys fortis; assembly: GCF_014885135.2. NCBI lineage: Eukaryota > Metazoa > Chordata > Mammalia > Rodentia > Cricetidae > Alexandromys > Alexandromys fortis. Next base: position 1,007,804 of record NW_026068063.1, on the reverse strand, counting down.
CTATTCTTCTCGCTGTTGTTGAGGGGGTAGAGCATATGCGTGCGTGCGTGTGCACTTGTGGGGGACAGAGATTAACCTTGGGCATTATTCCTCAGGCACCGACCATCATGATTATTTGAGACAGGCTCTGTCATTAGGATCCGAGACTTTCCAATTAGGCCAGTCTGGCTGGCCAGGGAGCCCCAGGGATCTTCCTGCCTCTACCTCACCAGTACTGGGATTTACAGGCATGTCCCACGGTATCCAGCTTTTTATGTGGGTGGTGGAGATCACGCTGCAGCTCCACTCTTGTGCTGTGAGCCCTTTACCAAATGAGCCATTTTCCCAGCTCCCTAAACTTTTTGTTCCCTTCGATGCCAGCCTCGTGTGTGACAGACCATGAAGGCTCGTCCGAAGCAGGTCAAGTTTGCTTGTATTTTCTTCCTTCAAATGCCTAAATCCACACCAGGAACCACTTTGACAATGTGCAGACAATCCTCCCAGCTAAGTCTGGTCCTGGGATGACCACAGCCTACCAGACCACTCCCCTCCAACAGTAAGGGGTGTCTTCTGAGTGGAATTCCCTTGCCTGGGCTGTTCCCTCCCAATTGCTGGGCAACCCACGAGCAAAAGATTAACAAAACACAAAAGAAGAGACATGAAAGTCATTTATGAGGCTCATCCAGGTGATCTTAATTGCAGGTGATAAACCATTGTTAAAAGGAAGGTTTATTATAAGAAAGTGTGGACCTGTTTCGGGCGTCTATGGGAGAACGGAGAAATGGCTTTGTAAATGCCATCTCCTCTCATAAATCGGAACAGGCTGTGGAGATCAGGTCGTTATCCAGTGCCGGCATAAATGAGAAAATGATGTGATAAATGGCATGCTTGAAGGGTCTGAGGGCAGAGCTGGAGACGGGGCAGGATGATGCTAGTTAGGGATGGCAGGTGGCCAATCAAATCATATTGCCCGAAATCTAGTTTGGGGGCCAGTTCTGTTATTCTGACCATAACTGGTGTTTTCCTGTCTTCAAGTCCACGAGGCACTCTGCAGAAGATTTTATATGGCTTCTCTTAAAGCCATAGGCCCAAATTACAGAGTAATCCGATTATGTCAGGCGAGGGTAGAGACAGGCTCAAGAGACAGGAATCATTTTAACATCGAGAAGTGATGCAGAATTTTAGGACAGCAGACTCCATCATCCAGGGCCTGTGCCAAACTCCTGACTGTGACCCTGTGTTGCTGGGTGTTGTCCTACATGGAGCTGCACGTGTGTCCAATTGCATCCACTGCAGCACTGTAAGATCAAAGGCCACAGGGTGGCCTTTTGAGTGGCCGGAGAGAGCATCGGGGAGTCCAAATCTTTGTATTTCCAATGTACAGCTTGAAGAGAGAACAGATCATTTTGTGTTTTCCTTTCTGTCTCTGTGTGTGTGTTTTGCAGATGTGTGTGTGTTTACATGTGTGTTACAGATGTGAGTGTTCATATGCACATGGGTACTCATGGTTTTGGGTGTACATGCACACACATGCACACATATGCACATGCAGGCGGTTGTCAACCTCAGGCATCATTTCTTAGGCGTGGTTCACCTTGATTTTTGAGCCAAGGTCTTTTCATTGGCTCAGAGCTTTCTAAACAGCTCAGCTGACTACTGTCCATTCAGCCAGAGGACTCTACCTAATTCCGCCTCGCCTAGCCCTGGGATTACAAGCATATGCCACCGTTCTGGACTCAAACCGAGTTCCTCATGCTCACGGAGCAGGCACTTTACCAACTGAGCCACCTCCCCAGCCCCCATGGTTTCTCAAATGCACGCTGATGCAGAAGCAGCATTGGTGCTGAGTGTAACTTAAACCCAATGCATCCACGCATTTCCTCAAACAGAAAAAGACAGGGCCGCTGACTCGGAGAGGCCAGGATGTACTCTCCCGCCTTTCTCCTGGAATTACTGCCCAGCAGGAAGGTGGTGGCAGCAATGTCTTCTTCGGATGTAAACGTGGACTAGATGCCTGGCTAATGTTTAAACTCCTGGAAAGTGGCCCCTGGCTAATGCTGCCAGCACGAGCTTGCTCAGCAGGGAAGGGTCACTTTCTGGAAGCAGTTTGCAACACATGATCTGTCTCTCATCTGCGCTCAGCCCTCCAGCCTCTGAGGGTTGAGCAACTCAGAACTACAGCTTTCTGTTGGTTCCCATCAAAGACAGCAGGCTGGTTTATTACATGAACTGCCAATGGGCTCCATCCATCCAGAGGCTCCTACATGGGTATGAGCAGGGTCCAGGTATGTTAGGAGGCAGGGACAGCCAAAAGGCTACCAGGGGATGCAGAGATCTTCCTACAAGCAAGGTTCCTAAGTCACACGGAAGCTTCATGCGAAAACCTATGTTTTGGAGCAAAGACAACCAACCTTGCCTTTGGGAGACAGAAGAGGACTGGGGGAATAAAAGGATTTCCTTTAAAAGGGAGAGGACTTGATGGAGTTCAACACAAATGCATCATTAATAACAGAATCCCAAGAATTCCACCCCATGAGTCTCAGTCCATGGGACATGTTGAATGTCATTCCATTCGATCAGGAGTTCCCAAGCCAGGAGCTCTTTTGTCCCCCACAGGAACATCTGGTAACCTATGTGGACTTTGGCAGTTGTCATTTTTTAGAGAAGTCATACTACCTTAGGGACCTTGGTAAAAGAGTCTTTGTGGACCTCGGGGGTCTCCTTAGAGGGACAGTGAAGAGAAAGAAAAGTGGTGGATTTGGTAACTTAGCTGCTTTAACCCCCCCCCCCCGACACATGGTGACTACAAACTTTCATGAACTGATAGCCCAAGGCCCCATACCGGGGTTTCCCATACTCTAAAGCCCTGGATGGTGGTGATACGGGGGTATAGAAGATCTTGTCTTTTGGGGAATTCATCACCAGGTGGAAGCCACTGGAATCAGAAGATGTTCCTGATGTAGGATTCCCCTCTGTATGCTATGAATATGCTTTTATTACCATTGGTTATTAAAGAAGCTGTTTCAGCCAATGACTTAGTAAAGTCAGGCAGGAAGTCCAAACAGAGATAAAGAGAGAAAGTAGGCAGAGTCAAGGAGACGCCATGTAGCTACTGAAGGAGACAGACGCCCAGAACCTTTACTAGTAAGCCACAGCCTCGTGGTGCTACACATATCAACAGAAATGGGTTAATTCAAGATGTAAGAGCTATCTAGAAATATGCCTAAGATATTGACTTGTTTAGTGTAATTAATATAGTTTTGTATTATTATTTGGGTCTGGGCGGCTGGGAAATGAACAAGCAGTCTCTGTCTACATATTTCCCTAGTGATCTGGCTAGGTTATCAATCTCTAGCTCCTGATGGAGGGTCAAGGGCGAGCCTGAGCACAGGTTAAAGATTATAGAAATGGTGGGAGAGGATGTAAGAACGAGTCCCATGCCATGGCCTGTCCTTGGACATCGAGGACAGGGCACCATCTTGAGAGATGCTATAACCACCTTGCTGTCTGTTTCGCTTTAATTGTCAATGTCATATGACCTAGAATCATCTGGGAGGAGGGGCAGCACCATTCTGAACTCTATTAATGGGGAAGTCAAGTCAAGCACAAGCAAGCAGCGAGTGCAGACATGTGTCATTTCTCTACCCTTGACTGTGAATGTGGTATGACTACCTTGTAGGACCAGAAAAAACCCAGTGACATTGATGGATATATTGATTAAAACAATCAAGGAACAGAACTTGGGGGCAAGGTCTCCTCAGCACCATTGATCACTCTCTGGATTCCAGCACTGTCCGGGGTGAGGATTTCATACCATCCTCTTGTTCAGAGCACAGAATTCCAAATGGAGAGGACAGGAAAACAAACAAAAAGCAAAGAAAAACAAAGAAAGAAGAGGGGCACGAATCCCACCACGCTCCAAATTGCCCTGACTAAATGAAAACAAATGCACCATGTTCAATGGTTGCTCTTTTCAAAATTCAAGTTCATAAAGGAAAGTGAAGAAGTTCAAGTTTGTTTGTCGTAGTTGGCAAGAGGTTCATCCTCAGCCAAAAGGCTAACAGGAGTGGGAAGCTCATTCCGAAAGCTGTGGGTACGCCTGCCTTGAGATCTGCATCTTGTCTCTGACTCTCTGCCTCGAGATCTGCATCTCCTCTGGCTCTCTTGAGGGATTTTGGGGCCTCTTGAATGCTATCATTCTAGACTCAAGCCCTCTATCTCCTCCAGTTGCTTTCCCCCTGAGTTAGAGTCCCCTCCCCCCCCCCACTGGTTTATGGCAATTGTACAAAGCACAGGATTTCATTCTGACTTTGTCACACTCATGGAACACACGTTGATCTCCCACACTCCATGACCCTCTCTCCATTTCCCCTCCCTCTCACTTCTTCCTCCACAATCTCCTTCTATCTACTTTTTATGTAGATTTGACATAATGAGCAATAAAGAACACACAACACACAGATGCCCTTTAGAGAAAGCATTTATGTTAAAAGGTAAAAAAGAACCTAAAGTTGGATCCTAAGGAATACAGTCAACATTTGAAGGGTTCTTTGCAGATATTCTTATTATATAGCCCAGACTGGACTTGAACTCCCTGTCCTTTAGGCCTCAGATTCTCAAGAGCTGGACCTAACTCTTTCTTCATGATCTTTTCCCTGCAAGAAGGTCCCACCTCATCACCGTAATCTGCCGTGTCCAATCCCAACCTATGAAGAAACTGCATTGTTTAATAATCTATCGCGGCCAGTCTGCCCTTTCGAGGTGACATTAATGTGCTCCCGCTCTGTCCTTGCTACATGTCACGCTTGTCATGCCCGTCAGGGAAGCCCCTGTGCTGTCACTTTCTTGTCTGTTTCCCCATTATACGTCTAGACCTTTATTATAAAAAGTAATTATGTTTCCGAGTCAGCCACACCTCCCAGGCTGAGCGATAACTTGTCCTATCTTATTAAATCTGTGGTTTCTAAATGGATGAGCCCAATCTCGGAAGACTGGCAGAGGCAGGACAAAAGAGGCAGGGAAGGTGGTAGACAAAAGCCATCCCATCCCGGAGGTGGGGTGTCTTCAGGCAGCCTGCAGTGAAGTGCGCTCATCCTCTGCGGAGGGAGGCAGGCGGGCTCCGAGGGCAGTGGGACCTGTGTGCCAAACCATCTGTTCTCTTGTCAGATGGCCCCTTTGGGGAGCATGGGGCAAAGAGGCACTTAAATCTTTCTCAATTTCAATTTCTCCAGGTCAGGCTTTGGCTCAGAGAAAAGAACTTTCTACTAGACTCAGGCTGGTCTGGAAGTGTGTGTGTGTGTGTGTGTGTGTGCATACTCATCAGTGCATGTACACATGTGTATGCATGCACACGTGCATAGGTGGAGACCAGAGGTCCATGTTAGGGTGTGTTCCTCAATTGCTCTTCATTCCACCTTATTCATTCTGTTTGTCTGTGGATACAGAGTCTCTCACTGCACCCGGGGCTCCCGTCTCCACCTCACGCGGTGCTGGAGTGTCAGGTGTTGCCTACTATGCCTAATTTTCTGCATGGGTTGTGGGAATTGAACTCAGGTTCTCATGCCTACACTGTTTTGACCAAGCCTTCTCCGCAGCCCCTTCACAGGGTGGTTTAAAGGATGAACAAATGTATTATAAACAAAGGGCTCAGAGCAGGGTTTATGCCGTGATATGTAGGCACTCATTTAAAAAGACATCAGTAATCAAGGAGCCTCAGGAGACCATGTTTCCTATAATAAATAGACTAATCCCACACATCCACAAGTCAGTATTGTCTGTCCATTTGCCCATACATCCATTCACTTATTCACCTGTCCACCCATCCACCCATCCAGTCATCTGCCTGCCTACCCATTAATCTCTCCGTCCACCCATTCCTCTCTTCACCCATCTACCCACCCATCTCCCAATCCATCCACCCACTCACTTATTCAACACGTATTTACTGAGCTCTTCTGTGTTTCAGGCAGAGTTCTAGGAAGCAGAGGGAAACAGGAAACGCCTCAGTCCTCTAGACACTGTCAATCTGAGATGACCTCCCCTGAGGTCACATCTGGGGACAATTTTGGCCCAAAGAGACATGTGGCAACTTCTGGGGACATTCTTTGGTCATCGCAACTGGGGTACAGAGAGAGCTACTGGTGTCCGGTAAGCCTACAATGCACAGAAAGGCCACAGCAACAAGGAAATGTCATGCCCTGTTGACAGCTGAAGATGAGGACCCTGGGGAAAGGGTCTGTGAGAAGTCAATTGGTCTACAGCTGGGAATGTTTGGGGCCATTGGAAGTTCCTGAGATCATAAAAGGAGAAGCTGAGGGGGAACAGGGGCCTTGGTTGGAAGAGAATCCCCAAATTCCAGTTTTGTTTAGAACAGAAAGCACATGAGGTCCAAGGAATCAGAAAGTCCCCAAACCAAGCTCCTAAGCTTTCCCTCCTCTGTTGACCCCATGGCCATGAAGCTTGTCGGCAGCCCCCGCTGTCTCCTTGCTGGCAAGGTCACTCCCTCAGGAAGAGGGCCTGATGCTTGCTCACAAACAATCCTCAGAATGCCATCAACTTTAGGCCATCTGGGAGAGGAGGATTATGGGGCGCTCCACAGCCTCTCAATAGAGCCAACCTAAGGATGCCTCCTGCTTAGGAGACAGCCAGGGAACATGCACAGGCTTAAACAGCAGAGGGACCTGTAGGTTTAATCTTGGCATGTGGTAGTGGACTAACCCTAGGCACCCAACTGTTGTGTGAGTGAGGACAGGGACACTGAAGCCAGATCTTGGTCCTGTAACAGCTTCATGCTCTTTGGCAAGTACCATAGCATCTTTATGCCTCAGTTTTCTTATACAAGAAATGGGTACTAGAGTGGTACCTGCTTATTAAGTCATTACAAGGACCCATGGTTGCTATAGGAAGCATTAACACATGGTACCTGACATTGTCACCATCTTGGTCATTTTCATGTCACTACAGATGGGACTTTACCTCTTTGAGACATGGTTTCCTTTGCCCCAAACTGGGGATCAGTGTTGCCTTTACTGGGCTTGGGATTCATAAAGTATATATGCTTATTATGATTTATTGAAAACTTTGACAAAGGCGTTGAAATTAGTTCTCGTTTCCAACTTGAGTCGAATATCCAGAAAGGAGTGAGGCCATGCTTTAAGGAGACCTGGAGCACTGGGGTGCCTTATCACTTACCTCAGAGGTGCTCCTGGAGAACCACAATGCCACATCGGAAGGCGAATGAAAAGTATCAGCCCTGGGCCGGCTTCCTTCCAAAAGCCGTTTGGATCCCACTGAAGGATTCTTGTACTTCAAGCACTGGGTACAGCTGAGGCAATATTGAGAGAGGAAGGCCTCCCCGTCCCTACAGGGGTCCCTGGGCACATGCATGGATGGAAGGGGTCGGGGCTGGCGGATGAGAGGGGCATCATCTTCTTACAACTTGTCTCTGTCCTTGGGCCTGACAGTATCGCCTAAAAGGGGAACAGAAGCCCGGACCTCTTTTCTGGCAGAGCTGTTACGAGCTCTGGGGTGAGGGCCCCCATTAATCAGAGGGAGGGAAAGGGGTCAAGGGCTTTTCAGGAGCCTGACCCAGAGGTCTGGCACCATCTCAACAAAGACACCAGAATAAATTTAGAACCGATGGTTTCCTTTTACACAGAAGCCACCTGCTCGGACGGTTGCTGCTGCCAAACTCACTCAGACTCCATCCAGCGTCTTTCATGTCTGCGGAGGCTGAGCATTCCAAGGGGGAAGCAGGGAGGCCCGCAGAGAACCACCTGTGTGCCACCATTCAGATCTGAGGGGCATCAAATGGGCAACATCATCAGGTCTCGTCCAGCCTCATAGGGTAGAAGAAGCGTTCTGAGTCTGGGTCTCCTGCCGGCTTCTATGTAGGAGGTGTAGAGCCAGGCAGGAAGAGCAGAGATGGTAATTTTGGTTGGAGAGGGGGAATGTACCCTGCTATGAAGCATCCACTAGGTACACTCTGCCACCATGGATGACCACCCTGTCGCGTCAGGGACACTGTCCCTTCTTAAGGGATTCTGTCTGAACCCGCTTCCTTGTACCTTGGGGCATCAACAGGCTGTGTGATACGCTGGGGGCGCCTGTGTCATCTTGAGTGTTGTTTGCCCTGATATTTAACCCAAACAATATGGGATAATTCATATTTGAAAGATCGCTTAAGACCCAGATCCCTGGGTCTAACAGGCAGAATGAGTTCCCTCCCATCTTGTCTGATCTATGTGGCGTGTGTGTGTACATGTAAGCCATGTGTGTGCATGAGGGGCCAAGGCCCAGAGTTCAGGTAGACCATTCCAGAGCATGCAGGGCTCATCATGAGACTAGGCTCCTTCCTGCTGCCTCAAGAATGGGAAGAGGTGATGGATCTGGACCCTTTAAATTCTGACTACAACCAATGTACACATCTTCCAATCCACGGGAGTTGTTAGAACATTCCAACAATTGCAACACGATGCTGAGTCATGCTTGGCTTGGCTTAGTTTTGAGTCTTTAATGATTAGAGACCTTCAAAGTTGAAAGTACTGTGGTACGCATATACACACGTGCACATATATGCAAATACATATGCATACACATAGAGTTCTCTACTGCTAGGGGCCTTTCAAAATTTTGGTCTTAAAGATACGGGATTCAAGTAAATGTCCTCATTTCCTTCTGACCAAAAGCAGCTTAGGAAGGAAGGGTTTATTGGCTTACAGGTTACAGCCCATCATTGAAGGAAGCCAGGGCAGGAGATCAAGGGGAGGGGCCTACAGGCAGGAACTGAGGCAGAGATCAGGGAAGAAAGCCTCTAACTGGTTTGCTTCCAGGCTCACTCTCAACTACCTTTAACACACAGCCTACACCCACCTGCCTAGAGTTGGTATCACCCACGGTGGGCTGGACCCTCCTAGGTCAGTTATCAATCAAGCAAATGCCCCACAGACGTGCCCACAGACCAATCCCATGGGGCTAGTTCCTCAAATGAGGTTCGTTCTCCCCAGGTGGGCCGAGCTGATAATCAAAATTAGCCAGCCCAACTAGTAGACTTCCCCCTCCCAGACTTGGACTGCTAACCAGACTTAGTATGAGAGGTTATTATATCAGGTCTTCATTATGATGGGTACAGAGGGTTGTAAAGGGTGGGTGGGGGCATTCCTATTGCCCCTTCCCTTCTTAGCTGTACAACACGGGAGTAAATGCCAGATACACACATAAAATACCCAGTGAATGTGTCCAAGACCCCGAGTTTGATTTTCTGTGCTCCACATGGCTTACAGGGTGGGCAGGCAGACTTCCAGTGAGCAATTCTCACCTGCCAAGCCCATCTGTTACCCTCTCCCAGGCAGCCAGGAAGTCACAAATTCGAACCCTGTGGGATCCCCGAAAGGTGCTATTGGGGTTGAGGAGTAAGGGGGAAGGTGTAGAGACCCTGGCCACCTCACACTGAGATGTGAGTGGGCCTCTTGTGAAAATCAGACCAGCTGAGACTTCCCCTTGACATCAAAGAGGTTGTGGAAAGACACACACACACACACACACACACACACACACACACACACGAAAACAAATGCCACAATATGAAACGGAACTAGAAACTGAACTCCAGGGACCCTCCCAAGACATCTTTAAAGACAAAGGGAAGATAGTAAACCATAGGCTAATAACTAATCTCAATCTCACCCGTAAGCAATGTCTTGGTGACTCTGGGCAGTAACTTTCAGAAGGAACTATACAGCCCTGCCTTCCAGGTTAGGCAAAGACACAGCCCTTCAGCCCATTTGCAGAGACCAAGAGTGAGGGGCCTCAGAGATGTCCTCATATGCCTAGGTTGCACCCTGTCTGCCGCTGGGAAATGCCCTCTTTTGAAGCAGATAAAAAAAAAAAAGTACCTCCTAGAAAACGATAGCGAAAGCAGAGTGAATGGAGAAGCAGGTGCCAAGGCACAGAAGTTCTTTTGTAGGACAGCAATGTCTAGTGTCTCCGTGGATTCCTCGTACACGCCGCTCCTAAGGGAATGTGCACTTCGCCAAAGAGTTTTCAGTGTTTAGTACAGAGGAGATGGCGAGACCTAGGCAAACGCCTAGAGAAGGAAATACAACCTGTGTGAAGTCATAAAAACGGACAGAGACGAAGATTGAGCCTTCCCATCTTCCCATTTTAACAACTGTAGGAGACAGGGACCGCCCCTCCTCTGCTCCACACCAAAGTAAAATACTTTCTGTAGCCACAGTTGCCAGTGGGGCCTGGGGACAGGGTTCGTCAGTAAAATGCTCTCCCCGCACAAGCAGGAGCACTAGGGTTCAGATCCCCACCATCGAAGGACAAGAGCTGGGCTCAGTAGCATGTGCCTGCGATCCTACTACTGGGGAGGCAGAGACAGGAAAGGTACCTGGAGCTCACTGGCCAAGTCAGTCTAGCCAATCAGTGAGTGCCGGGTTCGCATAGCAACCGTGTCCCATGAAATAAGTGGAGAATGACTGAGGAAGGCACCCAACACCGACTCCTGGCACCCACAGGCCTGCATGTGCACACACCCGAAATAAACAGTAAACTCGAGGCAGTAAGCATCCGTCCTGCTGGCGTAAGCATTTTATGTTCTATACGGTTAACACCTATTTAAATTGGGTGTAATGGCTCTTAATTGTTTTATTCTATGCACAGCAAAGCAGCCAATTGAATCTAATATTAGTCATTCATCAGATAAAACATTTTCAGAGAAGCAAACTGCTATATTTTGCCTTCAAAGAACAGCAAGCATTTTAAATACACTTCCCCAGAGCTGGGTACTACTAGGAAAACAGTTTAGAAATGCTACTTCAAGCAACCCCCTTCCTACAACAAGATGAATCGAAACAAATGCTTAGCCCTGTATTTCGAGTGCTTTTATTTTTTTCTTCAAATGAAGCCTCTTTCTGTCCACCTGTCAAACACAGTTGTGACCCCATCAACCTAAGAGGTGGCCTCTGGGGCTGTGAAATGCGCCACCCGGCACGGATGCCCTTGGCGCGGCTGGCCTGCAGTCCTCCTTAGGATTATCCAGCTTCTCTTGCAACAGGAGAGAGGCCATGGGCCCGCTGCCAAGAGCTCTTTCAACAGAAATTCCGAAAGAAGATCCTGCGAAGTGCCGAGAGCCCAGATTTCCAGCCGTTCACTTTCTAGATTCCGTTACATAGCAACCATGCATGCTCACACGGGCTACCCAAGTGAGTTAATATTTTGTTTAAACGACACGCTGCCTTAACCCTCTAGGAAAACCCGAGTCTGCTTCATCACAAGGCGCCAACCCAGTGGTCTCCCCAGCGCAAAAGTCCCCAGCAAAGAAGTGATGCACTCCCTTTATTCATTTCCAAAAGGGATTTAAAAAAAAAACCCAACTAAAAATGGACCTGAGAGTCTCTTGGTGGGGAGTGAGGATGTAAAAGGTGGCCTTTTCCTGTAATCGTTTGTGCTAATATTGTTAAAGGCATACTAGCACACTCTTGATGTGTACATGTGCACTTTAGCTAAAAGTGACTTACACAGTTGTATTTTGAAAGATCCTCATTTCGCTGAAAGCCTCGATGTGAGAATTGACAGCCCAACTGTACCAGGCATCCTTAGGGTCTGGTCCCGCTGAGCGGCTGCAGTGCAGGCGAGACATAAACACACGGGGGACTCTAACCTGGAAGACCAGGAGCCCAAGGGGTCCAGCTTCCCTGCGCCATCCTGGTGCCTTGTCAGGAAGGACAGGAGCGGAGGTGACCAGCCATACTTAAAAAATGAGCTTGCAAAAAGGCAAGGCTCCCCTTTAGCTAAAGGGGTGACTAGATCAGCTCTGCTGAGGGCTTCTAGAAAAACGGTGCCAGAGTCCCCCAGAAAAACAAAATGAGTGAAAGCAAAACCTCACAAAGACTAAATGACACATCACACACACACATTCACACATACACACACACACAGTACACACATATGCATGTGTGGACACATCTGTTCCAGGATTGAGGCGCTGTTACTATAGATAAGTCAGTGCCCAGTGGTCTTACACAGTAGTTTTGCATTTCTTCCGCCCGCCTCACCCACTTAGTCATACTAACTTGAATGCACATGTGACCCACAGATGTGTTCAGTTAGAAATCATGAGCATACATTCTGATTATCTGGTCACTAAGGGCTCATTGTCCAAGTTCTGAAAACCATCAGCGGTACCGACAGAAACCAGACCCTTCTCCTCTGTCCTATTACCTACCCATTGCCAGTCATGGTCAGGCAGGTGCACAGGTTCCCACGGGCACAGGGAGCTACTGGTGGTGTGTGTTCTTAAAGACATCGAGTGATTACCAAAGCCACTTCCATGACTGTAGCCCTGTACATCTTTGTAGGAAAAAGCAAAGCAGAACAAAACAGAAAAGAAAAAGGAAACACTCCCTGTTGTGCCTGTCCAACCATTCAGCCATCGTGACGCCAGCCTTAGCCTCTCACTTCCCAAGCGAAGGGTGCCAGCAAGGCACTCTGGATCCCTTCGCACACCCAGTCCACGGCGCAACCAGCACGCAGACGAAAAGTCACTTAACTTTTTCCCTGTCCAGGAACGAGAGGATGGTGGGAATGTCCCAGGATTATTTGATGTCCCTTCTTAGCAAAATGCCAGTTCTTGGGTAGTTCTGGAATGTTTGAACAGCCGCTGCTTACAGAAACCAAAAGCGTTATCCTGCAGTCTGCGTTTGCCTTCTCTCACCTATGGCTCTCTCTCACACGATGACATAACCAGGGATGGATGACAAGAACAACCGGATGCCAACCGTGAAAACCCCGTAGCAAACACCAGGGCCACACCACTTTCTCGCCATTACATCATGATCAAATTACTCGCCCGATTCCTAAAGACACCCAACAGGCGCCGGAAGTACCAAGTTAGGGTTTGACTTAGAATTCACAAAACTGCAAATCTTGAAGCTGTGAATCTCACAGGGCAAAGACATACCTTCCCGTGAAGGTAAGGCCAAAACAGACCGATGGAGCCATTGAAGGCATCCCCATAAAAACATTCTCTCTCAACACTCAGGAGGAGCTGTTGAGATAGCAGAACCAGAAAATCATTCTGAACCATTGAGCGTTGGTACCTTACAATCCAAATGACACATTTATACAGGTAACCCTCTTGGACCAGAGGGTTTTCTTTTCTTCCCTCCTCTCCACCCCTTTGAATTTTTAGCCATTTAGATTACAATCTGAATGGTTTAAATAAACAGCGGTATTGCTTCTTAAAGGATGATGGAGGGGAGCAGGGTAGGAGGGGAGAATGCAGGATCCTGCAAAGCTTGCTTCAGTTTTTGCTTCCCAACTCTCAGAAAGCACCATGCATGGCAGGACCACCTTAGATCACACCGTTAACCCTTACGAGGGGTTCAGAAGTGTCATGTCTCAATGTCAGCACTGGCCAGCTGTCTTTTCTTCCCCCTTCCTCTAAACTGCAGAGGGTCCTTCAAACAGGGGCTCCTAGCAACCCACCATTCAAGCCTTCATTCCTCCAGACAGCCATCAATCAACCTTTGAGGTCTGTGATTTCCCCCTGGGAAGCACTCTTCCCTGTATAGTTGCTGGAAATGTAAAACTCCCTGCAGACCCAAGCATCCATACAGGACTGCCCGCACCATCTCAAGCCTGGAGAAAATAAACTCCAGATGCAACCCAGTCAAGGGGCTTGGCGTCCATGGATAAAAGTGCCAGCAAGTCCACTCCCCCAGGGCAGCAGAGCCCAAAGATTCCCTAGGGGAGTCATTTAAGAGGCCTTTGGAAGTGGAGGGGTGTAGGGGACTGTGGGGTGAAGGCATGAAAAGTTTGCAGCGGAGCTGGGGTCTGTGTGCTCTCCAAAGGGCACTTTCCACTGACGCCTGAAAAGGACCAGGCAGCGGCGCCTAGTTCGAGCCGGCAGGGGCCGGTGTGACCGTGTGACCCCCATGCACACTGCACCCGAGTTGGCGTTAATGACAACCGTGTTGCAACTCCCAAGCTGGGGAGCATCGGGTGGACATGGTCAGGCGAAAAGGGTTATGAGCCACAAGGCAAAGCCATCTCGCTGTGAGAGTGGCGTATACCGCGGGCCCTGCTACCACTGGGACCGGTGAGCACGCTCTGGGTCCCCGCCCCGGGCGCCCGGCGCTTCCTACCTTGCGCGCTGTGCTGATGGTTCTCCATGGTCGTCGCCGCCGAGTCAGCCACCGTCACCGCTGCTGCCGAGGCGCTGGTCGCAGCTCCCGGGCCCGAGCCGGAGCCACCGCCTCCACCGCTCAATTCCGCCAGTCTCCGGTTGGTGGCCGTGAGCTCGGCTCTCAGGTTGGTCACCTCCTGGCTGGCCGACTGGACCGCCCCATCGATGCGGAGCGCGAGCTGCTTATTGTCTTCCATCATGCTCAGGATTTTGGCCTGGGGGCGAGAGAGGTGACAAAGAGCTGCATGATGTGCGTTGGGGGCGCGTGGCCGGCCGTGGCCCCGGCTCTACCTGTTGGGTCACCCTAGCGGCCCGGGTTTCCCCGCGCCCCGACCCCCGGGCACCGGCAAGCGCCGGCTCCTCCGGCGCAGGAATGACAGCGGCGCCTCCAGCCCGAGCCGCGGCGGTGGCGAGGCGGCGGGGGGAGGAGGAGGAGAAAGAGGAGGAGGAAGAGAGGAGGAGGAGCAGCCGCGAACGGCGAGACCCCGGCAGGCAGGCGGGCGGGCGGGCGGGCGAGCTGCGAGCAGAGGACACCGTGCGCCGCCCGGGCCAGGCGCTCTCCGAGTGGAGCCTACCATTCGCGGCTCGCTCGGGAGGGGGCCCTGTTGGGGACCTTGGGGACCTCCTCGGCCTCGTGAGCTCCCCACCTCCGGGACACACCCCCGGAGAGTGGGGGAGGAGGGCGGCGCCCGTGTGAGGTCGGAGGTGGCACCCCCAACGGAAGGGTTAGGGGTGCGTCCGGGGCCCCGGCTGTCCCGCTGTCCCCTCCCTGCGGCGGTGGGCAGCCCCGCCCCGGCCAACTACTGCCCGGCTCCGGGCTGGGGTCGCCGCGGAGGAGGCGATGGGAGAGGGTTGCTTGCATAGGGGGCCTCTTGGAGGGGAGCGTGGGATGGTGGGCCGAGGGAGGGGGCTGCTGGAGTGAGCTCAGGAGTGGAGTTCTTGCTTTGCCAGTTGCAGAGATGAAATGCCCAGAGGGGAGGAAAGCTGGTGGACAGTGAGCCTGCCACCTTCCACCCCCACCTCAGTGCCTGACCTGCGCTGTCCTTCCCTACCCCGGGCCATTGGTGCTGCGGCCTGCCCGCAACCCGGAGATCGAGAATGTGTGCACCCCCTAGATGGAGGGTTAGCTTGTACCTGGTCCTAAGCTGCTTGGCTGGCCTGAACGTTAGTGGGAGTAAGGAACTGAGGCCAGAGAAGGGTTGGGAGGTGTGGCGGGGCTTTCTTTTTCTCTCCTTCTTCCCGAGGTAGGAATGTTGAACCGGGCTACCTCGGTTTACCTACTCCCCGTTCTGAGAAGAATTGAGGTAACCTTAGCTTGCATAAGCCCTTCCTGGCTCCTTTCTCTCCCAGAGCACACACAGGCTTTGCATTTTTCAGTGGGGCCCTGGATTCCAGCCACCAGACCTTGTTACCATAGCAAGCTTCATTCCATGCAAATAGGAGGTTTTCAAAGAGCCAAGTGTAACCCCGCCAACAGTGTGCCACCATTCCAGGCCAGTCAACCTGGGGATGGGGGCTGAGAGCAAACTGCAGAAGCCAAAGGAATGCTCTAAAGGAAACTCACCCTCCAGGTTCAAGAGTTTTTCTTGAGAACCAAGTAGAAGATGGGGCATTTGTGTGTGGTTGACTCTGTAGGGGAAAGAGTACTCCTGTTTTAGGAAGAAACTGAGGCTCTGGGCAGTGTTTTGCAATTACCCATCAATCCACAGAAACCAGATGGTGAGAGGTTGAGGGTAAGTAATCCTAAAATGCCAGTTAATCCCATGTGCTTTCAGTAAACTTTTTTTTTTTTGAGACATGGTCTCTCCAACTCACTATATAGTGGGAAATGACCCTGAACTTTTGATACTCCTGTCTCTACTACTGAATTGCTGGCATTACAGGTCAATACTGAGCTTAATAGGCATGCTACATCACACCTAGATTATTCGGTGTTGGGATCAAACTCGGGGCATGGGGCATGCTATAGAAACACTACCGACCGAGTTACAGCCCCATTGGATTCTTTTATGTAGGACCATAAAGGTATTTGGTTGCCCTGCCCTTTCCCTATGGACAAGCTTTTGCAAGAGGAGAGGACATTCTTAGATGGCAGAGTGCAGGCCCCAGGGCATAGTTTGCTCCCGTGAAAATTCAGGAGAGGTGGATCTAGGCAGCCAGAGGGCAGACAGGTGGCCGAGAGAGCAGAGCCCGAGGAGGACCTGCTTACTGAGTTATTTTAGGACTGTTTGTAGGGTATGCTGAATGGTGAAGGTGTCTCGGAGCTAGACAGTGGCTGTGTTTGCCCAGCGTTGGAAGTAGACTAAACGTCATCACGTTGTTTGCAGTGGTGCAGTGGATATCACTGTCTATGAATGCTGAGGGCATAATAAAAGGCATGGATGGGTGGTGGTTGGGGTGCCCTAGGAGTAAACTCAACCAGACCACAAGAGAGGCTGTACACAGGCGTGTGTGTGTGCGCGCGCGTGCGCGTGTGTGCGCATGTGTGTGTGTCTGCACATACCCCTTACGACACTCACCAGAAGGGCAGGGATGTGTCTCATTGCATGTTCCCCCAGCTTTACTGTGAACTTGTGGGCTGGAGAGGAAGGTGGCTGGGCCTTTTCCTGTTTCTCTTCCCGTTCTTGTCACCTAGCCTGTAGCTGGTGCTCCATCCTCCACTGTGTCTGAGCGTGTTTGCGCAGTAAACAAACTGAGAAAGTGTTACTCATTTTCCCTCCATGGAGAGACTGTCCCACACACTGGCATCTCCACATCAAATCACAGCAAAACAAACATCTCGAGAGGGAGAGAGAGAGAAGCAAGGACATATTTTTGGACTTCTCTTTTCCTCTCTTTTATGTGTGTGTGTGTGTGTGTGTTATATGTGCATGGAAATGTTTACACACCCACTAGTGTGCACATGTATGTGGAGGCCAAGGTCAATGTTCATGTCTTCCTCTCTCACTCTACATGTTATTAATTAATTAATTAATTTATTTATTGAGACAGGGCCTACTTTGACTTCCTGAACTCCAGCCTAGTGCACTGCTCCTCCCTGGGTGACCTCAAGGAACAAACAAAATAGCTTCAGAAGCAGTGTCTTCTTATGCAGCTCGGAGAGAGGAATCTTCTAGCAAGAACTGACGCTCAGTTGCTGGGGAGCCGGTCAAGGTGTTGAAGTACTTGTGTAAGCAAGAGGATCAGAGTTCAGAGTTTGGGGCCCCAGAATTCTTGCACGCGTCATGTGAGTGTGCCAGCCTGCCTGTAATTCCAGCCTCAGGAACCAGAAGACAGGGCATTCCCCAGAGCAGGCTGGGTAGTGAGACTAGTCTTATCAATGAACCCTGAGTTGGAATGAGAGACCTCAGTGAATAAGGTGGAAGAGCCATGGAGGATGATTCTTAACATCGACTTTGGGCTTCCACACGTATGTGCATGCACACCTGCACATCCACATGCAAACATGCATGCACACAGGCATGCATACCATAATATACAGATGAAGAGAGGAGGGGGGAGAGAGAGAGAATGAGAGAGAGAGAGAGAGAGAGAGAGAGAGAGAGAGAGAGAGAGAATAGCGAGGCTCACTGCACATCCACAGCAGACAACTCATCTTTCCCCAGAAACAGATGGGCCTTGTCACTTAGCCCCAGACTGGATCCTCTAAAGGGGAAACTGTGAATAACGTCCTGGGTCCCCACCTATGTGGCTGCCTTCCTCCATGGTGTGATGCTGCTGCTTGGGTAGCAGAAGGTACGAGGCCTTGTGTCCTCTAGCTTCCTCCTTGTCTGCAGACAAATGGGGGCTAGATGCAGAAATGAGCTCCTGTAGACGCCGATGAAGGAGCCAGGAGCAGTTAATGCCATGCTCGAGAGCGTGATGCATCCTCATACTGTATCATAGGGCACATTCTAAACCACAGGTGAGGCCACAGCCTAGCACAGTCAGGCCCCTGGCTCCTCTTCCCACAGCCCTCAATTCTTCCCACCTCGGAGCAGAGCCTTCCTCTCTTTTTGCTGTTCTCCTACCTAGAATATTCTTCCCTGACTCTCTGTCCCCAATTCCTTATCATCTCTCAGATTGAACATTCCACTCTGACATTTTGTGGCACAGGTCACCGCAGATTGTCACTTGGTTTATTTACTTGGTAAACTTGAGCGACCGTGTTCTCGGATGGATTGAGAGGTAAGTCGCCATCCGTGTAGCTCGCTTGGGTAGAGGTCTTTCTGTTTCTCCACCCGCGGCCCCAGGCAGCCCCAGTTTTTCTGTTTTGTGTTGGCATTCCCAGGAATAAATATCTCTTTGGTGACATAATTGGATTACTTAGATTGCAACAGAATCCCCCTTTAAAACTCCCCCTCTCTCACCATGTATACCCACCCTGCTGGAGTGCAGGCCTCAAGGGGTGGCTCGGGGGAGGGGAACTCTCCTCAGTTCTGATTTTGTTGCCTGGATCACCATCGACGCTTCTCTACAGAGTCTGCGGATAGTGGAGCAAATTCATGTCCCTTGTCCTCACACCTCCACATCCACAAATAGTCTCGTTGCCCTCATTAAAACCCTCCGAATATTCAGCCGTCCCTAGGAAACCCAGGCACATCTTCCTTCCGCTAAAGCTATTCCCGGTTCTCACAGATTCTTGCTACGATCTTGCTGGGTGGGGAGGGGCCTGGATTGAGCATTTGATGCTCAATTTGATGCTCAACTCCAGGGCTTCCTGGAAGGCTTTCCTTGAGGCTGGTACCCCACCGGCAGGTCCTTCCACACATCTTAATTGAGTGGGGGAACTGGGGGCCTGCTCTCTGCTTACTCCCACACATGGCCCAGTTTTCTCTCTGACTCAACCCGGGACTCGTTTTCTGGCTGGCTGGGAAGCTGGAGGTGGCATTCATGTGCATCCTCTCAGAGTTGAGAGATGAGCCAAGGGTTTGTGGGGATCCCGGTGCAGGACAGGTGGGAGGGAGAATCTGGAGGAGGAATCGGCATATGGTAGACTATTTGGCTCTGGAGTCAGGGACCATGAAACCCTGGTACTTCCTAGACTCTGCATATGGCTACGACAGCATGGGGAGCATCTGAGAAGAAGGCCCAACAATTGCCTCAAGAGGTTAAAGGCCACTTCCCCGCAACAGGGTCCCTCAACAGGCTCTGTGAGGCGCCTCTCTAAACTTCAGGCTCTTCCTAATATTTCTCAAAATGGGGATGAAGCTTTTCCTCATCTGCAATCTTCAGAAGATGGTCATTCAAACAAGAAGCCAGGGGCTGGGAGGTGTCTCAGTTGGAAAGGAGCTCACTTTACAGGAATATGGGCCTGATTATAGATCCCCAGAACCCACATTAAAAAAAAAAGCCAGGCCAGGTGGTGGTAGCACATACCATTAATCCCAGCATTCAGAAGGCAGAGCCAGGTGGATCTCTGGGGCCCCGCGGTTCGTCAATCTAGCCTACTTGGTTAGTTTCAGGATTATAAAAGTATCAAGGTGAATAGTGCTTGAGGAATGATAACCAGGGTTGCTGTCTGGCTTACACACACACACACACACACACACACACACACACACACACACACAGAGAGAGAGAGAGAGAGAGAGAGAGAGAGAGAGAGAGAGAGAGAGAGATACACAATAAAAAATGACATTAGGACATACTCCTGACCTACCAGAATGCCCAGGCAGAACCTAGAATCCACGTCTGCAGCAGGGGACATGGGAGAATCCAAGGCATGGTAACTTTGGAACCCACCTCTTTGGATGCTCAGGGCGGGGTTCACAAACTACCAGGAGCGGTGTGAAATGTGTGAATGCGGAAGCTTGCCAGTCTCAGAAGGGGTTTAAGGGTCTCCTAGCCATCCTCTCCTTGTTGTCAGACCCAAGTCTCCTCCATCCCCCTCTGTCAGAGTCCTTGGGGACTCTGCTCCCCTCTGCTGTGTCTATTCAAACTGTCGCGCGTGAATCCCAAACAATCTCAGAAATGCATCTCTTGTACATTTACACGGTTGACTTTGGCTGAGTGGGTTTTAACGTGCACCCTGGGGAAAAGGACAAGGCATTCTGAAGACAGGAACAGCCAGGGGCTCAGCGGTGGGTGAGGAGACTCCCAGGGACAGAGACGGAAGAGTGAGTTCAGACAGCGGGACCCCATCAGTCGCCCTCACAACCACTGTGACTGAACAAAGAAACCGAGGGGACGAAACAGGAAGGGGATTGTCCGGCTTTAGGGCAAAGCCTGTGGCCGTGAGATGCAAGGCAGATGCATGGAGGCTGGCCATATTCACTGATGTACATATGTTGAAGTCTGTGTGGACATAATGGGGTCATTATGGGGTATGATGTGGCCTCCCAGCAATGGCTCATCTGGAACTTGGGAAGGTGAGCCTGAGTGTCGCTTTTGTGTATGTGTGTAGCCAACCCAGTCCCTTCTGCAGACTCGTTGACAAAAAGACTTCAAGAGCCATGTGATGCCAACTGGTCAAAGTGTAGAGAACAAGCGTCTGCAGAGCTCTAAGCCACAAGTGTGACATCAGTGTCACCCTCTCCCTTCCCAAGGCTCGGGGACCATCTGGAAAGGGGGGACAGGAAGATCGTAAGAGCCAGAAGTTAAGGAAGACTGGAGGGAAACAGCGTCTCTGGCCATGACAGGACAATGGCACTCAGGAGCGCACAGATCTACAGCAACTGTGGCTATACCTGCACAAGACCCGCACGGGACAAAGCCAGTCAGCTCTCAGAGAGAGTGTCCCAAGACCTCCCCCCTGCCACCGCCACTATCTCCCCCACCCCTGCTCTTAGATAAGGAGCTCTTGATAGATGACAGCTCTGTCAAGGCGTCTAGGGTGACCCTGAACAAAAATCAACAACTAAGAAAAGCATAGGACTCTGAGATGAACATTTTTACACCCAGAGAGTCATAGAAGAACTGGCTCAACTCTCAAGCATCTCTTCTTTACTGGACTATTTTGATGTAGCAGGCACCATTTTGTTTTTGCAGCATCTCCGAGAGGCTCTTCTGACAAAGTCACACAGGTTAGGGCCGAGTCCTCCAGCTACTCGCACGCTCTATTGTTTTGTACTTCTTTCTTTTTTTTTTTTTTCTTGACAGTGTCTCCTGTATTCTAGGTTGTCCTTTAACTCCCTATACAACCGAGGATGACCTTGAATGTCCATCTCCCAAGCCCTGGGATGACAGACATTCACCGTCATAGGATGCTGGGGACTGAACCCAGGGTCTGTGCCTGATAGATGATCACTCTGCCCACTGAGCTACATTTCCAATCCCGACACAAACGCTGCACCAGCCGTAATTTCTTTGACCGCTCCTGGGCAGGACGGTGCTGACTGCTTAGTGTTCTCCCTCCTCCTTGGCTCTGGAGTTATTTAGTCAGAGCCGGGTCTCTGTGAACTCAAGACCAGCCTGGTTTACATAGCAAGTTCCAGGTCAGCTACATAATGAGAATCTGTCTCAAAAGATGATTGGAGTGGGGCAGGGATTGGATGTGGTAAGGGGTAGAGTCCCACAAGCCCTAAACCTTGTGCTTACTAGCTCTGTGCACCTCTGTGAGTTATCTAATCCCCTTGGGCGTGCCTAGTCTAGCGCTCCAGCTCTTCTCTCTCTCTCTCTCCACTTCCCCTTTAACAGATGACCACACTAAGACCATCTGGGTCCCTGCTAACCTAGTGCCCTTCACCTCTGCCCAAAGTCCTGAGCTGCTGCAGAGGCAAGAGAGGAGGGGGGCTGTTCTGGGTGAACAGGATATTAATTATTCCAGCCCTGGGGACCCATCTGTTAAATTGGTCCTTTTTGCTTTTAAAAAATGGTGCTTTAGCAGAGAAACCCTGTCTCAATCCCCCCGCCCACCACCACCATGGTGCTTTAGGATCAGTGACATAGCATATGCATGCCCATGTTCACACACACACACACACACACACACACACACACACACACACACACACAATTTCAAAGGGTACCTTACAGATAGGGTTAGTACTCCTGTAATCTCCTACTTAGGAAAAGTTGTTTTCTGTGTGTTAGGGAGGTTGCAGTCATTTAAAAACATAAGTGAGCCGGGCGGTGGTGGCGCACGCCTTTTATCCCAGCACTTGGGAGGCAGAGGCAGGAGGATCTCTGTGAGTTCGAGACCAGCCTGGTCTACAAGAGCTACTTCCAGGACAGGCTCCAAAAAACTATAGAGAAACCCTGTCTCAAAAACAAAACAAAACAAAAAAAAAAACCCCATAAGTGATTGGCCTGGCTTTAGTGGCCCTTTAATCCCAGCATTCAGGTGGCAGAGACAAGCAGATCTCCATGAGTTCAAGGCCAACTTGGTCTAGATAGCAAGTGCCAGACCAGCTAGGGCTACACATAGAGAGGCCCTGTCTCAGAAAGTGGGGAGGATTAGATTTGGAAAGGGGCATAGTCTCACAAGCATGGGGATTTCTGTAATGCCTTTGTTGCTATATTTTGCTCCCTTTCTCTTGTTTCTTTAGCTGGCAACATCTGTCTTAGGAAAAGCTCTCCGCTTAGCTTTGCTGATGACCTCATCGCTTGCACACCTTTTATCAGCTTCCATTTCCCTCTGAGCTCATTGCTTTTCGATTTTTTTTTACATTTATTTGTTTCATCCCCACGCACAAAACAAACAACAATGTTGTTCATGCATGCAATAGCAAGCATGTAGAAATCAGACGTCAACTAGCAGGAGTGGTTCATCATCAGGTCACCTGCTGAGCCATCATGGCCACCCAGTTCATTGTTTCCCCCTAACAAGCATACCTAACACACATTCCCCAAGAGAAGCACATCCTCCTACCCACAGGCCATGCAGTGACTGCGACCCTAACTGAAGGCCATAGCAGAGACAGTGTAAGAGGCACAGGTCAATGAGAAGAATCCAGATTTTAGTGTTCCTCAATGACCCACTGATAGGAGGCTGAGACCTAGGGATGACATACCATCTCTTTGGAGGAATCTGAAGTAGCAATGGTAGGAATCTTGCCTGGATGTTTCCTTTAAAAATGTACCACTCTGCTCTCTGTGTGCATGTATTTAGTATGAGGCATATGCACTTGTGTGTGCAGAGGCCATTGAGTCTCCTGCTCTGTGACTCTGCCTTATTCTCCAGGGACAGGGTCTCTTACTAAACTGAGCCTTGCTGCTTCTCAGCAATGTGAGCAGACAACAAGCCACTGTCATTCTCCTGTCTCCGCACTCCTCTTCTCAGTGCTAGGATTACAGGCAGGTGTAGCCATGGCCAACAGTTTTGTGGTTGCTTGGGAATTGAACTCAGGTCCTCACGCTTGCACAGCGAACTTTCTTTCCCTCTGAGCCATCTCTCCAGCCCCAATCTTTCTTTTAAACCAACACTCAAATCTACCTGTAAGAAACTGACCTGAGAAAAGCATTTATTAGCCAAATGGTCTCGATTACTCAAACTGGCGTCCACAAAAGAATTCCCCTGCAGCCATCACCCTGCGTACTCACAGCCAGCTGTCCAGTTAAGACGCGAAATTAAAAGGAAGCCATTTTATGTAGCAGTCTACTTGATGGGGGAGTTGTATTAAGCGATTGTCTCTTTATCGTCTGCCTTATTTTATGCCAGGGACATGTAAAACAATTTATAAGGCAATCCGTGGCATCCCAGGCCCACATTAATAAGAATGTGTGCTGTCAAGAGGAACTTGCGCTGTTCAGAGCAACGTGGGTTATACTGCATCCTCCGTCCTGGAAACCAGAGGACATCGTGAGTCTCTCTTCCCTACTGTAGCTAGCTACTGGTGTTTTTATTTTGAGAAACAAACATGTAGGAGATTTAAAGGGGACAGGTGTTGCTGGGCAAAGGAAGCCTCCTTTCTCTTCACGGTGAAGCCTCTGCACTTGGCTTCCGGGTCACTAGCTCCAGCCCTGCTCTATGCCTAGCTTCTGAGACTGTTCGGACGACAAATGACAAGGGTGAGAAAGCTTCCATACGGTCTCCGGTCTCCGAAACAGTCGTCCTGTATCTAAGAGATGGAACTGAGGCCAGCGAGGTGGCGGCCTGGGTTTAACAGGTTTGCTATGTAAGTTGGGGGCCTGAGCTTCATTTTCTCGACCCAGAGTAGAAGGAGAGAACTGACTTCTGAGAGTTGTTCTGTGACCGTCACATCACCCATATACACACACACACCGCCACCTCCGCCGCTGCCACTGCCACCACCAATGATGATGACAATGGTTTAAAACAAAGAGACTGTTTGTAAAGGAGGTGCATCCCTTCCAACAGCCAGGAGAGACCCTCAGGGAGACCCACAAAGTCACTTCACAACCCTAGGGGCTCTAATGACTTGGGAGGCAGGATGGAGAGCCTGAGCCGTCTAGTCAGCGTTGGGGGAGAAGGGAAAGATGGATGTGGGCACTCATGCAGTCCTTTGTTAGGATGAGCTCAAGGGTGAACATAAGCATCTCCCCAAAGATGGATCAGTCCTGGGGTTCAGTCAGCCCTTGGGGTATCTTTGTGAGAAGAAAAAAAGGGATACTGAGCTCAAAGGGGTTCAGCAGGGGAGGGAAGGGTACACAGAAAGTGATAGAGGTGGTGGACTTGTTCAAAATACATTGTGTTCATGTGAAATGTTTTTAAGAATGAAACACATTCGTTCCATTGCCCGGTAAGATAAAGCAATGGGGTGTTTCCATTCTTGAGAATAATGAGTAAAGAATTTCCCTGCTTGAGGGCAGCAAGAAGCATGCCGCCTGCCAGCTGGATTGCCACCTTCCCAGCTCAGAGGGCTCCATGGCGAATTAAGCTCTACTGTTTTTGCCCGTTTCTGATCTTTCTATGTAGTCCAGGTTGACTTCGCACTCATGGTCATCCTCCTGCTTCAGCCTTCTCCATGCTAGGATTACAGGTCTGTACCACCACACCTGGCTCCAAGTTCTAGTTTAAGGGTTATTGTTACTGTTTTAA
Source organism: Alexandromys fortis (assembly GCF_014885135.2). Classification (NCBI taxonomy): domain Eukaryota; kingdom Metazoa; phylum Chordata; class Mammalia; order Rodentia; family Cricetidae; genus Alexandromys; species Alexandromys fortis. Next base: position 982,713 of record NW_026068063.1, on the reverse strand, counting down.
TTCAAAGAACCAGACACGGGTCTCTGGGCAGGACAGTGAGCGAACTCTTTTTGTGTTTCTTACTAAATTTCAATCTCCGTATGAATCTTTTGTTTTTGGAGTTTTCATCGTGTCCGTGTACACGAGGGCAGAAGCTGGTGGTCGGTCCTCCTTGGTTACTCTCTGTCTTCTATGCTGAAGCAGGGTCTCCCACTTGAACACAGAATTTGCTGGCTCAATGAGTCTAGCTAGCCACCTAGCTCTGGCGGGGGGGGGGGGGGTCGCCTGTCTCTGTTTCCCAAGTGCTATGATTACAGACAAGGACCCTGGCATTTACGTAGGTGCTGGGGACCCAAACTGCAGCCTTCCACTTGTGCAGCGTGTTCTTCCTTCACCGTGCCACCGCCTCAGCCCAAGTTGTCTTGATAAAAGACGTGTGCATGCGTGTGTGCATGTGTGTGTGTGTGTAAGAGAGAGAGAGAGAGCACACAGGTATACTTGTGTGTATGTATATGTATGTGGGGGGGTCAAAGGTTGACCTCATTGTCCTTTCCTACTATGGGAGTGATAATAGGGAGAAAATAAATAAGTAAATAAATAAATAAATAAATAAATAGACTAAGAAGGGAGAGGAAATACTGTTAAGATGATGTGTTTATGTTTTATAGGCAAGTATATTTATTGTAAATGGATACCATTTCTTCCTCAGGAACTGTCCACCTTGACTTTTGAGCTAGGGTGACTCCTTGGCCTGGGACTGGCTGAATAGAATAGGCTGAGTGGCCAGCAAGCCCCATCGATCTGCCTGTCTCCACCTCCGCAGCGCTGGGGTTATAAAGCGTATGTGACCACACCCAGCATTTTCCCCCCTTAAACATGGGTTCTGGGTTTCAGTGCTTGTCAACCCAGCCAGAACTCTGCCCACCTGTCGCCTTTAGAATTCTAGTTCTGGGGTTAGGGATGCAGTTCAGAGTGCTCGCCTTGACATACAGGATGCTTGCCCCGGGTTCAATTTCCAGCATGGATAAACTGGTGTGGCATTATACATTATACATCTGTACTCTAGCCCTTGGGAGGTGGAGGCAGGAGGATTGGAGGCTGGTAGTTATCCTTGGATATGTGGGGAGTCTGAAGCCAGTTTTGGCTAAGAGAGAGAGAGAGAGATGAGAGAGAGAGAGATAGAGAGAGAGATAGAGAGAGAGACAGAGAGAGACAGAGAGAGAGAGACAGAGAGAGAGAGAGACAGAGAGAGACAGAGACAGAGAGAGAGACAGAGAGAGACAGAGAGAGAGACAGAGAGAGACAGAGAGAGAGAGAGACAGAGAGAGAGAGCTCAAAGTTGTTTCACTCTTGTCAAGCACCCCTCACCCCTACTTCTTTAAATGAAGTGCCTGAGACCCGGGAAAGCACCAATCCCCGTGAGCCACACACAACACTTCTCTTACTATTAGGATAATATGTTTATGTGTTTATACGGTCTCAGGGGATATTTGGTAAACATTCGTTGAGTGCATTAAGCTGAGCCATTTGGTCTGTCTATCTGTGTGGAGGGCACATGAAAACCCACAGCCAGCTCTGGTTCTGATCCTTGCCTTGTGAAAAGCGTCCAAGCTCATACGAGGTACGAGGTGCTATCTCCACTCAGAAGCCTCCCTTTGATCTCATGCTCGTTTTCCACAAAACCGATTGCAAACTTGGCAATGGACTCTCCCAGAAATGAATAACCAAACTCTTAAAAAATTCTTCTTTGATTGTCTCAACAACATTAAAAAAAAAAAGCAAAGAAACAGAGCCCCTTTGCAACAGCCCCCCCCCCACTTCCGTCGGTCCCTCTGGGAAACAGCTGGGCCTATTATAAATTGACCTCCCTCTCCTGGAAAGATCTGGTTCCTCTGAACAGGCAGCCAGTGCCTTGAGATGGTGTGTGCAGCTCAGAGAAGGTGCTGAGGTTCAGTTGAACTGTAACCGGGCAGCAGCAACCTGGTTTCCCTCGAGTCTGTGACAATAGGATCCCTTCGCTGATACCTTGCATGTGTTTAGAGGCTGGGATGTTCACTGTGCTGCCTCGGGAAACGTTTAGGGTCTCCGTCTCACTCCCTTTGCCTCTTTGTAAGCAGTTGGATCATTGCTCTTCTCTAGCCCTCTGGATAATTATCCCTCTTGCCTTGTGATTTCATCCCTTCTTCCGAGATCAGTCTGGTACATGTCCCTAACCTGCTGATGTTTGGTGCCATGGCTTTATAGCTTGCTCGGACCAGTTAAGCTGATTTCCAACAATGATAGGCCTTGAACACCTTTACATCTCGTTGACTGACCTCTGGATTCTCCCAAGCAGCAAGTATGCATCAGGGAAACGCTTTGGCCCACAAACAAGACTTAGAGACGAACTGTGAGGCAGGCCTACAGCTTGGAAGAAAACCCAGTCGAGCTGACAACGCCTTACTAGTTGGCAGATCTGCAAACCTGAAGAATAAATGCTGCCGTAAGCCTCTGAGAGTCTACGGCTCTTACACCGCAGAAACCCACGAAGGTATTATGAAACAGTGTGTGGATAAAGGCTTGTGGTCTCAACTGAATAGCCAGACTTCTGCATCTGACACATCTCTTTCTAAGGCTTCAGCATCTGCAGATTCAACCAGCCGTGGTTTGGAGATATCTGAGAAAAACCATCCAGAACTTTCCAGACAAGGCTTGTATTTTTTCACATAGCATTTAGACTCTACTAAGCATTGTGGATGGCCTAAGGATGACCTTTAAAAATGCAGAAAGATAGTTTCATTTATTTGCAAATTCACACAATTTTATAGGTAGGACTTAGATTTGGGAGGCTGTGGAGGTCCTGGAACATATCCCTGTGGACAGTATAGATAAGGAGGGAAGAATGTATTAATGTTCTAGAGATGTCATAGCCAACTACCAAAGAGTGGGGAGGTCAATAGGAACTCGTTTTCTTATTATTCTGGAAGCCGGGAGACCAAGGTTTGGAAAAGTTGACTTCTCTTGGCTCAAGGATGATGTCTTCCCCCTGTCCCCTCATTTGGTCCCCTCCATCTGTTCTTCGTCCTAACCTCCCATTGTAATGACACCAGCCAAACTTATAGGGAATATGACTTCAGGAGCCTGCAGGGTCCCGGGATTGTCATCAGATTTTTCTTGCCTTCCTCTGGGTCCCAGCATCAATGTTTTCTCCCTTCCATATTGTCCAAGCAGAGTGGGGCTTGGCACACACAGCACCACGCACACTCACATAGCTGGTTAGTTAACACTGATGGCAAACTTGATCAGGTTAGACCACCCAGGAGATGAATCTCTATGCATGTCTGTGGAGGAGTTTCTAGGTTAGGTTGATGGAAGTCGGAAGAATGACCCTAAAAGTGTAAGGCACCATGCCATGGACTGGGGTCCTGGACTGATTAAAAAGAGGAAACCAAGCTGAGCACCAGCATCCATCTCTTTCTGGTTGCCAACAGTGAATGTGACCAGCTGCCTCAAACTCTGGCCGCCATGACCTCCCTGTCACGAGGGATTGGACCCTTAATGGGGGAGCTGAAAAGAAACTCTCCCTTTGTTAAGCTGCCTCTTAAAGCATATTTCATCAATAAGAAGAGTAATTAGTATAGACAGTTGCACTTCGGCTGGTGGGAGAGAGCCTCTCCCTCTTGAGTTCATGGGAAGACTTGGCCTCACCCTGGGGCAGCCACTGAGACCAGAGCACTGGTACCACTTTGTCTGACCAGGATCTGTGAATACACTGCTCATCACTTAGGCCCCAAGGTATTGGGGTGCTGGGCTGTGAAGAGGTGGGGAGAGTTCCTGCCCAAGGCTAGGGCACACACAGTAGAGGGAAAAGGGCCTCCCAGCCAGGCCCAAGGAAGGGCTCACTCTTTCAGCACTGGATGCTGAGCCTGGCCTATGTGTTGCTCATCCAGGCCTTCAGCAGGCGTCCTGGGATTCCTTTCCTTGACTCACAGGTGATTGGATTAAGGCAAATTGCTTGACTTCTACTGCTTTGGTCTCTCTAGTGTTAAGTGGGAAAGCCGTGTGTAAGTCATGATAGGGTAGTGAAGAAGGGTAGAGAACTTGGCTTCTTAATGCTCAGTTTCCTCACCTGTGAAATGGGAATCATGACAGTTCTTCTCTCATAGGGTTGTAAAGATGGCTTGAGAAGTGTACAATGTTGTCACAATTGGTTAATAAAGAAGCTGCTTTGGCCTGTGGCAGGGCAGAATATAGGGAGGCTTGAAAACCAAGCTGAATTCAGGGAGAAAGAAGGCAGAGCCAGGGAGACGCCGTGTAGATGCTGAAGGAGAAAGATGCCAGAACCTGTGGTCAGGTATTTTTGTTACAGCCCTGAGAACTAATAGAGAAAATGGTTGAAGCAGGGGCTTTGCTACCCTCTTGGGGGTCAGGTGAGCAGTCGATCCCAGATCTAGAACACAGAGGTGACGGTGGCCCTGAGTAGGAGCTTCATGAGGCAGTCAGGAGGATTTTATGACTCGCAGATCTAGTGTATAGGACGTGAGCATCCAGTGTAGGCCTTTTTTTTTTTTTTGGATTTCTCACCTACCGCAGACCTTGTCCAACTCACGGTTATTGGCCACGGAGCCTTATTATCCCCATACCCACTAATATAAGTCACATAATCCATCGCTGTGCGCACCTTTGAAGCCGGCGTACGTTAATGACACCCTCCCTAGTGAAAGCTAAAGCAGGGCCGACAGTGGCCCTTTAATTATTCTGGAAGTCTCAGAGCCCATCAGTGAATTCGCAGGAATCCTAAGTAATATGCCATGAAAACGGTGCCGGATTCCTGTAGCTATGAATTGTGATTGGTACTAATTATCCCTTCTTCTGAAATTAAGTGAGCAGGTTTCCTCCCCACATCCCCTCCCGGCAGAAGGCCTCTATGATGTTCTAGAAAATAATAAAGTGGATGGACCCTTCTGAGTGGCAGCGGGCAGCCTCACAGCAGGCCTCCTGCACTGATTAATACCAGAGCCCTGCGTTAAATTAAAGGAGAAACTCTGCCCGGGAGCTGAAGGAGCCCTGCCTGGTGCCACGTGTGGGCCAGTCGCTCAGTTCGTTCTGAATGGGATGACCCAGGGGCTCTTCAAAATAGCGTCGGGTAGTGGTCAGACATCTGTGCTTATGTGCACCGGGTGTTCTCCCCAGTAGCTTCTGAACGGTAGTAGGTGTTGCGTACAGTTGTTTGGCATTGTCCGTCTCCTTACTTTAGCCTCTGGAAAGGTAATTATGATAAGGACGTCAAGAGAGAGGTGTAATTAACAGTGCCGCAAGCTTAGGTTCTAGAAGCTAAATTCTGAAGGTCACAGAGGCAACAGGTGGCAGCGCTGGGATTTGAACTCTAGAACGCTAGCGCTTGCTAGGCCTCTGTGCGGTGCGGCCTCTGGGAATGTTCCCATCATGAGCATGGCACTGTGGAGTCTCAGCTGTAGGGTTTGGCTGTGTTTATGTTTTTATTAGGCCATCATTTGGCTGTGTTTATGTTTTTATTAGCCAAGTTTGAGGAAGGAGGAGTGGGGGAAGGAGAGAATGAGGGAGAAAGAGGAGAAAAGAAGTAAAGAGGGAAGGGGGGGGGGAGAGAGAAAGGGAAGGAAGGAAGAAAGGAAGACAGAGCGGGGGAGAGAGAAGGAGGAAGATGAGAGAGGGAGGAAAAGGGGGAGGGAGAGAAGGGGAAGGAAAAAGAAAGAGGGGAGGGAAGGAGGAGGGAAGGAGGAAAGAAGGAGGGGGCACAGAGGAGAGGGAAAGGAGCTGAAGCTTTGTCCCTGGCCTCAGGAAGCATATATCATACTATTTGGACTGGGAATGACAATGTTTACCTGCCTACCTCAGGGGACATTGTCAAGTTCAAGCAAGCCAAGGAACATGAAACCATTTTTCTTCCTAGGACCAGAGGTGTAACCGGAAGCGGACAATATGCTCTGAAGGCGTATTTCTATCCACAGACTCCGAATGAGCGACCACTCCATCCGCTCTTCACCTCCAGCACACTCGGACCACTTTCCCCCCAAAAGAAGCACACACGATTGGTATCCGCTGACGTAAATCTCTTCTTTACCTACAGCTTGAGTCACCTAGATGCTTTCCTGTCCAGTTGGATGACCGCCCCGGATGTAAAAAGTTTTTTCCACATCCAGACCCCTAAATAGATGACCAGAGGATCACAAGCCTTCGTGTAGATTTTCTTGATTGCCTCCCCCCCCTTCCTTGCTTATCACTTTCCCTAAAAATCCTGTCAGTTAGTGTATTTAAATTCTTTTCTCATCTCCTCATTGCGCCGCTATTTAAAATAATGAGTCACAGCTGAAGGGAACGGAAATATCCCGGCTGCTTTTAATATACACCATCAAGGACGCTCCTCGGGAAAAGTTGTTGGGAAGGTCGACCGCCAGTCAAGGCCAAGGCCAACGGCAAGGGCGAGGGCATCTTCCACCTTTGGCCTATAGGGGGAATGGGGATTTGAACTCTTCACGAGTTTCTTTCCGTGACTGCTCAGACGGGCCCGATGCTGACATCATCAAGGCTTTATATGTATCGCAGCCAACACTATAAAGGCCTCGTCGTGTGTGTGTGTGTGTGTGTGTGTGTGTGTGTGTGTGGCCCAAGTCAGGTGCTTGTTAGATCGCCCTGCAACAGGGCCTGGATGCCATTAGAGTCCTCACTGTTCATCTGAGAAAACGGGATCTGAAAATAACTAACCTTCCCAAGGACGCAGAACTAGGTCACGAGAGGCAGAATTTGAACTCAGAGTTTACAGATTTGAGCATTACCCAAGGCTCTAGTTCTTATAAGTGTATATGTGTGCATGTGTGTTTGTGCATGTGTATATGTGTGTGTGTATGTGTATGGGATGTTTGCATGTGTGTAAGCAGATTGGTATGCACATGTGTGCACATGCATGTGGAAGCCAGAGTCCGTGGTGTCCTTTCCTATTGATTCCCCCTTTATTTTTGACACAAAGCTTTGACTGACCCTGGGGTTTGCTGACCAGTTAGACTGTTTGGCTGGTAACCTGTGGCACCTTTCTGTCATCACATCCCCAACACTGGATTACCACATGTGATGCTGTGCCCGGGTTATGTGGGTGCTGGAGACCCGAACTTGGGTCTTAATGCTTGTGTGGCAAGTGCCTTACTGACTAAACTGTGACCCCCAATTTCGGTCACCTTTGTTTTTAAAGTTCAGGTTTTTTTACTTCTCTAAATAGGTGTAATAACAATACCGTGGGTCTTTTCCCTCCCTTCATGGCTGTGGGAATAGAGGAGACCCTGGATATGAACTCACTTTGCAGATTGGCCTCAAGAACACAGAGGCCGTTATCGCTACTAGGTGATAGGCACCTTGTTTGCTTTATGTTAGTTTAATAAACACCATGACCCAAAGCAACCTGGAACAGGAAAGGGTTTATTTGACTTAAAGGTTCCATCACTGAGGGAACGGAAGCAGAGGCCATGGAGGAGTGCTGCTTCCTGGCTAGCTCCAATAGCTCATTCAGCTTGGCTTTTTTTTTTTTTAATGCAAACCAGGACTAGGACCACTTACCAAGGGATAGTGCTTTAGTGGACTAAATCCTCTCCCACATCAATCAATCAATCAAGAAAAAGTCCTCCGGACTTGCCTATGGACCAATCTGAAGACTACCTTTTCCAGTTGCGGTTCCCTTTCCCTGGATGATACTAGCTTGTGTCAAGTTGACAAACAAACAAACAAAACAAAACAAAACAAAATCAGCAGCCGAAGTAATTGCAGTGGGGGACACCTTAGATCCCTCAACAATGGGCTCACAGTCAAGGTGCAGACCAGATCCTGGCACGGCACAAGGTCTTGAGTGGTCCACATGCTGCCCACCAGCTGCAGAGATGCCCTCTTCTTTCCCTCCAGTCTAACCCTGCCCAGGAAGCACACTCCTGCCTTCGGAAGCCTATGAGATTAGTTTGGCCACCTTCTCTGATTAGTGGCATGTTTCCAAGATGAGGGTGTCTGTGGAGGCAATCTCCATGCTTAGATTTATTAGTGCTGCCGTTGGCTTAATGAATTACTGCAATCCAATGGACCCATAGATAGCTTGTATTTAACTTTTATGTGGCTGCCCTAGAAACCGGCTTGAAAGGCAAAAATCAATGCTTGTGACAAAAATCTCCATACAATTTATTTTGAATGCTCAGTTTGGGATTTGATGTATGCCATTGTCAGACATAGTTTATGGTCCTGGATGAATTTTATACTTACTGATTAAAAAGGGTTTAGCAAAACCAGTAGGCTACCGTTCGGTAAACCTTACGATAAATGTTGCCGAAGTGTTCCCATCCATCTAGCCAGATTGGCTTCACATTTTCATCAGCAACCCTGGTAGCTGCCCCTCCAAGCTACCAAAGGGAGGCCCTATTTACCAGTTTGTAAATTAATTAGTCAAAACGCATTTAATTAATGATACCCACTGTGACTATCTGGTTCGCCAGTAATTGGGTAGCATCTAGGTGGGAACCAGGTGGTAAGGGAGGGACGGACAGACACATTGGCAAGACTTTTTCCCATGGCAGACCTTGCTCTCAGATTGGTATTATTTCCTTTCGGATCTTTCCTTTTGTAGTGTTTAGAAATAACTGTTCAGAAACAACACCTGCAGATTAGCATGGCATTCCTATTTAGAGAGACGTCTAGACAGAACCTAAAATAAGAACCCCAAGTCTTCAGCACCCAGGGGCAGTCAGCTGTAGACATCTGTAGAAACCAGGGCCAGGTGGCCTCTCAATCTTTAACACTAATCAATTAATAATTTAGAAGCTCTTAAAATGGATTTAGTGTGGTCTGAAAAGGAGTACTTGGTTCAGGTAGCATCTTCATGATATTTTATTCTTCCGTGTACTCATTGTCCATCTGTCTGAATATTCACCCATCTAGCTGATGTGGGAGTGATTTCTTATTAATAAAGAAACTGCCTAGGCCCCTTGATAGGCCAACCCTTAGGTGGGTGGAGTACACAGAAGAGAATTCTGGGAGAAAGAAGCTTAGTAGAGAGTCGCCATGATTCTCCCGCTCCAGACAGATGCAGGTTAAGATCCTCCCTGGTAAGCCAGCTTGTGGGCTACACAGAATATTAGAAATGGGTTAGAACAATATGTAAGAGCTAGCCAATAAGAAGCTGGAACTAGCCGGGCCAGGCAGTGTTTGAAAGAATACAGTTTCCGTGTAATTATTTCGGGGCATAAGCTAGCCATGCGGGCGGCCGGGTGCCGGGGACGCAGCCCTGCCGCTCCTATTTCAACAGATGGCGCCCAAAGTGGGGCTAAATCCACTTAAAAACCTGAGAAGCCTTAAAAATAAGGGAAACAGAGTTTAACACAGATTTTTGCTGTTTTGTTGGTGACATGCTGTAGAGAGATTCCTGATTCAGCAACAGCAGCAGAGAAAAAAAGCTGCGTCATTTTAAAGCGCGGCTTCCTGGTGCTATGCTGCCAGCGTGAACTCTGGCTTTAAAGCATTTCAAGGCTTTTATGGGACTGGATGTTTCTGTTCCCACTTGGGATCGGAGGAGATTGCTCTGAGACCTGCCGATGGCTCAGCGTTCCCTGCCTACACCTGGGCAGATGGCGGAATCAGGCTTAGGCAGGCGGAAGAGCATGGCGGATTCCTGCTGCCATACAGAGACGCGTTTTCAGACTGCGCAGTGCTCTGCGTGTCAGATTTGGCTGTAACTTGGATAAAAAGAGTTTCTGTGCTGCACACTCAGTCTCAAAATTAAATTGCTGATTGCGGCTCCAATGTAAACTGCTGTTTGCCTGTAACTGTGCTCAGCTCAAAAGCACCAAATGACTCTGAGGCAGGAGCGGCTGCTCCTTGCTGAACTGTGCTGATCTCAGGCAGGAACTACCGTAATTACCTTAAAACCGTGCAGTTAAGGTTTAGACTGGGCAGGACACAGGCAGTACCGTATTACCTATACATGGTGCAACTTAAGTTTTTAAGAAATGCTTAACATTTTAAGAAATGCTCCTGGATAATAAAAAAAAAAATACAGATTCACAGTAAAACAGATTCAGACACCGTTGGATGAATGTACGTAGGCTTGGGGAAAAAAAGAGAATATAAAGAATAAAGTTAATGTCTTAAAAAGAAAAAGGGTAAAGTCTTTAAAGAGACAGAGTACAGAAGTACAGATAGTTATAGATTAAGAGAAATAAAGAAAAATAAGCCACGTAAAAATGAAAAATTCACAGAGAGTCTGGATTATGTACATTGTGTTTTCTTTAAAATTTTTGACTGTGAAGGAGCTAAGTACAAAGAGACATTTTATTATATGGGCTGCTAAGCTGAACCTGCACATATGTTCTAAAGGTATCTTGACTTCAAAATTTGGATCTAAGGATATGATGCTTTGGAGAGGGTCTTCTTTTGTTTCCACAGAGGATGTGACCCTATGGATTGCATCTATCCCGGTATGGTATGATAGACCACGCCCTCCTGAAAGGTTGCTGTGAACACCCTCAAAAAATTACTTCACTCAACTGCCAACCGAGATGAACCTGACACACAGGTTACACCCTAAATGATCTGATTAACAGTGCCCCCATTCAGCAGGAAGCAGTTTGGAGAGAAAAAACTACGCCCATGTTCCCAAATATTGTTTATAAATGTTCTTTTACATTTAAAGGGGGATATGATATAGATATGAATAATTTGCATTGGTATGGATTTTAAGGTCAATTTTGTTATATGTATATGTATTTTTGAACTTGATTAAGGTATTGTGATTATGTAGTTCACTTAAAATGTAATGTATAATTAGGAAATATAGGTTGTTAATGGATAATCATTGCTAATAGTTAAGCTTGTAGTCATGTTAGTTAGATTTTCTAGATATATAGAGATATATTTCAATTAGATAGGCATTCTTCATATCTTTCAAAGACTGCAGAATATGGCATTTAAAATATTTTAATAACTTAGGACTTTTCATGACAAGGAGACACGTCTGCTCCTGGCAGCACCAGCTACTTCAAGAGGAAGATGGGCATCGAAGAGGATCCTTATGGAGTTGGATAGTCATTTGGGCAAGAAACTGCTCTTGCCTGGACTGTTGCATAAACTGGACACAGAGAACCCTCAGAGAGAGGACTGCTGAACTTGCCTAAAGGTGAGATGGTCTTTCGGGGTTCCTGATTCATGAAAGAGTCTACAAGACATTCTACAGAACACAGCAGAAAGTGACTGAACTGTCTTTAAAATTTCCTGCTTCATGGAAATGTATCTGGATACCATGGGCCTGTAGGCCGAAGATGGATGCCCCAACGGTACAGAGGAACTTTGGGTGACTGTCCAGGCAGCGAGATGTCTCTGTCATTTCTAGAGTTTTCTTATTTCTTGTTTACTTAGGTAATATTATATCCTTCTGGAGTCTTTGATGGAGTTGAAGAATGGTTAGTTATAGTTTTCCTTAGTTATGATAAGAGATAAAATAGATATAAATATTGTAACTGTAATTCTTACTTGATAACTGTTTTGTTATATGTAATTTTACTATGTTAAAGTTAAAGCCTTTCTTTTTTGTTTAAACAGAAAAAGGGGAAATGATGTGGGAGTGATTTCTTATTAATAAAGAAACTGCCTAGGCCCCTTGATAGGCCAACCCTTAGGTGGGTGGAGTACACAGAAGAGAATTCTGGGAGAAAGAAGCTTAGTAGAGAGTCGCCATGATTCTCCCGCTCCAGACAGACGCAGGTTAAGATCCTCCCTGGTAAGCCAGCTCGTGGGCTACACAGAATATTAGAAATGGGTTAGAACAATATGTAAGAGCTAACCAATAAGAAACTGGAATTAGCCGGGCCAGGCAGTGTTTGAAAGAATACAGTTTCCGTGTAATTATTTCGGGCATAAGCTAGCCACGCGGGTGGCCGGGTGCCGGGGACACAGCCCTGCCTCTGCTCTTATTTCAACATCTAGCCACCTATCTACATATCCACTCATCCATCCGTCCGTCCATCTGTCTGTCTGTCCATCTGTCCGTCCATCCATCATCTACATATCCATCCAATTATCCTATCCATCCATCCATCCATCCATCCATCCATCCATCCATCTGTCCATCCATCCATCATCCACATATCCATCCAATTATTCTATCCATCCGTCCGTCCGTCCGTCTGTTCATCTGTCCGTCCATTCATCATCTACATATCCATCCAATTATCCCATCCACCCATCCACATACTTATCCCTCTGGATATTCATCTTCTCATCTATTTATTCATATATCCATCTGCATATCTGTAATCCACTCATTTTCATATTCATTCATCTATCCACATATCCATCCCTCTGGACATTCATCTTTCCATCCATCCATCCATCCATCCAGCCACATATACATACATTCATACATACCTTAATTATGTATCTATTATTTTCCCATTAACAACCAACTGGTCTTCCTTTCTCTTTCCTGTCTATTTCTTTTTGTCCTACTAGCTCCTTTTATATACCTTGTAGTTGACATTATAAAATGTTTACCATGCATAACCTTTTTGTAATGCTCACCATAATCTATGAAGTTCAACACCAATATCATCTTCTTTTTACATGTGAGAAAACAGGCTCAAGAGGTCAGGTGATTTGTTCAGGACACACAGACTGTACGGCAAAGGCAGGGACTTGTGGTCATTCACAGTTCCAAATCAAGGGTTTCTTTTCCTGCCACAAATAACCTGGCTGCCTAAGGCAATAATCTCAATTGCCAAAGGTGAACAGTCCTAGCATCTAGAAAGAGAAATGTCTTTTCCACCTATCTGATGCTCACCAACGGCAGAGTCATGACCCCTTCCATAGGGGTCGCCGAAGACCATAGGAAAACACAGGTATTTACATTAGGATTCCTAACAGTAGCAAAATTACAGTTGTGACATAGTGGTGAAAATAAGTTTATGGTTGGATGAAAATAAGTTTATGATGGAGGTTTGCCACCATCTGCAAGGCTGGGTACTATGTCCCCTCTGCATCTTTGGCACTGAGGAACCTAGCATCATCAATAGCAGATGCCTGCTGAGGGATGTTGAATGACTGTATGGGTGGAGGCAAAGGCTTCCAGAGAACAAAGACAACCTGCCTGAATTTGTAAGAAGCAGAATCCTCCTTCTTGGCATTGTCACCAATAGATGATGTTTGGGAAGCAGTTATGAAATGCAGCTTCCATATGCAATACACGAGACGTTTTGGGCTAGAGAGTCAAGTGGGCAGGCTTGTATAATCGACCACGTGACTTTACCTCTCCCATGCTGGTTAGACCTATCTGGGAAGAAAAAAACTCGGCTGAGAAAATACTTCCTTCAGATTGGCCTGTAGGCAGGTCTTTGGGGCGTTTTCTTGATTGGTGATCGATAGATATAGGAGGGCCCAGCCCATTGTGGGTGGTGCCACTCCTGGGCAGGTGATGCCAGAAGGCATAAGAAAGGTAACTGGGCATGAGCCAGGAGATCAAGTCAGTAAGCATCGCTCTGCCATGGCTTCTGCTTCAGTTCCTGCCTCCAAGTTCCTGCCTTGAGTTCTTGACCTGACTCCCGATGATGACTGTATCCTGTAGGCCAAATAAACCCTTTCTTCCTCCAGCTGCTTTTGGCTGCGGTCTTTGTCACAACCACGGAAAATAAACTAAGAGACATCCACCGTCTACCATGTGGCTGCTCCAGGGGTGGCTTTGCTTTTTCCCAAATGTAAATGGATTTCCTTGAGTCTCTTCAGAACTTTGGAAATGCATTCCTAAAATTGTTCCCCAGAAATCCAGCACCCAGAACTTCCTACTGCTTCATATAAGAGTGCATATTTTAGAGAAAAGCCAACTAGACCAAGAACAATGTTTGAGCAGAGAATTAGAAGCTGAGCTCCCAGCCCCTTCTGACACTGACAGCTTCTTTATCTTCACGAGGGTATTTCTTCTTATGGAAGATGGTTCCTGTTTCAAAAGCTGGTGCCAAGTTTCCTCCTCCTTTCTCCATTCCCTAAAGTGGCAATCTTCAGGAAAAGAAGTTCTGTGTAGCTTAAGGAACAAAACCTTTACCCAAAGACCCGAGAGCGCCGTGTGCTGCTACCACCGTTGGCTTGAAATTTAAACCTGGGCTCACCCCTTTGGGGCTGACATGCCTCTCTCATGCTTCCGCTGTTCAGGAATAAGGGCCATGGAAAAGCTTCCAGTTGATTCCAGAAGATGCACTTGCTCTCTGCGAAGCAGTTTAATTTATTTTTGCTCAGCCCATCCTGTGTAATTCGGAATGGCTCAGCTACATTTTCCTCCAGATGCAAGGGAGCGCCAAGGAAGCTGGCAGGAGGTTCTGCTCAGCTTAGGAGAAATGGGTTGACCCCTAGGAGAAGGGAACTTAATGAATTAGAAGTGGGTTGCTTCTCATGCATGAAATAGGACTTCAAACCTCTCCCCCATCCGTCAGCACTGAGGGGCACTTGAGGAGTCTGCGACATTTTCTGGTCTGTTACATCGTGGCCTTTGAAGGGGTTGCCACAGCTGGCATATCTGCTTTCTGGACTGCAAGGAGCAATCTCTCTCCTTCTTGTCTTGACTCAGTAATGCCCGGGAGAGCACTCAGTATACAGTAAGTATTCAACGCTTGCACAAATGCTTAATCCAGCAGGTGTTTATGGTTCCATGAATGGATACCGAGGCCAGGCTCTGAAGAGACCCCGAGAGACCCTTGTGAGGTCTTGTGCCACCTGGAAATGTGACAATGAATACTGACTAGGTGGGACAGGTCACTGGGTAGGTAGTGCACACCTGCTCATCCCCCCCCCCCCCACTCTGGCTGCAGATTTCTCATTCACAGCACGTAGAAGTGGGGTTTCACAACAGCCCCTGGAAGACCATCTGAGTGTTTCCGCTTTTCACAGTGGGGCCTCTGGTTTCACAAAGAAAGTCGCAAATAAGGGCTGGGGAGATGGCTCAGCTGTTAAAGGGACCAAAGCAAACTTGTGGACCTGAGTTCAAGTCCCCGCCATGCACCTAAAATGTCAGGTAGATTGGCACATGACTACAATACTAGTATCGTGGGGGCAGAGACAGGAGAGTCACTGGGGCTTGTGGACCAGCTAGCCTGGCTTTATCAGTGAGTCGGGGTTCAGTGAGAGACCCTGGCTCCAAACAAGGTAGGGAGTGATAGACAGAGACATCTGTTTCGGCCTCTGGTTTCCATAGATACATGCATATACAGGGAACACACACATAGGTGAAGCCCACATACATCCTCCAGTACAGGATCTGCTCCACCCAGGCTGTGGGCCATGTCACCTTTTTATAGAAAACCCCAGGGAAAAACTCAGATCCAGGACCTGGGCTCAGAGCACAGGAGAGCAGATGGCAAACCACACTGGAAACCTTTTATGCTCCTGTTTCCCAGGCCTGGGCTCAGATCCCCAAGTCACATCAGACGTCTGTGGCGAGGGAGGCCTTCTCACAGAGGGTCTCCTCAGAAAGATTCCATTGTAGAGAAACCCTTTTGAATTCTGGGAGTCATTTCATCCAGGGAGACTCAGGGCTCAGGGGAGTGTCCGGTTCTTTCCCTCTGCCCCTAGGTGCTGAATCCAGGCCAGCATCCCCAGAGGCACTTAGTGTGACTGCTGACGTCGTGGCTGGCCACATGAATGCCTAGCTTTTGTACTGGCCGTGACAGTGGCTCCTGTGTCACTAATCCTGTATCAAGAAATATGAAGCCCCTAAATGGTCCTTTGGCCACCGTTGAAATAACCTCTAAAGCTGTATTTAAATGTAAAGTGTCACCCACTGAGTTGTTCTCACATGTCCCACCCACCCGTTAAAGGATGGAAACGACTTGGCCCGCTTCAGAAGGGCTGTGAGCGCAGAGGTTATAGAGAGAACGTCCTGGAAACTGCAGGGGGCAGCCTTCCTAAAGCCTTGGGGTTGGGGCCCAGTCCCTAGGGGACTTCTCAGGCAGCTTGAATTTAAGCAGCACCACACCCTTCTCACTCTTGGTAGGCTTCCAAATGAAGGAGGGGTGCAAGCTCCGCTCGCCTTCCGCACCGCTGTGACCTCATCCCGTTTGCTAGCACAACCGTAGGGGTAGAGCCTAAGATGAAGACTCAACTTTCATCGTGCCCCCGTAGTGGTGGTTGGGGTCCTGACTGTTCACCCTGCCCTCAGTTCTCAAGACCAATCACACTCCCAATTCAAGCAGTACAAATGAATTCCAAACGATGCTGGCCTTTACTGCAGGGGTCTTTTCTCTCACGCTGGCCTCCCGAGTCTGTCACCAATTTGCCTGGAGACGTTCAAGTATAGATGCACATAGCCTCCCAAGGGCATTCAAAGGAGCCTTGCCAAGAGACATCACTCCCCCCCCCCCAAGAGCCCATTTTACTGAATTAGGCTGCAGTAAACACAGAGGGTTAAGGCCACTTAGTAATTCTTGCGAAAGGAGTCGGGTGAGCAGAGGAGAGAGATTCAAAAATGGAAAAGGTGAGTGATTATGGGCAATAATCCCTAGTTTATTTGCCTTTGCAGTAATTATCACATGGCGGTAGTATTATACTAAGCCTTTTAACCCTAATTTTCATCCTCAATAGTAATTAAAAAAAAATCAGAGGCATTCTGAGAGACAGAGTGTGCTTACAGCTCTTTGCCTTCGCTTTTATGTACAGATCTGCAAGGTTATATTTGGTCTTGTTTTTAAAAATAAATCCAAGCCCAAAAAAAAAAAAGTCAAAAAGAATCAGCATGAAGGATCGCTCCCCGCCCCGTGTGTGTGTGTGTGTGTGTGTGTGTGTGTATTATCAGCTGGTGGCTAAGCTACAGGGCTTGGGGGAGATGTTTCAGAGGTAAACTGGAGCTGAAATACAGCATAAAACACAATCACAAGATTCGTATATGAACACTCATGGTAGCGCCATTCATGAAACTTAAAAAGTACCAACAACCCAAGTGCCCATTCCTGATAAACCAGTAAATAAAATGGGTGTCCCTACCAGTAAACTCCTGCATGGCAAACAAAAGAAACAAAGAACTGATGCAGGCTCGAGCAGGAAGGACCCTCCAAAGCAACCTCAGTGAGTGAGCCAGAGGCCAAGGAACGCCCATCTTACAATGCCACCGCCACAAAAAGCCCAGAAAGAGTGCAGTTGTGGTCCTAGAAAGTAGATGGTGGCTGTCTAGGGCTGGGGTGGGAAATGTAGGAAATGGAGGTGGGGGTTCTAAGTAGCTACAGGGCTTCTGTCTGGGGCGGTGGGATGTTCTGAAATCAGAGGGCGGGTACATTCTACCTTATGTAAATTACATTCCTATACAGCTATTAAAAAACAGAATAGGAATGGAGGAATAAAGGAATCCCGTTAGCGAAAGCCAAGGATGCGGGCAGGACGCAAGTCTCCTTGATTTAATCAGGTCAAGTCCAAATTGATCCCAGCTCTCTAGCTTCGGCAGAGGTCCACCTGGCAGGCAATCGCAGGAAGGGCACTCCACACAAAGCGGGTATGAGGAGTGGAAAATCAAGTCCAGGGCTTGTCACTAGGAAGGGGAGCCCTGGGGGACGAGAGCGGACAGGAAGGCGGGAGGTAGGTATCAGAGGCCTTCACGTGCTACATGAGGGAGTTTGAGCTCTATCCTGAGAGCAACTGGGTACCAAGGTAGGTGGTTGATAGTCACAAGGAAACGTGCACAGTCAAAGGTGGGGAGATTCCCCGACAGCTCCTTCAGGAAACCGAGCGAGAAGCTGAACCACGGCAGCTCAGACTAGAGGGTGGATAGGGATGGATGGAGGATGGATCTGATCGTGTCTGGAGGGTGGATAGGGATGGATGGCGGATGGATCTGATTGATGGTGGATGGATCTGATTGATGGTGGATGGATCTGATTGAATCAGGAGGGTGGATAGGGATGGATGGCGGATGGATCTGATTGCATCGGGACGGTGGATAGGGATGGATGGTAGATGGATCTGGTTACACCTCAGGAGATGGCGCTAGTGTGAACTGAGTGAAGAGCAGGGAAGGAAGGGTGCATGAGGCAGGCTCCTAAACTACAGGCATGTGGCAAGGTTGACCCTACCCATAGGACAAGCCCAGGGAGAGGAAGACTTCACTGAGAGAGACTAGGGCAGCTTGGTACGTATCCCCACTGTCCTGATCAGGAGTTCTGAAGGAAGGCCGTGGTAGAAGCGTTTCTGAGAACCATTCCTAAAGAATGACCTGGCTGGAGGGGGGCGGGGTGACAACACCAACTGGACACCTGTGAGGTGTTTGTAAGGTGTCTAACTGGGCTCCACCACAGATCATGGAGCCAGAATTTCTGACTCCATTTGGTTGTGTTGTCCCCCATGCCTTTCTCTCTCTCTCTGTCTCTCTCTCTGTGTACTTGTAACTAGACACTGTAACCAATGTCATATTTTCCTCATTTTCTTGCTTCCTTACTTTTTAGAGACACAGTCCTTCACCAAACCAGTAGCTCACCAGTTCAGCTACTACTGGCTGACCAGCAAGCCCCAGGCATCCTCCTGTCTCCACCTTTCCACTTTTGGATTACAGGTGTGCACAGATGTGCCTGGCTTTTTGTGTAAGTTACAGGGGGTCAAAGTCAGGGCTTCATGCTCACACAACCAGCATTAATACCAACTGAACTGTTACCTCAGGAAACTCTTGTGGATTAGTGATGAGTGTGTCCTGTTGTGGTTATATGCCTTTGGGTTTAGAGAGTCTCCACTTCCAACTCAGGCTAGTTCCTACTGGTTCTGGAGACCTCTATGGCTGATATCCTGGTGCCCACTGCAGCTTGGCATACTTCACACTTACGCAGGGAACAGCCACCACAAGGTTCTTCCAGTGGCTCTCAAAATGCCATCTTCCTATATAAGAGCTCACCCTGTCCATCTGTGCCAGCTCCTTAACAAACGTGTCCAAGTGCTACTCGCTGTAAGGCCTCTTAACTGATCCACAACACAGTTTTCCACAAATCCCCTCAGAGATGAGCTGTCTTAACTAAATAGACTTCAGAGCCCTACGCAAGCAAGGACTTGGCCGGCTGATCATCAAAGCAGCCACCTTCCCACAGCCATCTCTGGAAGGCATTGCTATACGGACACTAGGAAGGAGGGAAGATTTCCCCCATCAACATTTACTGCAAATGCTTGGAAAAGAAACGTGGGCATTTCTTGTACTCACTCTCGTACTTACAAGTACTCGGCCAACACATGCAGAGGTGAGTAGCTTGCACACGTGATTATTCCACAATCCACAGACATCTCTATGAACACGGGCAGTGTTTCCAGAGACTGAAAATCTAACAGAGGTTTAACAGAAGAAAAGTTGGATAGGAACTCCAGATACTTGCTTAGGATGTACATGGAATGCCATAACAAAAGTCTTGGAAATTGTGGTGTGTGTGTGTGTGTGTGTGTGTGTGTGTGTGGGTGTGGGTGTGGGTGTGGGTGCATGCATTTGCATACAGGTGCTGTATGGTGTGTGAAGAAGCCGGAGGTTGACATTGGGTGTCCTATTGTTCCCTGTTTTGTTTTGAGGCAGGCTCTCATTGAATGTGGAGTTTGACATTTTGGATGTCTAGCCCACCAGCACAGGGATTAAAAGACTGGGCTTTTAAAATGGGTATGTGTTGGGGAGTCCTCATATTTTGTGCACCCCCAGAGCCAGCCATCTCTCCAGTCCACTCTGAAACTATTTCTTCTTGGAAGAGACCACGTGGATCTTTCAGAGCCAGCCTGTAGACTGCGAAGGTCTAGTCAAATTCACCCAGGTGCGCGAAGCTGCAAAATGTCTGTGGTTTTAGAACTGTTATCAATTGCCCAGAAAATCAGAACCAGCATATATACATACACATATTTTTTTTCTGCACTCCAAATATTTCAGATGGGTTTCCTTGCACTTGCCTCCTGGTTAAGATTGGGGCTGATATGCTTTCAGACTCAGGCAATTGCTCACAACTAATTCACCCTTTTCCACATTAGATGTTAGTAGCATGAACAGCTCTAAATTAGCTGGAAGATTTCAATCTTCTGCTGAACAAACAGAATGGCAGCCCGGTGTCTCTGCCTCTCTCCGAGGAGCCAGTTCCCACCTAAGCAAGGATGAGATGTTACCACTTATCCCAGCAACCACGTCTTTGATGGGTCGGTTCCCCTCAGGGAGACAAACCAAGTTCCTTAGGCTTTTGGAACTCAAACTGCCATATTCTTCACTATGTATGTCCAGAAAGAGCTGTTTTCTTCCTGTATTTACTGGATTCATCTTTCTTCTGTTTTTGTTGTTCTATAATCCACTCTTCCTCAAAGTTGATCTTTTTTCAGGGTTAGGAACCTGACCCCTACAGCAACCAATCAAAGCAGAGTCCTAAACAAGCATTTCCCCCAATTTTCTTATTTTCTTCATTTTCCTTCCATCCTGGGTGTCTCATATAGTAACCTCCTTCAATTATCTTTTCAATCTCTTGTTCTTTCATCTCTTGTCAGCCATTGGCGAGAAGTTACAGTGGTTTCAGCCCTTGGAGTCTTCTTATCCTGTTGAGTATTTTGAAAAGGCTCAAGGAGTTAGCCACGCCCCACCTTAGCAGAATGGACCTGTGCAGAGCACCTGAACAGAGTCAGCGTGTACTATACCCAGAAACCTGGGTTGAGTTTTTCTCAGAAAGTGAGCCAGCGCTGATGGACCCTAGCCGGTGCTACCTCTTCTGGGAGCAAGCAAAGAAGCCAAGGTGGCCTGGCACGTGTTCATGTTGGGACCTAGAATCACACTCTGATTTTCTCAGTGGGCAATGTAATTTCCACTGGGAAACAAGATCTGCCTGGCCATGTCCCTTCTGTTACCCTAAGATGACCATCACGCCTAATGGAAGAGAGCATTTGGTGTCAAAAAAGTAGGCAATATGTAACCTTAGAGTCAAGTTTCTTTTTTGGTGTAAAACAGACACAAAAACTCACTAAATAGTTCAGTGGGAAAAGCGTTGGTCTTGCAAACACAAGGACCTGGGTTTGATTCCCAGAACTCACATAGAAAAAGCTGAGTGTGGTGGTATATGCTTGTACTATCCGCACCAGGGAGACTGGTGGATTATGGGGCCTTCTGGCTAGATAGCCCAGTGCTGGTGTACGCATACATATCTACACACACAGACACACACACAGAGACACACACACACACACACACACGCTTGCACGCACGCGCGCGCGCGCGCGCACACACACACACACAGAGAGAGAGAGAGAGAGAGAGAGAGAGAGAGAGAGAGAGAGAGAGAGTGAGGGAGAGAAAGATTCACTAGATTGGTGATTATTGCCCATTTGGGTTTCTGCTTACCACACAGGAGTTAACACATGACCCTGGACTTTCCCCAGTTCCTGGCTTGGTTCATTCCTAAAGTTCAGCTTGCCCAAGAGGGACACAGAAGCCTGGACAAGGTGAGTGGCTTCACAAGCCCATAGAAGGAGTTGGAAGTAGAATCAGTTCTCCCACTGCAGAACTGTACTCTTTCTAGGCAAGGGGTGGATGGGGTCCCTACTTCTACACAGAGAGGGACTAGAATCTAGCTGTTCTGGTCAATTGCTGTGTCTCTGGGCCATGCAGTTCAGGGCCATGTAGTTCAGGATTTCAGGTGTCTTCTTCTCAAACATGTTTAAGTTCTCACAACTGCCCTAAGGAGCAGGTGATGCTGCTGTCCTAGACTTGGAACATCTGTCACCAGAGGTTGTGCATACCAATTTTCTATATCATACCACCAATGGCTTTAAAAACTCCCAGAGGAGCTGTGGAATATACTTTAACTGTGTACAGATGTGTTACATTTGTTTATGCTGCTTTTGTTTAATTATGTAAAGATGTGTCACATTGATTTCACCTTGCCTGCCTAAGGCACTTGGTTGGTCTAGTAAAACGTTGAATGGCCAATAGCTAGGCAGGAGGATAGGTGGGGCTGGCAGGCAGAGAGAGTAAGGAGGAGGAGAAGTCTAGGAGCAAGAGAAGAAGGAGGAGAGAATGAGGAAGATGCCTAGGGCCAGAAACTCAGCAGCTGGGCAGCTGCCAGCCAGACGTGAGAAGCAGGAAAGAAAGAAAGAAAGAAAGAAAGAAAGAAAGAAAGAAAGAAAGAAAGAAAGAAAGAAAGAAAGAAAGAAAGAAGGAAGGGAAGGAAAAGAAGGAAGGAAGACACAAGCAAAATGTAGATAAAGAGAACTAGACTAAAATATGAGCTAAAATAAGTCCAAGCATTTATAACTAGCAATAAGTCTCCCTGTGATGATTTGGGAGCTGGTTGATGGCTCAAAAGAAAAAGTCTGCTACCGAGGGGGACCTGACTGCCCTACAGGATGGACTTGGACACCTGCTCCAGAAATGGGGGTACCACTGATTCATCCCCAGCTGGCTTCTTCTGTTTTAGGGGAAATGGCCCGTTAGACTGTGAGTTGATTCGTTCAGCATGCACTGACCATCGCATATTTATATAAAGCTACATTTCCTTCCTGTGCCTCTGGTGTGAGGAGGTCCAGCTCCAGGCAGTCAGTAACCACAGTCAGCTGATTGGAAATACAAGGCCCATGGGACTGTCTTGAGCCAATCAGAACCCCTTTGGAACAAAAGGTACAAAGGGGATTTCTGGCTTAAGGTGGTGCTTGTGCTGAAAGATCTCAGTGTACCTTGAGCAATCATTTTGGCTGTGGGCTACCTGAGAAAGCTGGGCGGCAGGGAGGAGGTGAGGAGAGCAGGGGAAAGACGAGGAGAGCCCCTATCTCTGCTTCCCTGGATCCACAGGTGTCTTGTCTAAACCCATCTTTCATCTTGAGCTTACTTGGTACATTACTGCTTTGTGCACAGAAGGGTCCTCCCTCTAACCTGCCCCAGGCTAGATGCTCCAGGACAGGTGCTGGCACACAGAGGATCATGGGTCAGAGCTAGTCAGGAAGCGCATGCCCTTCAAGACTGCATCCTGTGTGCCTCACACCGTCAGAACTGCTTCCCGTGAGAGCCTCATGCCTTCAGAACTGCTTCCTGTGTGTTTCTTGTGACCTTTCAGAACCACTTCCTGTGTGTGTGCCTCACCCTTCAGGGCTGCTTCTTGTGTGTCTCTCACACCGTTAGAGCCACCTCCTTGTGTACCTCAAATCTTATAGCACTGCAGGCTGGGGCTTCAGGACTTACCTAAGAATACAGACCAAGAAACAGGACATGGTTCCAGGTTTGTGAAGAATAAGTTGCTGAATGAAGCCTTGCTGAGAAGACATTTAGAAAGTCTATCTATGTTGCTGGGTGGTATTTATCTCAGTGGCTGGCTTATCGAGGCTCTCTTCCCAACCACCAGTTGTTGCCTAGATCCTTGGGGGAAGATGAGTGACAGGCAATAAAAAACAAGGATGCCGCTTCCCTGCCTCTCTGTGGGGGCAGTGGCTGTGGTGCTGGGCATGCCTGACATCAACACATGTCTCACACTAGTGGCTATGCCTCCTTGTCTATTTTACCTTTTGCATTGGGGCACCCAACCTAACAAGGTGACAAAGTGGCATTTGTCCTGTTGGGAATTGGTATTGAAAAGAATTGGTGATAAAACTTGGACCATCCAGGAGAGGGGCTGAGCTTTCTCTGGGAAGTCAGTGGGAATGGTCTATCAGTCTCCTCCAGGCTAAGAGGAAGCCAGTGAAGTAGTGGTCCCTTTGATATGCACCGTACAGTAGAACTTGAAACTTGGAAGGAGTTCTTCCATTCTGATGTCAGTGTGTCATGGTAAGACTGGCACTGGGGCCTGGGAGAATGATTTCTAGGGGGACATCAGGTTTTTGGCAGCTCTCATGGAACCAGCTAAATTTGTAATGTTGTTTATTTGCTTCTAATGGAATGGGCTTCTGAAGGTCAAGTACTATTATTAGTGTTCTTGTTGGTTTCTGATTCTGAAGCCAACCAGTCACCAGCTCTCTGCTCAATGTCAGGCCCCAGGGCAGGAGCTGGGAATGCAATCATCAATCAGCTACACAGTGTGTTGCTATTTAGAAATACAAGAAAATGTCCCCCACAGGCTCAGATGTTTGACCACTTTGTCCCCAGGTGGTGGCGCTGTTTGTGGATGTGGTAAAACCTTTGGGAGGCAAAACTTAGCAGGAAGAAGTGGGTTGCTGGGAGGCATGCCTTGAGGCTTCCTTTGTGGCTCTGGCTTGGAGTCTGTTAGGCATCCTGTTTAGCCAAATGAGGGACCTCCAGATTCAGCAAAAGACTGTTCTAGTTTCATTTCTGTGGTAGGATAAAATACCCTGACAAAATAGTGACTTAGAAAGGGTTGGTTCTAGCTGACAATTCCAGGTACAGCCCATCATTCCAGGAAGTCACATGACAGGGACTTGGAGTGGCTGGCCCTGTCACGTCCACATCAAGAGCAGAGATGAATTGATGCATGGTCAGCTACTTGCTTGCTTGTGCTCAGCTTGACTTCTCCACTCTCAAACAACTCTGGTCCCCTTGCCTAGGGATTGATGCTGCCCACAGTGGGCTGGGTCTTTCTATATCAATTAATTTAGAATCCCCCAGAGACAAGCCCACAGGCCAACCCAACATAGACAATCCTTATTGAGACTCTCTTCCCAAGTGACTGTAAGTTGTGCCAAGCCACACGATTACAGATAGTCAGTACAGAGGCCCTTTCTCAAAAATTAAGGCAGAGAAGTGACTAAGACACCTAATATTGATTTCTGGTCTGTACATGTACATGTGCACACACACACACACACAACACTTTTCCTTGACTGAATTAGATCAGGTGAAAATGATGTAGTTCCATGCTTCCATAAATCCCACATTAAATATTTTGATTTTTATGCATATATGTCTGAGTAATAGGCTGTGTATGTTTAACAACTGCCCTAGGTCACAAAGTCTTAACTCAGTGTCTGCCAATGTCTGTAGCATAAATACTCTTACCATGGCTGGCTTTGGCTACCAGTCTGACATCATGAATTGCCATGCACATAATTGCCCTCAGGTGTAATTGGTTTTATGTAAATGTTACTCAGAGGTCGCCTAAATTTTAATTTTCAAGATAGCATTTACAGTCTTTGTAGATGTGATGACTCATCAGAAGTTAGAAGTGGGCTGGGGAGACAGCTCAGTCAGTAGAGCACCTGTCTAGCAAGGATGAGGAAGAGAGTCTTTTCCCCAGAAGGCACGCAAAGAAAAACTAGGCAAGGTCACATGCTCTGTAACACCAGAGCAGGAGCAGGGTTGTTAGGGAGAGGCAGATGCCTGGGCATCATTCACCAGCTTACCTCGACGACTTGGGGAGTTTCAGGCCAGGGTGAGACTGTTGTGGAATAATAGTGGAAGATGTGTTATATTTGTTTATGCTGTGCACTTGGTCTTCAACGTTGCAAAGTTGCAAAGACGCGTGTTCGTTTATGTTGCATTTGTTTAACTCTGTGAAGCTGTGTTGCTTTGCCTGCTTAAAACACCGGATTGGTCTAATAAAGAGCTGACCGCCAATACCTAGGTAGGAGAGAGGATAGGCGGGGCTGGCAGGAAGAGAGAACACATAGGAGAAATCTGGGAAGAAAGATCAAGGAACAGGATAAGGAGGAGACTCCAGGAGTCAGTCAGCCCCAGAGTTAGAAGTACAGAAAGGTAAAAGCCCAGAGGCAAAAGAGAAATGGAACAACTTAAGAAAAGCTGGCTAGAAACAAGTCAAGCATTCATATGAAAGAAGAAGCCCCCGTGTATTTATTTGGGAGCTGGACGGCACCCCCCCCAAAGAGTAAAGAGTAAACAATAGCAATCAAAGTGGATAACGCCTGTGGGACAAACAGCTGCTTGGTCTTCTGGCCTACATGTGAATATGCACATATGTGTGTGTACACGCATGTGCATATCCCAGAACCACCCCCCACAGTCAACTGACCTGGGCCTCTGTTTGTGTTAGGGTGCAGTGACTTTTGACTTCTCTGACTGCCCCCCTCCTTGCCTGTGTGAACACTGATGTCTGTCCATGGTTATCAAGCAGATTTAGAAGGGGGCCAGATGATGAACATGGCCCTTCACAGGCTTGGTGTTGGCCATCAGCAGAAACTGGCACAATTCTGTATCTGGTGGTCGAGTCACCTGGCCCGTGTCGCTGGTTGGCTTTATAAATGCAACCAGTGACTGAAAGGCCGGGGATTCTGGTCTCTCCTCTGAGGACTTACAGCTCCCGCTTTCTTTCCTCTAGCCTTTGCACCCCCAGGAATGAATGTCAGAAAGCGCCCTGTGCATCTGTCCACAGCATCTCGAATGAAACTGTTTCCTACAGCACTGTTAGGAGAACAGGTGTTCCCCATGAGGTTAAGAAAAAGGCTGCAGGAAGTTTCGGGAGCTCTTGCAAGAACTCGTGTGAAACCTGTAGTTTTTTATTTTATTTTGGCCAGCGAATAAATGGAAAAAAAATCACAATTACTGTGATTGTTCCTTTAAGCAACTGTGATACCTTAGTGGGGCTGAAACACCACATGGACGGAGTCCTGCCTGAAGTGTTGTGCTGTATGTGAGGGTATGCACTGGAATCCCAGCACTCAGAACTGTGAGGCAGGAGGAGTATAAGATCCAAGTCACCCTGGGTTACCCAGTGAGGAGGCTCTGTCTCAAAATGCCAAACTAAATAGGTGTGTGGGTGCAGCAGATCCCTGCCCCCCCACCAACATACTACACTTGGTTTCTGGAGATCGGAAGAAGCCTGTGTAGCTCAGGGACTGTGCAGCTCAGGGTTTGCTCTGTGGGGCTCTGGACTGCATTCGACTGCTAAAGGAAAAGGGCTCCCCATCTTTGGGGTGCAGATGTTGGGGGGACTGTTCTTGTCCATTACCTGGCAGTGGGTTGGGGACCTCGCTCCAGAGCTTTGCTGAGAAACCTCCACATGACCTCCTGGCTCCTAACCTATCACCTGTACCATCTTTCTCCCAGAAGATCAGCCGAGGCCTTGTTACCCTGTTCCTGGATGTAGGCCAGATTCACAAAGTGTGTGTTAAAAACAAAACAAAACAAAACAAACAAATAAGCAAACAAATACTAGTGTTTTTGTGAGACTGAGACCAGCCTGGTCTACACAGTGAATTCCAGACGTGCCATGGCTACACAGAGAGACCCCCGTCTTGAATGAACTACAACCAAACCCCAATCTCCAGTGTTTAAGACCTGCTCCGAGCTAATTAAGTTAGGGAGTGAGGCCCAGGTGTTGGCATTTCACAAAGCCCTTGGGGTGGAGTCCAACACTGGGCCCAGGCTGACAGTGAGGCTTTGGACGCAGCTTATGAGAGCGAGGGAACTTGGCTTTGTGTTGCCCCCCATCTGGATGGACCACGGTCAGCAATCGGCGTGTAGGGCCCCAAACTCAGGAGCAGAGCTTCAGCTCATTGACCTGAGAGCACTAGCGGCCCCTTCACTGGCCTCATGGCCCTGGGCAGTGGTATGGTACCTGGAGAATGTGCATCCTCACCAGAGAGACAGAAGTCTTCTTCCCTACAGAGTACCGGGGCCACGGAAACAAAGTGGTGGCCACGACCTGCCATGGTTCCCTGACAGGGTACCTCTTATGTGCATGGGCTAAATGTAGTTCTCCTGCTTGTCATCAAGATTTAGCAATTAGGTCAGGTGGTGGTGGCACACGCCTTTACTCCCAACACTCAGGAGGCAGAGGCAGGCAGATCTCTGTGAGTTCAAGGCCAGCCTGGTCCACAAGAGCTAGTTCCAGGACAGGCTCCAAAGCTACAGTTCAACCCTGTCTTGAAAAAGAACAAGAACAAAACAAAACAAAATTTACCCATTAGGAGGTTTTCATTTGTGTGTTCAAATTCCACCTGGTCTTGGAAAAACTGAGCCTCAGTTTCCCCATAGGCCTCATTGCCAAAGAGCAGTACCATCCAGTTACTTCCAGTCCTGGGCCTGCCTTGAAGCCCTGTGACTAGTGCCCTTGACAGAGTATTAAATTAGATATTACATTTTAAGGGGATTAAATTATTGCCTGGCTCATTATAAGTAATTTGAAAAGAGGCATTCTTCTTGTTTGGCCCTTATTATTGCTATTGTTTTTTTTTTTTTCTTATCCAGCCATTCCCTGAGCCTGGTTCCAACCCCCAGGACGCGCATGCCCAATCTTGCATAAAGGCTCCCCCAGGGCTCTCCTGCCGCTTTTCTGATAGCAGCAGATCTCCCTGCAAGAATGCAGACAGTCCTGGCTCCCTAGACCCACCTGCTACACACCAGAGACAAGTTCCCACCAGCAAACGCAGGAAGCTGTTTCCCTGGCAACCCCCAAGTCACCACTTTATGCTGGCGCCCAGAGCCGGTACCTGGCAGAAGGGAAGGGAAGGCAGTGGGTGCAGAGACAGGGTCCAGGTCATGACTATTCTATCCTCTACAGGTGACCCGCTGGTCCTCTCGCCTGGGATACCGCCCTCTTGGGGTTTGGAATGTGTTGTAAGGGCCTTACTGGTCTGGGATGCCTATCACAGACACTAACTGCTCAGAAGAAGCTCCCAAGAGATATGGTCATAAGGCTGGGGGAAGTGCTGCGTGCCTGAAGAAGCCCTGCACGTGACCAGGGGATGGCTCTGTCAGAATGTGATTGCTGCACAAACTTGACAGCCTGGGTTTGGATCCCCAGGACCAGCATGAAAAAGCCAGGAGCAGAGGTGAACGCCTGCCATCCCAGCGCTGGGGAGGTGGAGATGGGAGAACCCTGGGGCTTGGTGGCAAACCAGGATGCTGAAATAGTAAGCTTTAGGTTCAGTGAGAGATCACGTCTCAAACAGATAAAGCGGAGAGCACCTAAGGAAGACTTCTGACCTCCTTGTGTACACCCCTGTGTATATGCATGTGTTCTTGTGTGCACATGCGTAAGTGTGCACACATACAGAGTTTAGATTTTTTTGGGGGGGGGTGCTGAAAGTAACCAGCCATGTCTATCCTAAGCCATTTCTATTCTAAAAATTAAATTAAAGTGAAGGGGCTCCAGAGGAATAATCCAGATTTTCAGCTTTGAACCAAGTCCTAGAAATCTTAGTCAAGGGCACTCAAATGTGTTGGTGACATTTAAAGCAAAGGATAGAGACAGCTTAACTTTCCCTGATGGCAATGAGCAGAGAGATACAGGCTGCTTGCCTTCCCCCGGGGTGGGGGAGGGGTGGCCAGGGCTCCAGGTAGCCTTTATTCTGTCCCCCAGGCCTGGGTTGTTACACCTGTGCCTACTCTGCCAGTCATTACCCACTCTGGGGTTAAACCTTGGCGGTGAAGAACTGGGCTGTCTTCAGAGGCTTCTGTGCCTGCTTCTCTCTGTCAACCTACCAGCTGACTTACTCACGTTTCAACCCAGGGCGTTATCAATGTACGGAAGGCCTTGACCTAGAAAGGAACAAACCCTCTGAGCAGATGACGCTACGTGGTTGCCGGAATGGTGCTGTTGTTGCTCGTAACCAAGCAGCCAGCAGATATTTATGAGCGCCTTCGCACAAGGCGCGTGCGAGGCACACAGTTGCGCAGAGCTTAGCATCTTTCCGGAATATTAGATTTTGTGCCGAGCCTAGCTACACAAATAGAGGCAGCCCAAATCCTCTCAGGGGTTTAATTTGATTCCTCCCATCCAAGAGACCCACAAGAGGCTTGACAAAGGGTGCTAGCTGTACTTCCGTAATGGCTCCTGGTGGCAAGGAAGAGCGGAAGGTGGGTCCTTTCCAGTGTCACTAGTGGCCTCCTTTCCTCATTAGGAGCCTGGGTGGGATCTGTGGTTGCCGTGGGTCCCTGCAGATGTGGGCTAGGCGGATACTGAGTGAGCGATGGATCTCGAGTTCATAGCCAAAGGGTAGTGGGGCTTATAAGATGAGACCTCCCGGGGCCTCAGGCTTGTCCAGTCATGCCGTAAGTGATGCAAATGCGCGTTCAGATTTATGCTGATCTACTTGCAATTCGATTTACTACAACCGGCACAATTGCTGGGTAAAGTGATATAATTTCTGAGGAGCAGAGAAGTGTGAACAAAGCAGAAATGATGAGGAAGGGGCTGGAGAGAGGGGCTCGCCGTTGAAGATGAGGAGTGGAAGGAGGTGGTGCTGGGGAGCCTGGGGCAGGGCCTGGGAAGGAAGGAGCCGCCATGCCTAGGGCTGAAGAATTTCCATCTGATCTGGGGATGGGGTCCCCACAAGGACAGGCAGGAGGGGGAAGGAGGGAATAAGAGGGAAGATGGGAGAAGAGTGAAGGAAGTGAGGGAGGGAGGGAAATAGAGAGAGAGAGAAAGAGAGAGAGAGAGAGAGAGAGAGAGAGAGAGAGAGAGAGAGACTCACCCTTCCCTAGCTCCCTTGCCTCATCCCAGTCAAGCACCAACCACTCCTCTAGGCTTGATCCCTGGCCTTTCTCTGCAAACATTTTACACACCACTGATAATAACAGTAATAACATTGGCCCAAGCCAATTTAGAACTCAGATTCTTATAATCACCCTCATACATCACGAGGCCCACATCTGCAGAGTCAACCAAACACTGTTTGGGAGGGGAAAAACCCCTGCATCTGGATTAAACGTGGAGATGGTTTTCTTGTCGTCAGACCCCAAAGAATGGAGCAGAACAACGGTGTTCCTAGCACCGATGCTGCAGGTATTGAAAGCCCCCTGGGATGGAGTGGAGGTTCTATACAACACCATACCATGTTGTCGAGAGAACTGGGGCATCTTGATTTTGGTACCGGTGGAGTCCTAGAGCCAAGAGATGCCAAGAAAACATTCTGTCCCTTCAACTTGGCAGTGAAGGCACTACGAAGGAAGAACCTCATGGTCCCTTCCTGGAGGACACCATCTGTCCTGAGGATAGACTGGCAGTTAACTGCCAATGGGCAGAATGAAGATCTGCTCCCACGGGACAAAGATGTCTGGAGATGAGGGATCCAGGAACTTCCCAGACATCTTAGATTAGTTACTGGAGAGAGATACACAAAGACTCACACCTACAGCCCGGTCTACAGAGCTTGGACTGTTACACAGAGAAACCCTGTCTCCACCCTCCCAGAAAGTCTCACACATGAAAGAATCCAGTTGGCAGAAAAGTAGTGGACACCTTTCCACCCTTCCTCACCTGACCTTCAAGTAACAAACGAGCATGCCCAAGAAAAGTTCATGATAAACACACACAGAGAAGGTGAGTGCTTTGTAAATATTATATAAATGGTCATGAACCTTGTGGCCCAACACTTTGGGGGCACATGAACCCACTTACGTTGATAGTACTTTCCCCTTCATAATAAACTGTCTCTATTTCTACATCTAGCCATGTGTCCTTGGTCTAACTCTTTGCCATCAGACACAAGAACCTGGATATCTCAACATGTGTCAGCGCCCTGGGTCTCAGGCCCATGCTTATTTATTTAAAAATATGTTTTTATGTACATATTTATTTATCAAGTTGTATATGTGTGTGCCTGTGTGAGTTTATTTCCACAATGTGCATGCAAGAGCCTACAAAGGTCGGAAGAGGGGACCAGATACCAGGACCTGGAGTTATAGGTGGTTATGAGCTGCCATGTGGGTGTTGGCAACTGAACTTGGATGCTCTGCAAAAGCAATCAGCACTCTTAACTATGAGGCCTGCTCTCAAGCCCCAGGTCCATTATGCTATGAAGCCTGTAGGTGAGAAGCCACGTTGGACACCCAGATCCCAAACCTCACCATGCTGGGTCCTGCACCCAGACACCTGTTTTGTTCCTTCTTTGCTCAAGCTGTTTCTATTGCCTGGTGTTGCGGGAGGTCCTTCCGCCCCTCCAACCAATAGCTGCTGAGATACCAGCCCATTGGGGCATGGTCTCTTTCCCTTTAAAAAAGCGGCTACTTCCCTCCACGCTCTCTCTCTTCACTTCCTGCTCCGCTGGGCGACTAGACTCCCTTCCTGGTTGCACAGAGGGCTGTTGTCTGGGACGATGATCTGTAAGTTTTTTCCTCTTTAAATAAATACCACCCTATGAATCATAATTCCAAACTGGTGTGGCATTGTTCGTGACTTACGCCTTCAGCCTGGGACTTTGTCACTTGGCTTTGTGACTTCACCATGTTTGACTCAAAAGTCTCTTCTCTCTTATGTCCTCTCCAATGTGGACAACAATTCAGGCCTCTCTGATCTCAGCCACCAACAAAGCAATGTAGCACTGAGGAGCATCAATTACCTGTCCCTTCTGTCATCATCATGAGACCAAGGAGGAATACAGACTGGAGGATGGGAAAGACACACTGCAACCTGCTACACTGTCCCAGAGCCCTGCTGGCTCCTGAGAGCAACGCTGTCCTTAGTTTTAATCCCTGGATCGAGTCAAGAGAGCATCATCTATTAATTGATTGTGTGTGTGTGTGTGTGTGTGTGTGTAGGGGGATCAGGCTGTTCAGACTTTATCTGATACTAATTAACTTATTCCAAAAATAATTATCACAATTTATAAGTTTCCCAGGCCTAAACCAGGCTCCCTTCGGTAGGGAGAAGTATGTGGTACCCATGGCTGACTTTGGCACCTCGGGAAAAGCAAAATAGAAAAATTAAAGAGTACATTCCCTCTGCTCCAAGCCCACGGCTCCAAGTCCACTGCTTACAGCTACATGCCAGTATTCACCCGTCCCTGAGGTTTTGTGTTGGCTGAACACTCTGCTTGGAACGCTTCCACCCAGTTTTCTTCTTGACTGGATTTTGGGTCTGTAAGCCTCAGGTCAAATGTCCTAGACCCTCTTGGGGGAATGTTCTTTTGTGTTCCGTTGTCTTTTGTATTGCACTAATCTCCTCCACCCTACTCACAGATGGCACATTCTAAGACCAATAGTGGATTCCTGCAGCAGCAGCCAGTGCTGGGTCCTATGTATGCGCACACCCCTGTAATAAGATTTTTCCTCTCACATAAAAGGCTCTTTATGGTCTCTCTTTGGCCCAGAAAAAAATGTCCATTATGACTGCTGTTGTCCTGTGGGGGGGCCATTCTTTAGTGAAATAAAGTGTACTTAGACATAAGCACCATGATATGGTCACAGCTCAGCTGACAGTGGGGATACCACCGAGTGATGACCAGGTGGGTAGCACATACAGCCTGGACACACCAGACAGAGGGATGGTGGCCTGGGCAGGATGGAGCACAGCGCCGCGAGATATTCTCACGCTACTCAGGACAGTATTGCCATTTAGGGTGAATGAATCGTTTATTCCTGGAATTTTCCTGGTAATGTTTGTAAGGTTCGAAAGGAACCCTGAAGTCGATTGTGCTTTAAATGTTTTTCTATATTACATTTTATTTTGCATGTGTGTGTGTGTTTGATTTTGTGCATGCACATCCACATACACGACACAGTGTGTATGTGGGGGCAAGAGGGCAGTGTGCTGGAGTTGGTTCTCTCCTGCCACTACGTGAGTCCCAGGGATCAAACTCGGGTGGTTAGATTTGATGGCAAGCGCCTTTACTCACTGAGCTATTTTTGCTTGACCCAAGGATTGCATTTTGAGGGTAAGAGATTTGTGAGAACTGAGTTATAACATCACAGGTAGACAATAAACATGGTGAGGGCTTTGAGGAGTGTTCAGGACAATGAGACAAGGTGTGTGTGGGGGTTCCCTCTTAGGTTTTAGAAGTTGGGGAAGGTCCCACGCCATGGACTGGACGAGTAGACCACAGTGGGTGCTTGCAGTAAGGTTGTCTCTAAATCCCAAGTCCTAAGAGGAGGGAGGGGAGTGAACTCACAACCTAACATCTGGAAATTCTGGACAGGATTTAACAAGCATCTTCTCAGATGCTGCTGAGCCTGAAAAAGAGTGAGAGAATTCCTGAAAAAAAAAAAAAAAAGCAAAACAAAACAACAGGACACCAGGCGAGAGGGCCGAGGCCACACTTGCTGAGGATGGAAGTGATCTTGGTACCAAGAGGCATGGTTGATGTTGGCAAGTTTAGTACAAAGACACATGTATTTTGGTGTAGACCAGAGACAGACTCGAGCCTCCCCCAAAAAGGGAGGAGGAGGTTCCCAAACTTCTCAAAGTCAGCTCTTCCTCTGTTGTCTGTCGTTTCAACTATTGTACATCATTTTCTCCTGGGCATAATGCGACCGTCTCATTGCCATGTTGGAACTGAGATCGTGGCCCTGTAGCCATGGCAACCAATTGAGCAGCACAATAAGCACAATGATAGCTAGGTTGATGTTAATGATGATGGGGCTGCTGGCATTAGTAGAAGGAGGAGGAATGGGTCATAGGACTGTCACCTGAGACTCCTTTCTGTTCCTCTATTTTTAAGTGATCTTGGGAGGTTTTAGAGTATGTGAAGGGGAAGATTAATTGAAATGGCAAAGGATCTCTATGATACAGCCTTCCATAGGGATCAACATCCATGACTGGGGTTGGGACTTAGTGGTTACGCACTTGCTTTGGGAGTTCCCCCCACAACCCTCTGGTTAAGCCCTCCCTCGTGATCTTTATATAAGCTAGATGAAGTCACTGGCTCTCTGGTTGGACTTTGGTGGGATGGTTTCTTTCTTTCATTGTTGGTGCTCTATGTGGCAGGAGTAGCGGCCTGTTCCTGACTTCCTGGTCCTTCAGAGAGAACGCTTAAGTTCATCCAGACCTCAGTAAGGACAGACTTTCCAAAACAAGAGACTTGAGGACACATTCAGACCATAGTGAATGAGGTCCCACAGAGTTAGGGAACATGGAAGAAGTTACCTGTGGTCTAAGGAAGTGACGAGGACCTTGTCCTTCCTGTATTGGACAAACCAAAGCAAGCATACCAATGAAAACCCCAAGGTTTCCTGGAGATAATATTTGTATGTTCTTAAGTGTTGGGGACCACTGTCGTGTAGCTGTGGTTTAATGTCCCCCAAGGGGCCCCATGTGTTGGTGGCATGGTCCCCAGAGGCACGCTATCAAGAGGGGCCTGGTGGGTGGTTGTAAGCAGGTAATGTGTGAGCCCAGGTGCAGCTCAGGCCAGCGTACCTGTGACACCTCCTCTCGCAGACACTGTCCATGAATCTCTAGCTAACAGGCTCCTAGGTGCCAAGATGCTTCAGTGGGGAGTGAGTTGACATCCGAAAGAGTGGTCATTCATGCTCTTGCTCCCCTCCCCTTGCCCGATCCCCATCTGTAAACCAGAGAGCCTGGATAAAGTCTTTTGCTGTGAAACCTCCCATTCACTTCCGTCACATGGGCCTCTCTTCAGAGCTTTGGCCAGGCTGTCAGTCCCTGGTGCTAGGGCCTAAACTCTCTCCAGACTTCCCACCATGCTGTTGTCTGTCTGTCTGTCCATGGCATTAATAACTTTTCTAATAAACTCCTTGATCCCCAGACATCTGTCTTAGTATCCCTCTTGAATCCTGCCCTCAAGCCTTTCAGAGGTATTGGGGGTGTGGCCTTGGAAGGGATAAAAGTATTTTTCAAGTAATCCCTTGGCTGTTCTCAAGAGAAGGTTGTTAGAAAAAGGAACAAGCCTAGTCCTTCCCACTCTCTGCTCCCTAGGCTGAAATGAAGCCCTGGTTCCTAAATACTCCTGCTGTAAATATAATGCCCTCTGTGTCCAGACGTCAAGGGAACAAAGCTACCCAGCTTGAACTCCAGCCACCCCAAACTGAACTACACAAACCTACCTTCTTGATAAGCAGTCTGCGACAGGTCTTCTGTCACAGTGGTGAAAAGTTGATTGATTACGTGTTCGTTGAATGAGAAATGAGAGTCTGCCTCTGACCAGTGATGCCCTATGACTCAGCTATAGACACAAATTAGGGGTGGGTCTCAGAAGCCCCCTATTCTCACAGGTTAGCCTCTTAGTTGGGAAAGGTCTTCATCTCCAGAGACCCAGACCTGTGTGCCCCACTCCCCTCTCCTGAACCGTTTCTCACGCGTGGCCCTCTCCCAGACTCAAGGAGACTGGAAGACTGGATATTTTTAGCCAGAATTCTAGATTCTGCTAATAAGAAAGAAGCAGGGAGGGGGAGATGGTGGTCAGGCAGCCAGCACGGCAGGATTTGAAAACAACATGATGATCTGATTATCTACAAAGAGAACAGCATGGAAGCTACTGAAGAACCATGGGAGCAGACAAGAGGGATCAGCATGGGTTCTCTTCTGTAACATCAGTGGACTAGCCAGGCAGGGCGGTGCATACCTCTTAGCCCAGCACTCGGGTAGAGGCAGGAAGATCGGGGTTGAAGGCCAATGTAGGCAACAAAGATTGATCTGAGCCTGGACGGTGTGAGATCACCTCAAAATAACTAATAAGTAGGCGACTAAGTAAAGATCAGTACACGAAAATGAATTGCATTGATAATAGCCAGAGAAAAACACTAGGATGCATTAATTCTATGCAAACCAGTTATGGCTAAAACTGTAAAACTTTCCCAAGACATAATTGGAGAGATGGATGGCAGAGCAGAGTCAAGAGCAGAAAGACAGAGGTAGCTAACATCTTAGCCCTCAATCATCCCAGCCCTGTGCAGCTCCCTGGAGAACATTCCCCCTCACTCCCACACTGTGTGCTAAGGAGAAGGAAGAAATGCTCGGAGCAGCATTGTTAAACAGTGCAAGATCATAAGTGTTGTTAAACACTGTCGCACATAAGAGGACACAAGATCATTACATCAATGAGAAGGAAAGACCTCTGCAGCCAACGCGCCAGCCACAATTTGCTCTAGACTAGATAGAACATGGTGCTGAACAGCAAATCCCAGAAAGGAAACTTAGAGGAATGCCCCGCTTGCCTATTCATGCAAACCGGAACTATTTATTTCTCATGGAGTTAAACATGTGTTGAGAAATGATCAAGGCATGTGTGGAGGTGCAAAGTACTGAATTCTGGGTAGGAGTTGCCTCTGGGCTGGTGGTCAAAGTTTGGGTGGTGTGCAAAGGTGGGCGTAGTCTGGCCTGCTGGCCTGCTAAGGGTGGAGAAAGGGCTTCACGTGTGTTCTCATGTCTACCCTTTTCTAATGGGTGTCACATGTCACCCCCAGTCTCATGGGTGGCTACTACAGAGTTCTTGATGCCCTTTTTGTAAATATGACTTAGTAAAAAATCAAATTTTAGTTGGCAGAGGAGATGCCCCAGTTGGCAAAGCACTTTCCTTTCAAGCCTGAGAACCCGAGTTTGGTTGCGTAGAACCTTGTAGAAAGCTGTGCACTGGGCTGTGCACTTGAATCCAGCGGTTCCATTGGAGGTAGAGTCAGGTGGAGCCCTGATTGCTCATCATTTAGCTAACCTAGTCTATTTGGTAAAGATGGAGGCCAGTGAGAGATATTCTGTCGAATGAAAGGTCAAGGTTGTCTGAGGAAAGACACGTGTGCGCACTTGCATCCATACGCGCGTGTACTTTCACAAATAAACACACAATCAATCAATCAAAATTCTAAAACCTTAAAACCAAAGAGCATATCCAGGAAGGAACTTGTATTAGTTTTTGTAATCTACCCACAGACTGTGCTCTGCTTGAAGAGCAGGGAAAGGCGATTTTGACCAATGCTGACGCTCAGGCCAGGACTCATCTGCTGAGTGGTTCACAGACATGTAGCTGGTTACAGACAAGATCAAGACTAGAATCCAGGTCTTTCCTCACACAGAACACTTTCCTAAAAAGAAAGATCTCTATGGTTTATGAGTTCTGTAGGCTAGGATTTCTATGTATGGAATTTCTTCAAGCAGGAGAGCTGACCTTCCAAACACAAGAGAAGAAGGAACCTACATAGCTCCACCCCTTCCTCTGGGGACAGCAGACAAACCTGCTGACATTTTGGATCACAGGTGATGAGGCAGGCACTGATCACAGTTCTGAGATCCCACAGAGCTTAGGGTCTGTCCCCTGTGTACTCAGCAGACACGTGCAAACTGGTGACGTCTCCCAGCGGTGTTCTCCCAGGGGGACAGGAAGGAGACAGGACAAGGGATTCTGCCACGTGAATTTCAGACCCCTTGAAGTTTAATCTCAGGAACTGACACATGGGTCACAGTGCTTTCGAGGACTGGGGAATTATGGCGGGAAAGATGCATCTGTTAAACAAATAACAAAAGTCCCCCCAAAGTTGATGTGGCGAAGCTGATAAACACCCCTCCCAGCGTCTGCCATGGAGCGTGGGGCTGACTTTTCTAGGAGAGTCTATTTAGACTCTGACACAGATTTCATTTCTTTTTAAGGCAACAAGGGTGATAAAGTGTCTTAGTGGAAAATCAATAGAAAGCAGTTTAGTGGCTTCTGAAATTCTTCCAAGAGGCCTTTCCTCCACGTCCTCTCCGTGGGAGAGATCAAAGGCGAGGCTACCAGCTTCCCTGTGTGTTCTAGTTATTTGCTACGTAAATCACCGAAGAACATTTCAGAAGCCATTTAGAATCGGGGAAGGGCTCTTCTCCAGCTCCCAGCGCCTCTCACCTCCCCTATAAAGGATGTGGGGAGAAAGGGCCCTCCCATTAAATCAGCTGACAAGGCCTGAGGACTTGGGGGTTATTATTCTTAAGTACCGTGTTGTTGGTGTTTCCTACACTCTGGGAGAAAAGCGGAGAAACAGGCTTCCATTTTCTCCCTGGAAGCGGTTCCTTCCATCTGTCAGGCACCCAGACTGAAGTGTTGCATTAGCCGCCTCAAAATTCACCGGCTGTCCGCAATGTGGATTATAAGATAACGCAGTGGCTAGAACGGTAGTGGGAGGTGGGGACAGTGTCTTTGCTGCAAACGGGCTGAGTGCAAGGGTGCCCAAAATGATGGCGGTGGTGGTGGTGGTGGAGAACGGTGAGGTGATCTTGGTCATGGTAACTGCCTGGCTCATGCCGCTGGTGTCGACATTTCTGCTTGGGAAAGCTCGAAGGTTGTGTAAGAATCCCGTCAGCATGCTGTCAGGCAGCGTGGTGTGTTCACTCACCAAAGGCTTCTTGTCCCCTGCTGCTGTCTTTCCATGATGACGTGGTCTCACTACGTAGCTCAGGCCGGTCTGAAATGTGCCGTCTTTGTACCTCTAACACTGGAACTAACCTCATGCCCGGCTGGTTCACCCAATATTTAGGCCCTTGGTAGGATTCTATTTTCCTACCTCAGAGGAGCTAAGATGCCCTCCGTGGCAACTTGTTTTAGTCATTGGAACACATTCGCCATCGGTATCCACGGAGGATGGGTTCTAGATCCCCTACAGATGCTCAAGCATCTTATCTGAGATGATATGGGACTTGAACACAGTGTATGCATAACCTCTAGGACCCTTTTGTCTTCGTTACTGATATATTACTAAGGAGACACCATGACCAACACTACTTATGAAAGAAAGCATTGAATTAGGGGCTTGCTTACAGTTTCAGAGGGTGAGTCCATTATTACCTTGGTGGGGAGTGTGGTGGCAGCAAGGCAGGCATGGTGCTGGATCCACAGGTTACAGGCAGAGATCAAAACTGGGATTGGTGAGGGCTTTGGAAACCTCAAGCCAGCCCCAGTGACACAGCTCCTCCAATAAGGCCACATCTCCTAATCCTTCCTAAACTAGCCCATCAGCTGGGAACCAAACATTCAAGTAAGTGAGCCTATAGGGACCATTCTTATGCAAATCACTGCACCTTTAGGTCCTGGCAGATGGTTCACAATGCTAACGTGAATGCAACTCTTAACAATTGTTCTTCTTTGACAAGAGGGCTGGAGGAGATAGCTTAGTTGGTCAAGATCTTGGGTTGAGTGTTGACAGCACTAGGACGTGGACTGGGTTCCCAGAACTCACGTTAAAAACCAGGTATGGTGGCAGGCATGTGCTATCCCAGTGCCGGGGAGATGGGGAGAGGTGCAGTCCCGGGGGTTCACTGGCCCCCTTTTCTAGCATATGTGGTGAGTTCAATACCAATTCAGCAGTGAGCATGTTTGTCTCAAATAACTGGAGGTAATCCTCTGACTCCCATATGTGTGTGTGCATACACATACATGCACATATACACACATGTGCATAGACAATGGCAAGAAAAAGTCTACATGTTCTGTGTGGACACGATTTTTGTCGTGGACCCTCATTGATCTGTGGTTGGACAACTCAGATATGGGGAACAGCCAGGCAGAGAGGGTCATCTCTGTGAATATAAAGAAGGAGCATGACGCCTGGTGGGATGCCCTCGAGCCCTTGTGACCTACCACTCTCTCTTTCCTTCTCTCTGACGTGACCAACAGCTGGCAGCTTCTTTCCTATAGCTTCCTTAGGGTGTCAGCGGACAGAGACCCTGGTCTACTTATGCGTCCTAAGAGTGAACATTACTTCGACGCAGTTTTTAAGACCCAGAGATCTTATCTGTTTTGATGTTTTATTAATGCAACTCACACCCACCTGTGCTCACAGGCATGCGCTCACTGTGCACCGAGAACCAGACTATGTGCTGAACATGCAGTATTGTGAGATGGGCTGTGGAATTACTCGTCTCTTACTGATGAAGCATTGTGGGCAGTGGAGATATTGGGTAACGGGCCCAAGGTCACTGAGGCCTGTGGTGAAGTTCAGAGTCCATTTTGGGCATTCTGTCTCCAGGGAATGTATAAAAAAATGCACCAGGCGCGGCCATTTAGGGAGGCTGAGGTGTTGCTCGTGAGAGAAAAGAATGATCACTTCATCATTCAAAGAGTTTCCCATTTGTTTAACTTTGCACATCATCACTAACAAAAAAGTCACTTTCTAACAGTAACCACTGACCACTCCTTCACCTTGCTGCTCTGGGTTAGTAAGGATAATAACCTCCAAGAAAGAGGCACAAGTCTGGCCGGGCCAGATAGGCCTTTTTTTTTTTTTTTTTTTTTTTTTTTTTTTTTTTTTTGATACATGGAGATCACCTTGAGCGTCTTCCCAGGGGAAACTTGGGAGAGAAATAATGAGGGTGTGAGGGAGTTCTTAGAGCAGATCTGGGTGTGGTGGGTGGACCTGTAACCCAGGACTTGGGAGTAGAAGCAAGAAGGCTAAGAGTTCAAGGCCATCCTTAGTGGCAAAGCGAGTTTGGGACCAACCTGGGTGGACTACACACAACCCTCTCTCAAAGCAACAATATCAATAACGAATAAAGTCATGAAGCAATTTATGGGGAAGGTAAACTCAGTGTTCAGTTTGGTCTCAAGTTTATTCCATGCAACTCTGAGGCAGGCTAGAAGCTAATGAAACCCTTTCCGTGCGTCTTAGCAGAGATGGGTAAAACGAAGGTGGTGAGGGTAGTGTTCGACTCCAGAGCAGACTGCTATGTCGCAACACCAGCAACAGTCCTTCCCCTCTCCCAGGGACTGATAGACACCTGCTGAGGTCGCCGACTGTGAGTCTCTAGCTAATAGACTCCCAGGTGCTACGATCACTCAATTGGGCAGTGAGTTTACATGAAACTGGGCACTGGTGGTCATGCCTCCTGTTCCCCGCCCCTTCCCTGCCTTCAAACTGGAAATCAGAGAACCTGGCTACATCTTTGGGCTGTGAAACCTTCCCATCCTGAAAGATGGATAAAGGACCCCCGTCCTGCCTCTTGGGCCTGAGTTCTCCTTAGAGCCCTGTCTCTGATGTCTGTGCATGGCACTAGTAATTCTTCTAATCAACTTCTTACCTCTAACATCTGTCTCAGTGTCCCTTTGATGCTGCATATGAGACCTCTCATCATGGCGACATGTGGGCAGCATGGGACACTCTCTGGGAGGTCAGCAGAGAGAACTCTGAATGACCTGGGTGTCTAGGAAGGCTGGATGGTAGCAAACTGGAAGATATCAAGTGTTCCCTGAACATTATCAATTCTTTCTCTACAGAAAGATAATTCTTTTTGACATAAGTACATTCCCAGGGAGTTATCCAAACCCTGCCTGATATTTTTATCTTTGTATTTTTTTTAAATATTTATTTATTATTTATTATGTATACAATATTCTGTCTGTGCATATGCCTTCAGGCCAGAAGAGGGCACCAGACCCCATTATAGATGGTTGTGAGCCACCATGTGGTTGCTGGGAATTGAACTCAGGACCTTTGGAAGAGCAGGCAATGCTCTTAACTGCTGAGCCATCTCTCCAGCCCCTTATCTTTGTATTTTTATCTCGTAGTAATACCCCTTTCTTCCATAAAGAAAAGTGCTTCAAAAATAGGATCCCCTTTAGCTTAACCTAACGTGGACTCTTCTGTTCCCAGGTTAGAAGACAGCAGCATGTTTTGAACTTCACCAGAAGCCTTCACTTCTGTACTGCTTTATGAGTATACATTTGTGTATATATATATATAAATGTATATATGTATAAATGTAATATATATATATATATATATATATATATTGACCCTACCCTACCCTCCATATCCTCAGTTGTTCAGCTCTCAAAGGACCCATTTTACCCCTTTTTACACTTTTGGAGATGTTTCAAAGAACCCCTAAGCCCAGACCCCAAAGTTTGTGTTTTGCCTACACCATTGAGATCCCCTAGAAAAATCTCTGAAGGGGTAAGACACCTATTCCCCAACTCCCAACTCAGAAATCTCTACTCAAGACAATTTTTTTAAGTCAAAGGTAAACTTGGTGTCAGTTTCCCCCAAATGTTCCCTTTATGACGAGATTTGTCCTCAAACGTCTAGCTCCAACTGGGGCTCCTCCAAAGGTCATGGACTCTTCTTAAAACTCTGTCAAGTCCATTTTAAAATTGGGTAAAAATATGCATCTCATGGAGTCAGACAGATAATGATTATTTTTTGCTGACTGAGTCTGAGTGTTTTCATATCCAGCCTTGGAGAATTGATTCATTATCGTAATGGGCCACCAGATATATGGAGAGGAGCAGAAAGGTACAATTAATTGTCCGATTAACAATGCCTGGGCCGTCCTTGCATTTAACTGGTCAGCTTGTAATCGGATTCCGTATTTGATTCATCGCTCACAGAAGCAGCTGCCATCTATGGGACTGTTG
This sequence comes from Alexandromys fortis, assembly GCF_014885135.2. Classification (NCBI taxonomy): domain Eukaryota; kingdom Metazoa; phylum Chordata; class Mammalia; order Rodentia; family Cricetidae; genus Alexandromys; species Alexandromys fortis. Next base: position 939,864 of record NW_026068063.1, on the reverse strand, counting down.
GTTTTCTCACGGCTAATGGGAGAGACTGAGAGTCGGGAGTTTCTGAGGAGCCAGTGCTGGGGAAGTGGATGGTGCTCACAGGGAGAGGGAAACAAGTGTCACGTGACCCGCCATCATCTTGTGATTTGTTTGCTACCAAATCAATGTAGCAAGATGAGGCAGTTTCTACAGGTGAATAGTGGGAGATGGAGTGTGTGTGTGTGCGTGCGTGTGTGTGTGTGTGTGTGTGTGTGTGTGTGTGCACTAGTAGACACGAAAGGAGATCCTACTCACGGGCTGGAAGGCATTTTTTTGTTTATTTTGTTTCCCAGACAGAGTTTCTCTGTGTAGCCCCGACTAACCAGATTCACTCTGTAGACCAGGCTGGCCTCAAACTCAGGGATCTCCCTGCCTTGAGTACTTGGATTAAAGATGTGTGCCACCATACCTGGTAGAGGTCAGTTTTTAATTCGATGATATAATTAATTCTCCAAGGGGAACAGGGAGCCACTGAATGCATGAGGGGCGGGTCTGCCCTCCAATCTGTGCGTGCCTCGTTCACTCCAGGATCAGCTGATCTTCCAGGTCAGGGGATAAATGTCATGCCACATCCACCTCAGAGTGGAGCGGAAGGGGCTGGGGGAGCCCATTCTATAAGGACCCCATTACTGGTCAAGACAAAGTCTTGAAAGGCTTAATGAGAGTTCGGCAGGCATCTTCTATCTTTCTAGACAACCCTCTTTGAAACGTTACCCAATTTAATGTAACCAGGACAAAATCCACATGTAGACTCTTGTGTGTTTGCCTGTGTGCATGTGGAGGCCATAGCACGACCTAGGGTGTTACTCATCCTCCTCCTTATCTTGTTTGTTTGTTTTGAATTTGTGGAGACATTGTTCTGGGGCTCACCAGTTAGGTTAGGCTGCTTGGCCAGGGAGCCCCAGGGATCTGCCTGTCTCTGCCTCCCTCAGTGCTGGGGTTTCAAGTGTGTGCAGATCTGTGCTCATTTTTTTCAGATGACTTCTGAGGATTAAATTCATGTCTTCATACCTGTGTGGTAAGCCCTTTACCTTTACTGGGAGATGGAGTCATCTCCCAGTCCTGACGGAGACTTTGAAGGACTTCAGCTGCCATCCCTAGGGTGTGAATTCTTGATTACGAGGCTCCCAATGCTTCTGGGGTGTGTGCACAATGCAGATCACGGTCACCCTTTTGTAGGTGATGTCCGCTCACACTGTTTGTGATAAAATGTTTGTCCACGCAATGCGACACAGGCCATAGAGCCCAATTAAAGATGAGTAAGTGTGGCTTAGAAATGTCAAGGACAGCCTAAGGTCACCCAGATAGTTACAAGCTCCTGCTTCTCATCATGCTACCGACTAGCCAAAGATACATGAAGCACTGTATAAGTGGACACTTGTGTTAAAGTTTTAGTCTCAGTGGTGGTACTGTTGGGAAGGGACAGCAACCTTAGGAGGTGGGACTAGTGGGGGTTCTGTAGATCATTGATTACATACCCCAAAGATGACCTGAGGAGTGGCCTGGATGTGTTGTTTTCCCTTTACTCCCTGGCTCCTAGTACCCATGGCTTCGCCACAATACAAGCTCCATCAGTGAAAAGGAAAGGGGCTGCTTGTTCACAGACTGGGAACTTCTGAGCTGTGCATCAAGGTAAACCTTTTCTCATTATAAGCCAATGATCTCAGGTATCTTGTTATAGCCATAGCATGCTGCCTGCACAATAAGTATGTTAACTTTTGGGTCATTTTGACAGTGGAAATGAGAGGGTTTCGTTTGTCTCATGGCTTCAGAAGGATTAATCCATCATGGTAGGAGGGACAGGGTGGTCAGAGCATCTGGCGTCATGACAGACAGGAAGCAGAGTGGAGCAGCAACAGAAAGGGGCCAAGGAAAGACATAATGCCCACAGATGTGTTCCAGTGACTTCTTCTGACAGGTTCCACCTTTCCCCCAGTTCCACCCCTTCCCAATAGTCTACTTAAACATTGACCCCATCAATCAAAGAACCCATTGACTAGATCAGAGTCCGAAGAGCTCGTTGTCTTTGGAAATGCCCTCATGAACACCCAGAGGTACGCTTCATCAATCTCATCTCCCAACCCAAACAAACTGACAGCCAAGATCCGCCATCAAGGTGCCCCTACCCCTGCCACCACTGTGGTAGTTTGAACAAAAATGACACTACTCGGAGGTGTGGTCTTTTGGGGGTAGGTGTGACTTTGTTGGAAGAGATGTGTCAACAGGGGGCAGGTTTTGAATGTCTCAGATGCCCAAGCTATGCCCAGTGTGGTAGTCTCTTTCTGCTGCTTGTGGATCCAAATACAGAACTCCCAGCTCCTTCTCCATCCCATGTCTGATAGTATACTGCCAGGCTTCCCACCATGACAATAATGGACTAAACCTCTCAAACTGTAAGCCAGCCCCAGTTAAATGTTTTCCTTTATAAGAGTTGCTGTGGTCATGGTGTCTCTTCACAGCAATGAAAACCCTAACTAAGACAACCACCTAGGCTGGTTTTCTTTCCTGCCTCCAGAGCTGGGCAGGCCTAGCAAGACCTGCTAGACCTGTACTGTAGACCACTTGGGTGGTGCCCACTACAGTTGTGCATGTGGATGATTTTGGTTTTCACTGACTTCTGCTGCTCCCTGACCTGCCAACCTGTCAAAACTGAAAATGAGTCAGAGATAAAGGAACAGAGCTTCGTTTTCGTTGGATTGTCTGGGTTCTGGAAATATGAAATATACTTGGAATTGTGGTACTTGCCATCGCCTAGTTCTTCAGGGTTAGCACCATGCTTGTGTGCACTGGTACATTTATAGAGTTCATGTGAGCAAAAGGAGCCTCTAGGTCCTAGAATGAATACCCTAGATACAGTCCACACACTGGCGGCCTTCAGGAATATGTTCACGAGACCCTGGTTGATCTATGTTAGACCATGGACATCTTCTCTGTCTCTTTCTCTCTCATGATAAAGCTCATTCTGAAGGGTCATTGTGTGTTGTGTTTGCTCCTTCCCAGAGACCTGCGTTTCTTTCTTTTAAAATCACAACACCACCAATCCCTGCATTTGGGACACAGTATCCTGTAATGAATGGGGAAGGCAGTAATGACCTTAATAGACTTCTGCCTTGAACTCTGATTTTTTGGGGGGCTGCCAAGGCAGATGACCAATCATTTTCATTTGCTGTTTTTTTTTTTTTTTTTTTTTTTGTCACCAGTTAAAATTGCTCTGGTGATGGCGAAGGCTGTCTGAAGGAGGAGACTGAGAAGGTTTCTAACCTTTCAGCCCCAGGGAAAGGGGAACACAAACTTTTTCTTTTGCCATGGAGTTGAAAAAAAAAAAAGAAGGATCAGGAAAGTTTAGAATCCATAACTCAGGGGCTGGAAACAGACAAATGTAAGAGCAGCAAGGCCGTGACTTCAGAGAGCAGCAAGCTTTGTCCCCTGATACCCAGCATGCCTTCTCCAAAGTTCTGAGACCTATCTAAACTGATCTTGCTTATATGCAGTGCCAGGATGAAATATGGGAGGGGTCTGGTGAGAAACCCAAGGTCCCTGACTCATCAGTAGATTCTGGATTCCTGCCCTGGAGCCAGGTGCATTTTCACACCGCTGGTCTCCCTGGGAAATACACATCGAAGAAGACTTATGTGCCCAGTTTGGGATTGAATCTGCCTAGACCTCTGTGCTTCAGGCAGTGTGTGTGTGTGTGGGGGGCACACACACACTCACATGCCCCAGGAAAGAGTTCACTGCGTGCCCGCAAATCACCGCTGTTGAAAGAAGCCTCATTTCCACCCACTCGTCCCATAAATCGCACTGGGAATCTATCCTGTCTCTGCCATTTGGAAAACTTGCTTAATTTGTAGCTATTTCATTTGTCCTTGGGGGGAGGCAGAAGTAAAAGATTGATGCTGGACCTCAGCTTGATTATCGTGTGACAGAAAACTCAAGAACTTTTGGAAATATAGGCAGGGAGCAGAAACTACACTGCAAAACTCCCTGTGAAGAGGGGAGAGGGGATCCGTGTCTGGGGGTCCTGGGTCAGCTGCACTGCTTCTTGGGAAGGCTTTGCATGTGCTATGTGCCTGAAGCTCCCCCATCTTTCTGATCTTATTAGCCACACATCTGCAGAGAGTGGAGATAGGAAAGAACACCCCCTGCCAATTTGAGCCCAAATCATCCTGTCAAGTAAATGCACGTGCCTCTTTATTCATCTTAAACACACAGTCTCTGTGACAGCTACTTCTACGGCAACGTAGCACAGTTAGAGTCATTTTGGCAGAGAGGTCACTTTGAGAAGATGCCCCTACCGGACTGGGCTGTAAACAAGCCTGTGGTGTATTTTCTTTATTGATGGTTGATAGGGGAGGGCCCAGTTCACACTGGGTGGTACTAGCTCTATGCTGGTGGTCCTGGGTGGTATAAGAAAGTCGGCTGAGTAAGCCCGGGGAACAAGCCTGTAAGCCGCAGTCCTTCATGGCCTCTGCTTCAGACTCAGCAACTAGGTTTTGGCCTCGGGTTCCTGCTGTGATTTCCTATTCCTCCATGACCTCAGCTTCAGTTCCTGCCTCCAGGTTCCTGCCTCGAGTTCTTGTCTTCTTGCCATGTCTTCCCTTGGCGAGGGACTGCGCTATGGAAGCATGAATGAAATGCACCCTTTCCTCCCCAAGTTGCCTTTTGGTCGTGGTATTCAGTCACAGCATAGAAAGCTAATTAAGAGAACCATCACAGTCCGCTGACGCAGAGAAGTGTAGTCAGTGTTTGCGGATCGCCTTTATTAGCACAGAACAAATTTGTTTTCCAAAGTACTGGGAATCCATGTGTGTTTTGCCTATTTTTTAAATATTTTTCTGCTACCCACAGGAGTACACAGTTCACTTACTTGGTTTCTCAGTGTTAAAAAACAAATACAGGGGCCAGGGAGATGGTTTGTTTGATAAAGTGCTTGATATACAAGCATTAACAACCTGAGTTTGGTACCCAGCTTTCACATAAAAATATTTGGGTGCAGTGGCCTGTGCTTACGACCCCAGCACTGGAGGGCAGTGACAGGAAGATCTTTGGGGTTAGGTGTTGGTCAGCCTAGCACAGTCATGAGCTCCAGGTTCAGTGAGAGACCCTGATTCAAAAAATAATGTGAAGAGGGATTGAGGAAGACACTAGTTTACCTCTGGCTTCAGTAAAATATGTACACACACACAACCACCACCACCGCCGCCGCCACTGCCACCACAACCACCACCAGCAGCAGCACCAGCAACAATAACAATAGAGCAAATATACATGAAAACATTTGATCTTACTTAAAAATCAAAAGTGCTAGCATCTTCTAAAACATAAGAAAGACAGAACGCCCCGAGGCTTCTTTGTGGCTGTTCCCTTGGAAGGGAGGGAAAGGGGGGATCTCTCTCTCCAGCCAAAGAGGTCTCTCTGTGGCCACTGTGGGTGTACATTAGTGTTCCAAGTCCTTCAACAAGGCAGGCGCCTGCCCAACCCTTCTGGGCTTAGTCTTTCCTCTACACAACAGAAAATGGTGTGTGTCCCATCTGGAAAGAAGTGGGCAGTGGGCACCGCTAACCAGCACTGGTACCCAAAGTGCAGCCAGACCCTTTGGTGTTTAGCTTGAAAGCTAGTATCAACATACGGTCTCATAAAAAGCTAACACAAAGCCGAAGTATAGATGCAATCCAGAGAGCTGGCTGAAGGTCCCTGGGGGCCAATGAAGTGAAGTGACATCATATTTTACTGAGCCGCACTCCCACAATCAGTAAGTACCTTTATTACACATAAGAGTGCATTAGTCTTCCTCGGACTTCCCTGTGCCGGCACTATGGGGATTCCCACAGAGACAGGAAGGTGGGGAGAGGGTTAGACACAGCAGACAGGGGTGGGGAGCCACTTATTCAAGTGTCATTGAGACTAGAAAATGGTGACTTAATATGCAGCTCTGGCACTGGCTTACTGGGTGAGAACAATTGCTGAATAAACCCAGTGACTTGAGTTTGATTCCCAGAACCTATGTAAGGGTAGAAGGCAAGACATGGCCCCACAAAGTTGTCCCCTGACCTCCACATAGGTGCCCTGGAATGGACACACACACACACAAATAGAAGTTGTTTTTTTTTTAAATGCATTCATCTCAAGGGCAGGTGGGGCTAAAATGAGCAACATCTATATCATGAGGACTGGACTCCATCTTGAAAAATAAAGGAAAAATTCTGGAAACAAATTACTTTACATTTAACAAAATTTGATGGTTCTAATGGCTACTGGGTATTGATTCTTGGAATTAGCATAAAAGAAAATCAAATGAGATTTTTCAAATAAAATCTGACACCCCTCCCTATAAACTAGAACCTTCCTTCCAACCCTCCATCATATTTGATGTTTGTCGCTACGCTGGGAAGGGCAACACATCTTGCAAACATCAATCTGGGGACTTATGCATGAACCAAAGTCATGGTCTATCCTGTTTATACTCAATTACCCTTTTTATTGGGATATAATTTTAGACTTATCCCAAAGGTACAATGGTTATATAATATGCCAAATTTCAATCTATCTTTTTAAAATCCACTTTCTCATAATGCTCATATTTGTCAAAAATAAGACATTAAAGTGACTATGTTACTGTTAATTAAATAACAGACTTTATTCCGACTTTCTTCTTTTTATTTTCCCTGAAAATGTCCCTCTCTTGTCCCAGGGTCTAGTCTAGGACTCCACACTACTCTGCAGCCACCGTCTCCTGAAGTCTCTTTCAGCAGCTCTGTGTGGATGCTGCCGAGACCGAGTCTGTCAGCTCATCTCTTGTCGGTGGCTCGCCAGCAGTCCCGTGCACGCTTCTTCTACATCGTTTTTATTGACTTTGTGAAGCCATACGTCAGCTGCAGTCTTTGCAACTCTGCAGAGCCAGAGACTGACACTGTAAAGCTGATGTTTCGGATGGGGAAGGGCATGGGCGCGGGGCTTGACACAGGGCTTAAATTCGAGTGCATTTCGGTCCGCTGACGACTCCCCCACTCCGCGTTCTGCTGCTGTGGCAAAACACTCTGGCTCAACGCAGCAGAGGGAGGCAAGGGTTTACTTGTCTCACGCTTCAGGACACAGTCCATCACTGAAGGAGGTCAGGGTAGAAACCCAAGAAGGAATTCAAGCAAAAAGCATGGAAGAACTGCTTGCTGGCTTCATTGTCTGGCTCGCTCTCACAGGCTCCTGGTTCAATAGCCTACTTATATAGCATAAGACTGTCTACCTAGGTAATGGTGCCACCCACAGTGGGTTGGGCTCTCCTGCACTAATTAACAATATTGATAATTTCCCCAAAGACATGACTACAGGCAAACCTGGTAAAGACACTTATGCCACTGAGACCTTTTTCTCAGGTGATTTAGGCTGTGATGATTAGGCTACGTGTGAGCCTAGCCTTTGTTTGTTAAAATATTAAGACACTCAAGCAAAGTTTTGGAAATACGTATGCTCAGAGAGCTCCTTTTTCCTTCCCTGGTGCATCAACTAAAGGATAAAATCCTGCTCAACAGGGGGCACCCTGGACTCTGATCCAGTAGGAAAAACCTGTGTGAAGCGGGTTGATCTTCCCGTCACACTGGAGGGCAGATGCTCTCGCTGTTCTAGTCCTAAGCAGGAAGGAGAGTCAACTCATGAGTGATCAGGTTGTTGGTTTTCTCTCTTTCCCTTCCTTCTTTTTTCCTTCCTTCCTTCCTTCCTTCCTTCCTTCCTTCCTTCCTTCCTTCCTTCCTTCCTTTCTTCCTTCCTTCCTTCCTTTCGTGAGATGAGATCTTTTCTCCCATCCATCCTCCCAAGAAACCTCAGTGTTTCAGGGCACAAGGGGCCCTTGTCCTGACATTTACTTCTTAGGCCAGAGTCCTAGTAATATTATTTATGTTCTTTGGTGGTGAGTGCATTTTCAGAAAAACAAACTGAATCAAACAAAATTCTCTCCCCTCCTCCTGCCTTAGTCTCCCAGTTACTAGGATTGTGGATATGCCTCATGACAACAGGCTAGGGCTGTGGTTTTAATTGACTTTCAAGAGTCATGTGCACTTGGACTTGGGTGACTTTTCAGGGACCGCCTGAGAGATTGCATGTTGTTTTTAATCGTGTATCTGTGGGAAGTGGAAACGCCCATTGGAGCATTTTAATAAGAAAGAACAGGTGTGTGTGTGAACTAGAAGCACCTGCTGGAGATTCGGGATGGGAAATCAGGGTTCTCCTTGGATGGAATACACCTAACTCTTTGATCATGTTCTTTTGGAAGGGGCATTATCAGTGAGCTCGGCCCTAGTACCATGGAGTATGTGGACACCCACAAGGACACAGGATGTGTGAGGCCTCCATGAATTTCCTGGAACTGTCTCTGTGGGGTGAATTACCCCATTCCCTAGTTTCTTTGTATTCCTTATATTGCTGATTCTGTGTGTGAACAGATACAACAACAGAAGCAGAGAATCATCAGGCAGGTATGGTTACCCTCTCCACCTCTGCTTCTATTGTTCATTAGCATAAGAGAAGGAAGGCCTGGTGTGATGGCTCAGTAGGTAAAGCACTTCCTATAGAAGCATGAGGGCCTGAGTTCAGAGCCCCAGCACCCATATAAAGCCTGGGAATAGCAGCACATGCTTATAAACCTTAATATTCTCAGGGTGAGAAGTAGAGATGGGGAAACTGCCAGAAGCTTTAGGGCTAGCTAGCATACCTCAAGGTCAAAGGTGAAGATGACCACCTGAGATTATCCTCTGACCACACACACCCAATGGCCCACACGTGTGCCCACAATCACACACTAAACGTGCACATACACACATACCTATCACACACAATTTTTTTTTCAAAAGGAGGGAAAATGCAGTTTCTGCGGAGCGACATTGACATAGTTGAGAAGGACTGAGGAGCATGGCCGGGGGAGGGGAGTGGAGACCACGTCTGATGGATCCCTCATCTAATTTAAAAGCAAACAGCACTGCCAGATAGAATTTGTTATGGGTCTGACGGACTGTGGAGGGGGAACCGACAGGCTCATAAATACACAGAAACCTTGAGGCAGAACGCAGATCTCAGAGTTGGGAAGGATTGCTGGCCTTGGGACACCAAGGTACTGATTCTTTAAAATTTCACCAATCTCCACCATGCCCAGTTGGCTGGCTGAGAAAAGCGCCATCTGGGTGGGACGTGGGGACCTGCGTGCAATGCCTTCTTGTAGGAGCAGGTGGGTTTTTCCACTAAACGCGGGGCCCTTTCAGTGTGCGCACTTCCCCCTATTACGATCTGTCTAATAACTTGTCCTGGGGTATTGTGTTTACCCCGGAAATGTTAATGACTTCATAACTCAGTGTGAAGTGCTGTGGGCAATTTTTGTATTATTAAGCAGTCTATGAAGTATAAAAGCAGGAATGCTCTCAAGGTGCCCGACCACAGTCATAACTCGATTCTCATTTTGGAAAAAAGGAGAGAAATGAAAATTGTATAGAATCCATGTTTTCAATTGAGAAGGCAGTTCATTGGCGCATAATAAGAAGTGTTGCCCTTTGGAAAGAAGACACGTGTGTCTGGAAGGCTTTGAGTTGTGTATGTGAGGTGCACACTCAGCAAGGATGGATGATTGGGCTTTGGCAAGTCAGGCTGGGGACCTCTGACCTGGGCTCTGTGCTGGGTAGGTGGGATGCTCATTCAGGTAGCTGAACAATGACTGAAGGACTCTGGCCCAGGATGGAGGGGATGGGCAACATGGACTATGGAGAGAAAGATGAAGGGGCATTATGTCCTCAAACAGTCCGCTGCCACCTTTCTTTGTATCACTTTCCTGGAACCACAGACTTGTTGATCCTCACACCCTTTAAACCAGAGACTTCTAGGTGAACAAACAAGCCAGCCAGACTTCCACTCAGCCTGAAATCACAACTGGGAGTTGCACTGCCTGTCCATTCCAGAACCTTCTGTTACCACCCCTTCTGTCTTTTAGTGGAGTCCAAGGAACATATCTTGGAAATCATGAACTGAAATTCTCTAAGACAGAAAACCAGGAGTGGGGATGCAGCTCAGTTGGTAGAACGCTTGCCTTGCATGCATGAAGCCCTGAGCTCCACCTCTAGCTGTGCATAAACCAGACGCAGTAGCACAGCCTGTCATTCCAGCACTCTAGAGATGGAGGCAGAGAATCAGTCGGTCATCCCCGCTGACACAGGGAGCGTGAGGCTAACTGGGGATGCAGAGACCCAGTTTCAAACAGTAACAACTAATTAAGAAGGGGGGGGGGTGGAATACAAATCCTCAAGCCTGTCAGAACCGGTTTGTCCTTTGTTTCTAGTTCAGAGTTTCCTCGGGTGCTCAGTGGCCCTTGTCAGATTGTTTCCGGTATGCAAAACCCTACAACTGTAGTGTGACTGAAATCTATCTATCTTGCTCAAGAGGCCTGCATGCCACCCATGGCTGGGGAGGGGGTGGTGCCCAGGGTTACCTGTGAAGGCCACTTGGCTCCTTCTGGATCAGACGGGCTCATTAGGTGAGCACAGTGTGCTTTGGGTTCGTGTCCCATGTTTCATTGCTACTCTTCTTGGGACATATGTGGGCATAGGAGCACCCACCTGCCCTAATTCTCTGTCAAGCTTATCTCCACCAGCACTGAGCTGGTGACATCAGAGGGTCCTGGGTGATGTGCATGTGCATGTGTCATCTTCTAAGTCTGTCGTCCTTGTCATTGGGATTTGATCATGAGACCTCCCTTCACTGTGTTCTCTGCTCAGCCCATAAGTTCTCTTGGATGGCGGGCATCCAATCTCATTATGAACGCTTGCATCTACCTGTCAGCCCTGGCTTAGCTATCTCTGTCTCTGTCTCTGTCTCTGTCTCTGTCTCTGTCTCTGTCTCTGTCTCTCTCTCTCTCTCTGGAAGAATTCTCTTTGTTCCCTAAGAACTACAGCTAGAATAAAGTCAGCACAAGGCAGGTCTTTACTAGAGGCACACGGAATTTTCTGGGAGGCAGCGATGTTTGCAGCTGGATGGGCTGCTCAGAGAAACAGTGAGGCCTCTGTTCCCTGGGGAGCTTCAGGTGCAGGCTGGGCTTTGCCGGGAGAGAGTATGGACTCTTAGCATTGCTTGCTGGGGTGGCGCTGGGGCTGACACTGGTGTGCACTCTCCTACTGAGGCTTATTTCATTCTGTATCTTATTCTCATGACACCTGTAAAGAGGCCGGGCAAGATGACTCTTGGGTCCCCATCTAGTCTATTGCAGCTACAGTTTCCTTGACATCTATTCTTCTCATAAAGTGGGGTCTACATCTCTTCTACTTGAGTCTGGGTTGGGCCCTACAACTGCTTGACAATAGAATATGCTGGAAGAGTATGGTGCAAAGGAATGGTGCTCTCCCAGACCACACTATGCGAGGCCAGAAGCTCTTGCTTCATATTGTTTGGGGGAATGTTGCATTTAGAGTCCTGTATTGTCATATAAATTTGATTCAACTGTCCTAATGGCACTATGTTGTGAGGAAACCCATGATCATAGCCAGAGGATCTGTAGCAAAAGTGGGAGGGAAAGAGGAGGGAAAGACAGAGAAATGGACACACACACACACACACACACAGAGAGAGAGAGAGAGAGAGAGAGAGAGAGAGAGAGAGAGAGAGAGAGAGAGAGAGACAGACAGAGACAGAGACAGAGAAATTCTGAGATCTAGACCAGACTCCCACCCAACAAGGCACCGGTGAGTAAGCTTCATGTGACTTCAGCACTAACCACCACCATCACCTGACTGTAATTTACAAAAGACCTCTAGTGAGCGCCGCCCAGCTAAGTGTGACGTGACAGTAAATTGTAGCCCACTACCTCTTTAGCTGCTTTGTTATGCACTAATAGGTACACGAATCAAGAATTTGATGAACTGCATGTGGGAGGCAGGCTGTATTTAGTCACAGGTCAATTAGATGATCTGATCAAAAAGACAGGCTCCCAGTTGTTCTAGATTATTCTAAGAGAGACTCACTCGTAGTTGACAGGTAATCTTTTTCCAGATGGGCACAGTGGGAGCTGCGGAGGTGGCAGGGAGAACATTTTGTCTAATCTGTTGTCTGTACCTTACTCTGGAGTGTCTTCTTGATAACTCAGAATAATTCAGACCAAGGAGGATTTTTGGCACTGGGAAGGACAGCGATGTGGTACAGAATCCATTTAAAGATACATACCATGAGGAAACTGTAAAGAGGCTCTAGCCAGGAGCAGGGAGAAAAACTGAAGGGGGGACACAAATATGTTCGCTTGTATCTTTGTTTCAGGCAGTCTGCTTTAGCAGTGGCTGGTCTGAGTTCTTCATTCTCAGCAAACGCTGTAGCTTGTGTGAATACTAAATAGTCCAGAGGATGCTGACAAGGAAAGGATTCTTTTCCAGCTTGGTGCACCAGGGCATGGATATAACACATGCATATATATGGTGGTAACTTGGTTCTTCCTCCCTCCGTCCCTCCGTCCCTCCGTCCCTCCATCCCTCCCTCCCTCCCTCCTTTCTTGAGTTTTCAAGACAGGTTTCTCTGTGTAGCCCTTGCTGTCCTGGAACTTGCTCTGTAAACCAGGCTAGTCTCGAACTCACAGAGATTCTTATGCCTCTGCTTTCCAGTGCTGGAATTAAAGGTGTGTGCCACCACACCTGACTGGCACCTTGGCTCTTTGATATATGATTCTCTGTAGTGGTTTGAATTAGAATGGGCCCCATAGACTCATATATTTGAATGCTTAAACACCAGGGAGTGGAAATATTTGGGAAGGATTAGGAGGCATTGTTGTGTGGCATTGTTGGAGGAAGTGTGTCCCTGGGAGTGTGTTTTGAGGTTTCAAAAGCCCTCACCAGGCTCTCTCTCTCTCTCTCTCTCTCTCTGTCTCTCTCTGTCTCTGTCTCTCTCTCTCTCTGAGTTACAGGTTCAGTGAGCAACCTTGACTAAAAAAATAATGTGGAGAGTGATAGAGAAAGATAACCAACACTGGCTTCTGGCCTTTACATGCAAGTGCACATGTGCACACAACATGTAAACTTACATACACAGACAGATGGTAATACATTCATACTACAACCCAATGACGCCAGGATGCAAATCGTAGCCCTGTAGCTTCTTAGGTGAGAATGACAAGTTGCTTAAGCATCCAAACCTGTTTCCCTGAGAACTATAATGACTACAAGGGAAAAGGTAGACTCCAAAAGCTTAGCCCCAAATCTTGCACAAGCGCCTACACATCAGGTGCTGCATCTGCTCTACTTTTGACTCTTACTGGATTGAGCTGACCTTTTCAGACTGAGCCAGCCTCACCTGGTTAGCACCTACAAGTCTCCGTTTCTGAGACACAACATTTTAAATTACACATTGGCAAACTGACCCCTCCGCCAAGCCTCCCCCATTGTCTGTGTCTGTGCGCTGTGCTTTGCCAGCAGATGGCTGTACTTCCAGCTCCAAGTGCTTGGGAAAAAGTAGAAACGTAATGCTTGCTGACATGTGACCGTTCCAAGAACCTCGGATTCTTGTGTGCAGAAATAAAGCTTTGTTGGCATATGAGGCCCTTGTGTGCGTTCATGCTGTCTGTGGGTTTTATTCTCCGCAGCGAGCAGAGTACTTGCAACAGATACTTTGTGACTCACTGCCTGGAATATTGGTTATCTGGTTCTTTGAAGGCAATATTTGCCTACTTCCATCCTAAGTGATAGGAAAGAACCTATTAAAGCCTAAGCAACCTATTAGAACACAGCTTGCATCATTCATCATCATATAATCCTATGCATACATTTATATTTCCATAATACATTTGTGTGTGTGCTCAAACATTTGTCTATCTATCTATCTATCTATCTATCACATTTCTATCTATCATCTATCTATCTATCTATCTATCTATCTATCTATCTATCTATCTATTTATCTATCTATCTATCACATTTCTATCTATCATCTATCTATCTATCTACCTACCTACCTATCTATTATCTATCTATCTATCTATCTATCTATCTATCTATCTATCTATCTCTTTTCTACCACAAATCATGTATTTATGTGTGTCCACACATCAGCACACATCCAGGCAGCAGCCCAGATGTTCACGTCCAGCTGCCATCTTCTTTGACCTCGTGTCTTTGCTGGGTGCCCAGTTCCATCCCACATTTTGACCTCATCAAATTAGCACTGAGTCGGCAGGAGCGCATTTGTGGTAAGTATGTGTGGCCAAACTGAAAGCACTTGTCTCTGTTCACACCATGTTATGTTTCTGAAGATATACATGAATATTTCAGCTCTTTCTTCTGCGATAGATGGTTCCGGCTTTCCTTATAGCCCTCCCCACTCCCCCAGGCTACAAGAACCTGCTCTCATCACAGAATCAGGCGAGGGAACTACTTACCATACATATGAGAATCAACATGAAGAAATCACCCCTTAGGAGCTGTTCACTTCGCTTTTGCCTTCTCGCTCTTGGGCTATGATTAAACTTTGATACATATAAAAGTTTTGCCGGGTTTTATAGAGTCACAGTGCCGGTACACTCATGGCAGGCTGACATGCTCAGAACTCAAATCCATTCTGCTCTGTAGTTGGGTATGGGAGCAGGTCCCTCACTCACAAAATAGCATTTAAATATACTGTCTATATTAAAAGCATCTGAAATCCGAGACTGTTGAAGCTGATGAGAGATGGGGTCCAGTGTCAACAGATGCAATTCTTTAGTTTTTCACATGAGCAAATTTACAGCCAGACTGAAAAATTGGGGCTTTGGCATGGAAAATCCAGGGTTCTTAGCTTTAATTGCCAGTTTGCTGCAGCCTAGAGTCAACTGAGGAGGGAGTCTCAACTGAGGTATTGCCCAGATCATATTGGCCTGTGTGCATAGTGGTGGGGGGAGGGGAGGGATGACTGGTTGTCTTGGTTGGCTTGTTTTTATTTCAGTTTTAAAATTTATGTACATGTGTGTGTGTGTGTGTGTGTGAATATGCACGTGTGTGTGAGAGAGTGTGCACATGTGCATGTGGGTGTCTACCGATAAGAGAAGTGACCACTGGATGCCCTGAAGCTGAGTTACAGGCAGTTGTGAGTCACGTGACACGGATGTTAGGAACTGAACTCTGGTCTGCTGTGAGAAGAGCAAGTGTTCTTAACTGTGGAGCCATCTCTTCAGTCCCCTGGTTACTAACTGATGTGGAAAGGTCTAGGCCACTGTGGCCAAGGCTGTCTCCTTGATAGGCGGTCCTGGGCTGTACAGGCAGGTTAGATAAACGTGAATGGGTGAGCCAATAAGCAGCCTTTTTCCATGTCTCTGCTTCAGATCTTCTCTTGGATCCCAGCTCTGATGATGGATTGTGATCTAGAAGTATGAGCTTAAACAGGCCATTCCTCTCCTAAGGTGTTTTGGCCAGACTCCTTAATCACAGAAACAGGAAAGTATGACAGCCAGTCACTGGCTTAATGCAGACACTGACGTTGTCTGTGCTTATCTGGGGAGTTGTGCAGGCTTCCATGGGGGGCATCTGTAAGCCACATGTTCCACATTTGCAAAATAAGACTTAATAAGAATCTCTATTTACCTTTGGGTAAGTATCCAGGAGCGGTGTCTCTGGGTCATGTGTGTCTGTGGTAGTTTGAACTAGAATAACCCACAGAGGCCCATGTGTTTGAATACTTGGTTCTCAGTTGGTAGAACTGTTGGGGAAGGATTAGGAGGTGTGGCCTTGTTGGAGGAGGTGTGTTACTAGCGGTGTGCTCTGTGGTTTCAAAAGCCCACACCACTCTCAGCGCTCTCTCTCTCTCTCTCTCTCTCTCTCTCTCTCTCTCTCTCTCTCTCTCACATACTTGCCGGTAAGGATGTAAGGTCTTAGCTGTTGCTCCAGCACCGTTCCTGCCTGCTGCCATGCTTCCCACTATGATGGTCATGGGCTCTAGCACTAAAAATGCTAGCCCCCAAATTTCTTTTATTGGTCATTGTGCTTCATCACAGCCTTAGAAAAGCAACTGCTGCTGTGATAAAACACCATGGCCAATAGCAGCTTTGGGATGAAGGGCTTGTTTGGCTTATCCCTATATATCGCTGTCCATAATAGAAAGAAGTCAGGGTAGAAACTCAATCAAGGCAGCACAGGAACCTGGAGGCAGGAACATCACAATACTGAGGCCATTGAGGAGTGCTGTTTATGACTTGCTCTTCATGGCTTGCGCGGCCTGTTTTGTTTTTTGGATCATCCAGGGCCACTGGCCCAGGGGTGGTACCACACCCAGTGAGCTGGATCCTCCCACATCAATCACTAATCAAGAAAATGCATTATAAGCTCGTCTGCAGGCTGATCATATAAGAGGCATTCGCTCAGTTTAGTATTTCTGTTCTCAAATGATTCGAGCATGTATCAAGTGGACATAAAACTAGCAACTACAACACAGAAGATCTCTTTTCAGCTTTTTTTGGGGGGGGACCACCATACTGATTTCTGTAGTGGCTGGACTAGTTTACACGGCCACCGATGGCACATAAAGCTTCCTTTTGTTTGTATCCTTGACAGCATCTGCTATTTGTTTTCTTGATGACCTCTGTTCTGACAGGAGTGAGATGGAATCTCAATGTAGTTTTGATTTGCATTTCTCTGATGTCCAGTAAATTTGGAGTTTTCTCTTTTTCATGCTTACTGGCCATTTGTACTTCATCCCTGGAGAACTACCTGCTCATTTCATTAGCCCATTTATTGACTGGGTAACTGATACTTGCACGGCCATGTTCATTCATAATAGCTAAGCTATGAAACTAACTCAGGTGTCCAAAACCAGAGAAATAAGTGACAAAATGCGGTATTTATACACAATAAACCCTTTCCAGCCATGGAGAATGAAATGATGTCATTTGTAGAAGTTTGGATCCAACTGGACAGAATCCCCTTAGACAGTCATAGAAAGACAAACAGCTGGCGTTTTCCTCATTTGTGGGTTCTAGGCTCCATAGAGACAAAATCATATCTGTGGGCATGACAATGATAATTCTAGGGACACAAAGGCGATGCTGGGTAGAGAAGAGGTGAGAAAAGGGAGCTTGTTGGGCTAAGGGAGCTGGAGGAATATACTCAACATACAATCAAGAGATCTATGGTAAAATTTAAAAAAAATAGTAAAATTTTAAAACAAAATGCTGCATTCCCTTAGTTATTCCATTAAACAAAATAAATTGTTTTTTTTTAAGATTTACTTTCCTTCCTTTCTTCTTTTCTTTATTTCGTGTGTGTGTGTGTGTGTGTGTGTATGTGCGCGCGCATGCATGATGGTGCCTGTAGAATCCAGACGCAGGTGTCAGATCCCCAGAACTGGAATTATAGGTGGTTGTGAACTAGGAACAGAACTGGGGTCTTCTGTGAGAGCAGCAAGTGCCCTTAAATGCTGAGGGCACACCTGATATTTTATTGCATCTTCTGTGGCCATGTCTTGTCTGAAAACTGACCTTGGCCATCTTATTCAACAGTATCATTCCCAAGCCTAGCATGGCTGCCAGCATGCCCTGTACAGCCTCAGGTGCATGCATGGTGCTCATGGCCATGGTATCTACCAACTATTCCTGCTGTTGCCCACGTGCTGGCACTGGAGAGAAAGGAAGGCATGAAGATGACAGAAAGAGTGAACTCAAGAGTGGAGCTATATGCAGACAAGCTAGGCAAGCACCAGAATTCACAGGGCGTTGCTAATGACAGTGCAGGGAAAAATTATAAGTTTCCCTTCATGCTAATGTCGTTGTAGACTTTGCAAGGGCTAGGTTATGTTAGCATATATTCAAAGATGGTTTTTCCTCTCCCCTCTCTCCTTCTCTCCCTCCCTCCCATACTGTGGGACAATGGTCTTGTACCTTGTAAAGATTTGTTACTTGTATTTTAATAAAGCACTGATTGGCCAGTAGCCAGGTAGAAGGTGTAGGTGGGGCAATCACGCAGGAAGTATAGGCAGGGTGACCAGATTAGGAGAATTCTGGGAAGAGGAAAGACTGAGTCTGCTGTCGTCACCCAGATGCAGAGGAAGCAAGATGAGAATGCCTCACTGAGAAAGTACCAAGCCACATGGCTAACACAGACAAGAATTATTTAAGATGTATGATGTAAGAAGGAGTTAATAAGAAGCCTGAGCTAATAGGCCAACCAGTTTATGATTAATGTAGACCTCTGTGTGTTTCTTTGGAACGGAGAGGCTGTGGGACCCAGTGGGACAAAAACCTCTGTCAACACTCCCTCCCTTCCCCCTTCTTTCCCTTCTTTTCCTTTGGTGCTGAAGATTGAATCCACGGCCTCATGCAAGCTAGACCCAAACTCTATCATTGAACTCCATCCCCAGACTGAAGACGATTTATCCTTTCTCTCTTGTTCATCCTCCAATGAAGGGGGCTGTGTATCCTCAACTGGGAGGATTCTCAATATGGAGAATTGGAGTTCCCTGTAGAATGCTTTTCCTTTTAGTCTGTTAAAATTTGAAACCATGAAGGTAAAAAGGAGTGGACCAAGGAGGACTCTTGAGAATGGTCTGAGGGACGGGGGAAGGGAGAATGTGAAGAGGAAGGGAGGGTAGTCTTTGGATAGGAGCCTGTTTCCTTGGACTTGCCCTCCCAAAAGGGTTCTGTGAATGAGGGGCTCTAGCACTCTGCACCCCAGCATGACCCAAGGCAGGGACAGAGTGAGGATGCTAAGGGCAAGCTTCCCAACCTCACCAAGATCCCCAGCCTTCCTGCCTAGTGCAGAAGCAACAGACCCAGATCTGGAGGGACCAGTAGGTCCAGATGATGAGTATTTCCATGGCAACCAACATAGTCTGATAACTCACTGCTCCATCATGCTGTTGAGTCAGGACCTACCCAGGACGTTGATTCAAAAAAAAAAGACCTTCAGGGTGAGAAAAGGGGTTTATCTGAGAATCAGGAAGGAGGTCAGTTGCCTATTTACCTGATGGCTTGTAATGGCTGCTGAAATTAAATAGCCAGGAAGAAAATAGATTTCATATGAGTCCCCCACTCTAGTCTTGGCCTGCAATTTCTTTCTTCTATGTCTAGATAATAAAAGGTCTTGAGTTATCCAATGTATACTAAGAAGTCTGGTCATTGTGGATGTGTTATCTATCGCTTGACAGGAGACATTGTCAGTATTCTATTGTCTGTGCCAGAGGAGGGCCAAGGGCATCCCTGCTCATTTGCATGTCTTCTCCTTCCAGCCAGGTATCCTGGACCACACCAAGAGAAGACAAGACAGCAAGCTGTGTGTGAGTCTGCAGGGAGACTTCTGAAGAGGCTTCCCCTGAGGACTTCAATTGTAAGGGTCACGGTCAAGCTGAAAGAGCATGGAAGACAGTGGCAAGAAGCTAACTCCCTCCCCATCTTTCTGCCAAGCCTAGATTCTTTTAGTTACAGAATCTGAACATTTATAGGCAGCAAGACCAATGAGATGCAGGTCCCATCAGGTTTACTCCTCTGAAGACACACACACACACACACACACACACACACACAACTTGTCTTGAGTCAGCTAAAGGGCTGTCACTGGGGGAAATCAAAACAAGATGGTGTAGCAACTGTATTCTGAGTCCAAACCAGTGTCACCTAGCCTCACAAATGTGAGCAAGTCATTGAAGAGTCAGGAAATGGGTGTCAGGTCTTCCTCACTTGTTGAAGTTGTCATGAGAAAGAAAATCACACTGGTAGAGGGGACAGGCTCAGAGTGAGCGAGTGTAGATGTTTCTCTCTATGCCTCTCCCTCCCCACAATGCATATGGAGAGGAACTGTGCAATAGCAGAACTTACCAGACATTCCCTGCCACAAATGCATCTCTACCCCAGCAATCTCAAAAGTGCACACTTTCCAATTAACTGCAGCCCTCACGGAGATGCTGATGCTTCCACAGAGGAGTCTCTCTGTGCTGTGTGTTGCTGCACATTTTAAAATGTATAGTTGTTAGCTCTTGTTGCCAAGAAGAAAAATATCCATTCTGATAACACAAACCCAAGGATGTAGTAATTTGATCTCCAATGTGAGAAACCAGATATTGAGGGACTCTGCATGTCCAACCTGTCCCCTGGCTTTCAAAGACGGCAGTCGATTCCAAGATGAAGCCACCATCCGTGTGGGCTGTCCTTCCACCAAGGGGCGTGGTTTGTAGTTCTCTGCTGCAGACCTGATGCTCTGCTGGTTTCTTCTGTGAACTGTGCTGGGCCTCTGTAAGACCATAGGCATGATCTTACAAAGAGGTTCGGTCAAACCACTCAGTGCCTTAGGTGGGCAGGGGCTCTCCGAACCTCCCAGGCTATTCCAGCATTTGCTGTTGCAGCTTGATCTCATCTTTAGTTTATGAAGCCCCTATTGGTTTATTGGTTTTGTTCTGTTCGTCCCTTTTCTTCTTCTTTTGAAATCAACACTTTCCTCTCTGGCTCTAAAGTCAGAGCATGAAGAAGTCACTTTAAGGACAGGCATACTTTTGATGGACTCAGAGGGGGGGGCATAAATGCCACAAGGGTGACATTTCTGTTTAAATATCATGAGGGGCACACGGAGGGAAGAGGGATTTGGCTGAAGTGGTCCTGGCAGCTTTGTAAATGTCAGAGTCTGCGCTGACCAGTGTTTGAGGGCAGCTCAGAGCCCTTGCCCTCCAGTCCGTTCGTCTTCACAATTTCTTCTAGCAATGCCTAGAGAAAGCAGCCACTGCTGTGGGTGGTGCCTTCTCTCTCTGTGGCTTTGTGGCTAGTTAACCAAAGCCAACCTGGGCGTTCCCTGTCAGCTATTGGCAGAAGTGGAGGGACTTGAGGATTCCTGGGTCTTGCCCTCCTCCTCTTCGCTCTCACAAGTATGCCACTGCCCAATGGCTCTCTGCTCCCTGATCCCTCTTCCCAGGATAGGATGTCGAAGGAAGTCTGTTCTGCTTTCAAAAATGGACCTTAATGGGTTAGTAGCTGTTGCTGGGATCATTCTGGCCTTTCAGCTTGACACTGTCATTTTTTTAAGAGAGTTCAGGTTAAGCAGGTGTTGAAACAAAGCTGCCTGAGCTTTAGCACAGAGGAACCAGGGCTGGGGACTTCTGAGGGCGGTGGCCTGCTGAATTCACTTCGTGATTAGTAATCTAAGGAAGGACGAATTTATTTGGGCTCACAGTTTGGGGTGCACTGTTCAAGGCAGGGAAGTCATGGTGGCAGGAGTGGGGGCATCTGGTCACACGGCATCCACAGCCACATCCATGGTGGGGACGGCATGATGGCAGGAGTGTGGGGCAGCTGGTCACATGGCATCCACAGCCACATCCATGGTGAGGACGGCATGATGGCAGGAGTGTGGGGCAGCTGGTTACATGGCATCCACAGCCACATCCATGGTGAGGACGGCATGATGGCAGGAGTGTGGGCATCTGGTCACACGGCATCCACAGCCAGGAAGCAGAGGGAGATGGGTACTGGTGCTCAGCTTGCTTTCACCCTCCTATTCAGTCTGAAGCCAGCCCAGGAATGGTGCCACTCACATTGAGGGCAGGTCTTTCCATTTCGATCACCAAGTCTAGAAAATCTATCACAGAGATGCCCAGAAGTTTGCTTCCATGGCAACTTGGAACAATATTTCAGAAGGAGTTGCTGGGTGTTTGGGAGCAGGCGGCTGGGACAGGAAAATTCCGCCCACACTAGACTTTTCCGACATGTTCAGGACTAGCATTTATTGAGCACCAACTGTATAGCCGGCACTGTACACAGTCCTCCAAACAGACTATTGATGTTGCTTTTTCTTTCATTCTCTAGGATAGGAAACAGGCTTCACAGAGGCATCCTCTATGCCAGCACTGGAGGCTGGGAACTTTAACAGCTCCCCAGCTGGCTCAATGGCATTGCAAAGTCTGCGGTGAGCAGGCAGAAGCTGTGGAGCCAGAGCTGAGAGCCTGTGGTCTCCCTGGGACTCTGATAAGCTCAAGGGACCAATGGCTCCTGACTTTTCCTTTAAGGCTACCTCGGAGAGCGCTAGGGACACAGCCCATTGATTATGTTTAGAAAAGTGCCCGCTCTATATGTACAAGGGCCCAAGTTCTGGTCTGGATCCATATGACAAAGCCGGGTTTGGTGGCGTGTGCCTGTTATCCCAGCACTGGGAAGGTGGAGACGGGTGGGTCCCAGGCTACATTACCTGGTAATTGCCAGGCTTTTGAGAGATCCTGTCTCAGAAAACAAGGCAGGGCGGGAGGCTAGGGCACAAGGTCAGTGGGCAAGGGCACTTGTTATCCAAACAGGAGAGTCACAGTTCAAACCCTCAGCACCCATATTAAAAGTCAGGAATATGAGTTTAACTCCAGCTCTCTCTTTTCATCATCCTCTCTCTCTCTCTCTCTCTCTCTCTCTCTCTCTCTCTCTCTCACACACACACACACACACACACACACACACACACACCTTCAGATGGACTCCAATCATATAGACCATGGCCATCTGACCATGACAAATATTTGCCACCTCATGTGATAAATGAAAGATACATGGGCCACCTTGGCTTGTTTAGAGTCAACCAGTCAACATCAGGTCTTAGATTCTGTATTTTGGATACTAATTGTCCCTCAAAAAGTTGAAGGCTCTGGGTCTCTAGAGCAGCACTAATGGGAGACAATGGAACCTATGTGAGGCAGGCCCTCCTGAGACCTTTGTAGGTGGGAGGGGGCTCATCATTTAAGACTGCTGTTTCTGATTACTCCCCTTTCTTTTTGCTTCCTGGCTAAAAATGAAGTGGTTTTTCTCTGTTCTTCACTCTTGCTATTATGACAAGCTTGCCTAACCATAGACTCAAAGTACCAGGATCTAGAAACCACAAACTGGAACCTTCAATGCCATGAGCTAAAAGGAACCTTCCTTTCTTTATAAGCCACAGTCTTCAGTTATTTATTAGAGTAACAGAAAGCTGGCTAACACACTAGGCTTGATTCCACAACCCTGATCCCAAACAATCAGCCTAAGGACATAAACCCATCCCCAGGTCTGAAGTACGTAGTTGGTTCCTGGCAATGCTGGCTCAATTTCTTTGCTTCTTCCTTTATGTTGTTCCTAGGGGCTGAACACACAATCTCCTTTCTGCTTTGTTTTATGGAGAAAGTGGAGAGCCAGCGTTGACTTCACCTCTGCTGGAAAAACCCTTGCTAGATGATGTTCCCTTTGGCAGCTGCCTCAGCGTGGTATTTAAGCAGCATCCAGCTCCAAAGAGTCGCCCTTTAAAGAGAGATTAGAGTCGCACATTCACCACCCATGAGCTGGAAGATAAACAAATGTTCTTCTCCACCCAAATGTTTCCAGCTTTTGCTCGATGATGTTTCTCGTGGTGGAAGCCCAATATGCTATAGATCCAGAAAGATCCGGGACTGAGAGAGCTTAAGCTCATACTGTGAGCCAGACACAAGTTCCAGGCTTCTCATAGCTTTGATTTCTGCATTAGCTTTGTAGCTGTGAAAGACTCAAACTGAGTGAATTCAAAAAAAAAAAGATTCAAAAGTTTTCATGTAATACATATTGATCAAAGGTTTTTATTTTCATTTACTGAGAAGTTCGGAGGGATGTTAGCTTCAGGTACGGCTGGATCTTGATGTTAATCCTAAGACTTCATTCTTCTCGCATCATCTTTCTGTGTGGCTCTCTTCTTCTGCACCGGCTTCCTTCTCTTGTAGGTCCCCGATCCTAATGGTATGATGAACTCGGGCACTAGATGGCTGAGGGTCTGCCAGCCAGGCCACACCCACAGATGGAGGGATAGTAGTTCTTTACAGATTTGCATAAACACAGACTAGCATCTCACTGGCTTAACTCGGGTCCCATGCTCATCTCTGAACCGATCATGGTCGCTACAGAATCGCAAACCCTAATTTGTCAGGCCTGCGTCACGTGCCTCTCTGGCTCCAATTGGCAGGGCCTCTCTGACCAATGAGAATGGAGGGTTCTCTATAGTCAAACTAATACTCCATTAGCAGAGAGAGAAACTGGGCAATTGGCAGGCCAAACAGACGATCACTGTACTACCAAAACACCTGAAGGAAACCAATCTAAGGATATAAAAGCTATTTTGGCTCATCAGCAGCCCATGGTGAGTCATAAACCTTGGTGGCAGTGCCTAGCGGAGAATGCTGTTCACATGGTAGCCAGGAAGGAAAGGTAGAGAAAGCAGAAGAGGTGGGGTTGTTAACCTTTGGGGACACATTCACAGTGACACTCTCCCTCCAAGTGGGCCTCACCTCTAAATGCATTCATCATCTCTCAGTAGCCTGGTGTGTATAAACCAGAGCCCTCATGGCCCAGTCACCTGTCTGGGCACCACCTCTGACACTGTTACATCAGGGAACACGCCTTCCACACATGAGCTTGAGGGTTATACCTTGGAGCCAAACTACAATGGCTATTAAAACTCACTCCCCCACTCCCATGTGTGTATTTCATGTTTTTGTAAGTGTGTGTGTGTCGGGGGGGGGCACATGGAGGTCAGACATCAACTTCAGGTGTCAATGCTTAGGTGCTGTCTATCTTGGTATTTTTTTGAAACAAAGTCTGGAACTTGTGCCTGGCTCACAGCATTCGCTTAAGCCGAGCAGGCTAGACTGACTTGCCAGTGAGTCCCAGTACCCGCCTGTCTTCATCTCCCCAGCTCCCTGATTACAAGAGCGTGCCATCATACCAGGCTGGTTTTAAAATGTGGGTTCTGAAGGACTGACCTCAAATCTCATGTTGTCAGAGCAAGTGCTTTATGGACAGAGCACCTGCCTGGCTCACAGGTCTCTGAATTCCGAGAGAATGCAGACATCTGAGGAAACAGATTTCTGTGTGTGCTTTCCTCAGCCAGCAAAGCCCTGCCCAGGTGCACTTCAGATGTAGGAGACAACTGTGTTGGAGAAAGTAAAGCAAGGGGATGGTGGTTCGTTAGATACTGGAGTCAGCAAAAGCCTTGCAAGGAGAGAGGGCTGAGAGGGAAGAAGGAATTACTAAGAACACCCGTGAGGATGAAGGCTCTAGGCACAGGTGCTATGGCATGAATAAGCCTGGCACAGCCCGGGACAAGAGAGAGGGTGTGCACTGCTGATGGAGGATTCTGTTGCTTCTGCATCTGTTGAGTGTTTGTGGGAGTGTCTGGTCCCTGCAGATAGCAGGAATGAAAGCCAGTTTTCACGTCTGCTTCTTGTGTGGACCAGCCATATTTCCACTTCCCCTACCGTGTTCATACAATCATGAAAATCACAGACATCCATTGGAGTAGCTCTGTGTTGCTAACTTCTCTTCTGTGGCAAAATATCTGACGACAACAGACAGCAGCTTAAGGGTGGGTCACAGTTCAAGAGCACAAACCACAGGCACCCGCAGCAGGACCGGGAGGCGGCTGATCACATGACAGCCACAGTCAGGAAGCCCAGAGAGATGGATGCTGGTGCTCAGTCGCAGACCCCAGCCCACTGAATAGTGCTGCCCACATACAGGGTGGTCTTCTCCCCTTAGCTAACCTAACTTAGGAGCTCTCTCAGAGATTTCCCCAGAGGCATGTTTGGTGATGCCAAACCCTGTCAAGTTGATGATCAGTATTGATCATCACAACCTCATACTGGGATCCAGTGGGAAGGATTAGACTGGAGTCCATCCGGCCACCTTTCTGCTGAGGAACACTGGGGAGATTGTGTAAACTTGTAAGACATGGAGAATTATGGAGCCCACAAGGTAATTAGGGTCTATTGAAATGTCTGTGGCTCCGGTTTGATTGACAACAGAGAGAATTATAACCTAGTTTTAGGTATGTTTGGAGGAAAATCTGTCTTCTTGGTATTTGTTCTGGAAGACTGGACACATGAGGATAAATGGAGGAAGAGATTCTTGTGTGAATTAAAAGGGACAACCAGAAGGTGAGATTATCAGGGCAGGGCTGGGAGGTAGCTCCGTGGATAGACTGTTTGCTTCATATGCAGGAAGCCCTGGGCTCTCCCCAGAAACACGTAAACTGGGTATAGGGGTGTGCACCTGTAATTCCAGCCATCAGGGATGCTTGGAGAATTGGAAATTCAGGACTGTACTGGGCTACCTAGTGAGTTTGAGGCCAGCGTGGGCTATATGAGACTCGATCTGAAAAGAGGAAGGAAGGAAGGAAGGAAGGAAGGAAGGAAGGAAGGAAGGAAGGAAGGAAGGAAGGAAGGAATCCCAGGGGAGTCCAATATCTTATAAATGGTAGACAGTAAAAGCAGCGATTACCATGTCTTTAGCTCCCACAAAGCCATGGATGTCACCAGATAATTTGCTAATGTCACCTGACATAATCCATGGACACAGAACGATGACCTTCATGGATCAGCAAGCCCATCTGCTGGGCTATCTAGCTTTCTGTGCTTTAGAAATGAAGTATCCTACAACCCAAAGCTGCTCATCAAGAGCAGGTAGCTAGAAGGAGGCTCTCCCGACTACCCCACTCTCATGCGCTCCCTGGAGGCCTCTCTTGGTTGAGCACTGCGCCACCTGGATGCCCTGCAAGCATCGCTAGTACTGATAGGGCCCCTGTTTGCGCACACACCTATTCATGTGTGTGTACATATACATACGTTCAGCCGGTCCAACTCCTCAAAAACCCAAATATCTCTGACTTCAAACAGTTAAATACGGAGCATCTTCAAATGAGGACATTAATGATGATGAACCTCAGAAATGTTTTTCAGAAATTGGAGACGCCCCCAAGAATGGTCTCCTAATTGAAGCAACCTGCTACATTAGTGCCGAAATCTCATTTACAATTCAGCTATTAAATGACAAACCATTACTACCATCTTTATTGCTGCCTATCCCTCTAACAAATTTATTATGTAATTGCCCTACATAACAGCACCATTTCAGGATGTAAAGTTGAAATAAAGTTCCTGTTTTAAAATGCTCATGAGTATCCATTTGTGATGCCCGGTCCGAAGTGAACACCCAACTCAGGTTTTCTCTTGATCACTCAGGCTCCACGAGTAGACTCGGGATTCCTGATTTCGTGAATTTGCTTCTCTTTGGCTCTCTGCTGTGTTTCCCAAGGAGGGAAACACCAGCCCTAGGGCTGCTGCTTCTTCAGTCTGGCAACTCATTAGCTGTGCATACCTGCACACGCAGTGCATGCTCGCTGGGTTTTGTGATTGGCGATTCAGAGAGTGGCTACCTGGGAGTCTGGGCCAGGTTTCCACAGAAGCAGATAAACCAAAAAAAAGGGGGGGGGGCTCAGTGGGTAACTGGAGCAATTTCTCCCTGATGCCCTATTGACTGTGAGACTCAGACAAACCTCCCAGGGGAGGCGGGAAAAGATGAGCTGTCTGGTACAAGGGACTAAGACAATAAGGTAGGGACTAGGGGAGAAGCCAGTGCATACCAATAGGCTATCCCTTTCTTGCAAGAAGAAACAATTGCACATCTCTCCAAGAGGAGAAGGACAGAGGAGTGCATGTAGGGAAATCCCCAAGGAGGCTGGTTTCTGGGATGCTGTGGGTAATGAGCTGGGGAATCCAAGGGATAAAGTGTGTGTGTGCACGCATGTGGAAGTCACAGGGATATATTGAGTGTTTTCTTTGAGTACCCTCTACTTTATTTTTCTAGATAGGGCCTCTCAGAGTACCTGAAGCTCACTGACTGGGCTAGACAAGCTCCCCAGTGATTCCTCAGGGATCTCCCTGTCTTGCCAGAGCTATAGGTATGCACTGCCATGCCTGGGCTGGGTTTTTATGTGATTCGAGTTCTGGGGAATCCAAACTCAGGTCCTCATGCTTATGTGGCAAGTGCTTTACTGAATGAGCCATCACCCCAGATCCTCGAGACATTCTTAACTGTCACACTGGGTGGCACGGAAAGCCCTATGGATAGAGCCTAAGGATGTTCCTAAATATGGTATAGTGTAAAGGGCGATTCCCCAAAGAATGATCCAGTCCCAGAAGTCAATACTTTGGAGAGTGAGAAACCTCACTTTCAGCCACCCCTTTAGACAGAAACCCATTGCCCCTCTAAGTCAGAGTGCAGTCTGAGAGGCATTCTTAAAAAGTCTCCTCCTCTTGTTCCTGAATACACAATTGTCCCAATGAAGAATCCTAAGGGGAGACACACCCACAGACCCTACAGTACCCGTGCTAAATATGATAAGTTCCCTGCATCTATACTAGCTCTCCAGAAGAGAATTCCACCCTGGAAATTTCTTCCCTGGCCTCCCCAGCAGCCTGATTTATGCAGAGCAGGGAGAGAGCTTTGCTTTGGTCTTTACAATTCTAATGTTTGGAGTAATGCATTTATTTATGCCGAATGCAGCGCTTCAGTCAGAACAGGAAGAATTCTTCCTTGGGAGCCGCTGGTGCAATCAACCACCTCCAGTCTGGCTTTGCATATGTGCTCCCTGCTGAGGCTGCTGGCGTCCACTCCCCACATTCCTGAGGCCTGAATGTGTGGATCATTTACTCAGGATTTTAGACATTTGATACACACATAATGATATAATCGGTCCCTTAACCTGACATGCTACAGAAGCACCTACCAGCTTTGAAAATTGACATTTCCCCCTCAGAATATGTTATTAGTCTGATGTATGCTGGGTGTAGATTTCTTGCCAAAATAATTCTGCCCCATGAATGATAAATGTGTTTATTTCTTCAGCTTCCAGGAGCATATACAGTGGGGATTATGTCTTGGAAGTGAACACAGGCCCTTCTTTGTTTCTTTCTGCCATGTTTAGAATTGATTCTTTAGATTCTTTCCTAAACTCTCCTTTTCTAGTTCCAGCTCCCCGAAGTGATCTGTGCTCAGCTCACAAGTTCTTCTTGGCTCCAGTATGTGCTTCTCTTCGTGAAGCCCACAGAGTTTAATGAACTGCTGTGTCTCTCCTGGGTAAAGGTCGTCATAGCTTAAATAGAAAGCAACCTCATCTTTCAAATTTGGCTTGACAAATGGAAAAATCCAGAGCCCCAGATGTCAGCTATATTTGGCTTCTACCAGAGTGAGTGGGAATATGGAAACTGGGATTTCTCCCCATGAAAAAACCACCAAAGCATACGGCACATATGGCTAAAAATGTTGGCAGTCAAGGCTTGACGTGATAGATTATGATACAGAATTGAGGAGCACTACCAAAGGCCCTTAATATTACCACGTGTCAGTGCCACGGATCTTGACCATCTAAGTCCACTAATAAAACCATTTGTCTTGACCACCAAAGTCCCCTTAATGTCACAATGCCACCCCTTTCTTGACGGAGAGACCTCTTGGTTCACTTAAGTAACTTCCACGCCTATGAAGCTTTCCCCAGGCCCAAGGAAGATGAGTCTGCTCATCCATCTCCAAATTCCCTTTGAGCCCTCAGTTCCCCCCCCCACACACACACATTTTGAGCTCTGATGGGTTTCACTCAGATGCACCTGGACCAGCCTATTATCCAGCCGCAGTCACTCTCTCACCCACCCGTTGGTCCACCATCACCTCCTCCATGACCATCTACAGTAGCTTTCTCCATCTCTGGCACAATCACAATACAGAAGCCAAAATGGTCTTTCAAAAGCATATTTTGGTCCATGGAGTGGCATTTAATTTGTATTTTAATAATAAAAGGTTGCCTGAGGATCAGAAAAGTAAAACCACCACATTGGCAAGCCTTACAAACCAGGCAGCAATGATACACACCTTTAAGACCAGTAGCCACACTAGCTTGCCATAGAAATCAGGTGTACGCCTTTAATACCAGAACTAGAGAGGATTATAAGATGGGAGAAGACAGCTCTCAGCACAGTCTCATTCTGAGATTACTGGAGAGAGACACGGTCACCAGACAGACCCAGAGGAAGCAAGATGAGAATGCTGCACTGGGTAAGGTACCAAGCCACATGGCTAAATACAGATAAGAATTATGGGTTAATTTAAGTTCTAAGAGCTAGGTAATAATAAGCCTGAGCTTATAGGCCAACCAGTTTATAATTAATATAAGCCTCTGTGTGTTTGTTGGGACAGAATGGCTAGGAGACCGGGTAGGACAGAAACTTCCATCTACAAATCCACGACACTTTCCACTTAAAGCTCATAGATAGCTTTCTGCTGTTTTCAGAATTGAGTCCTGGAGGCTCACTACACTGAGCTATCAGATTTAACAGATAAAATCATGTCAATACTAGAATTTTAGGTCCTTTTAGCATTGGTGTGTCCCAGGCATATCTGAGAGATACTTATACCAAAAAGGTATTTGTTACTTATTCAACATTCAATATAACTAGACGCCATTATATGCTCTATCTGGCCACCTGCTCACAAGGCTCTATGACTTCATGCCCACACTCTTACTTGGTCTTACACATGTGTCCTCACACTGCTGGCCTCTAGTATCCCATGCACTTTCTAGCTTCTGAGTCTTTCTTTGTCCCTTTGGCCCGAGTCATTGCTTCGGAATCTCCAGGATCTAGCTTAGACCTGGTTTATGAAAGAATGACAAGGAATAGCTAGCTTACTGTTATCTTCAGTTTGTTTATTTGTTTCTAGAATATAATCTGATAGAGTTCCTAGGTCCCTAAGGGTCCTACCCGATTCTTGTATATCACCAAGATAGAAGCTTTTTGTTTGAACAACTGGAGGACCAATTATCTATCCACAACAGAAGCACCACAGTAGTGTGTAGCAAGATCTTTGCATTTGATACAGAAAGATCAGTGCTTAAATCTGAGCTTTGACTTTAAGTCAAAGTTTTATGAGCCTGCATCTTCTTATTCATATAATGAGTTTATTTAATACTTCCTTTGTAGGAAGAAAGTACAAAATTAAGTGCAGTGATGAGTGCAAGTCACAGTATAGGACCTGGGACACTGTTGGCTTTTCATCGACACCAGCGGAATTCACTTATGATGACGGGTTCTCTAGAATACCTTGACGGGATGCTGTGCCCCAGAGGCGATTTAAGCCTGCCACACTGCAGTTATCTCCCTGTCGGCATAGTGTTCTTCCTCTTTCCTATTATCCTGTAACCTACCCCTTGTAATCCTTGTACTAGATAGCCACTGGTCGCAGTAAGCTCGCGACTGTTTGCAAGGGCACTGTGTTTTCTGCTTCCTTAGGAGCAGGGGTGGGCAGCTTTGGAGCCTGGAGAGGTTCTTTCTATTCTCCTGTTTGTACCCCGGGTGAGACCCATTCCTGTCTGATCAGGTCTTGCTCCTTAAGTATCTCCAGGCTGGATGCGCACCAGATGTTGCTGTTGCCATGGTAACTATTATAGCTGAGATGTTCTCAAACTATGAAGAGAGATGAGCCAAGGTCCAAAGAGCAGATGTAATTACTCTTACATTGGCCTGAAAGGGCACTGCATAAATGCCAGATGATGCATGCCTGGACGCTTGGGTCCTGTAAAACCCCCCATAGGTGGCAAACATATACAATGTGGAGTCCTATCGGCTAGTAGAGTGAGCTCTGTTAAAACTGGGAGATTTGCTGTGTTCCTGTTAGACTATGGCCCCCGTTATGATCCATCTAGTAGAAATTCTTTTTCTAAGCTTATCTTTATTTTTTAATTGGACACGGTTGCATTAAAGTCTTCAAGCACATCTGTAGTTTTTATTCTATTTTTAGTCTTGCTGTGATGTTCTTTCTCATCCTTTTGATGAGAGGTGAAGAATCCCCCCTACCCCCAACTTGAATAGAGGATGAGTTTAGTAACTTAGGGGCAACTAACACACCATAGTGGAAGTGACTGCCACGAAATGAGGTTTGGGACATAAAAGGTCCACTTGCTTTTGTAGCCCTTAGGCGCTATACCCTCACCAGCCTGTGAGGAAGCCCAAGTCACCCAGACAGACCTTGCATCATTTATTCTGATGGACTAGGGTGTAGTTCACAGCCAACATTTGCCAACAGACATGAGGCACATCTGTAAGGTTCCAATGCCCAGACCACAAGCCACCTGCTGTGAATCACCCCCAGATGTTGCATTCTCCCTGCTGAGGTTTCAGCTATCTCAAAGCAGTGACCAGACATCATGCCCTGTTTCATTTCCTGACCTGCAGCATCTAGAAGCACAATAAAGCAGGTACTGATGATGGTGATGATGATGATGACGAGAGAGAGGGTCTGAGGAAGACACTTGACGTTGTCTGGTCTCCACACACATGTATGTGTATCCAAATATGCACATATACACATGCGCATGTACATACCTCACATGCACCTGTGTGCACACAAATAAAAAGAATATTTGAAAGCAGGTCATTTAAAGGCAAGGTGTATTGCAGTGATTTATTATGTACCAGTCAGTAGTAACAGGACAGGTTGGGGCTGGTTCTCACTGGCTATCTCAGTGATGTAGACAAGACCCACAACTGTTTCTTCTGGACTATATATTTATCACTTTTAACACCTTGTTTACAATCAGGACCACCCAACTTATTAAGAAGGAAAGCATCCTTGATTCCGCCTCCTCTCACCTCTACATCTAACCCATCACCTGGGTGTGGGGATCTTCCCTCTCACACAGGAACATTGTCTGGCTTGGATGTTCCTGGAAGAGCACAGTGAAGTGGTGGTGGCAGTGGCGGGGTTGAAGAAGGCACAGATTCTGATTGTGATGAACTTGGTCCAGTGGTTTAGCCCCACCGAGCCTTCACACATCTTGACAGGACTGACAGCAGCTAGTCCATGGACTCCTTGTTAAGTGCCCATCTTTATGGCTGGCGGCCAGGGATCCTCAGTAACCACAAGCATTTAGGGATTCTTGGCAATTGTCTCTTATTGTTAACATCTGGTTATGGAAATAAGGAAGGGACGACCTCAAATTATCAAGAGGCAATCCATTTAGGGTTGGGCTTGCACTGGACATGCCAGCTCTTATAGAGGGTCACCTCCCTTTTATACCCGAACTCC
Organism: Alexandromys fortis; assembly: GCF_014885135.2. Classification (NCBI taxonomy): domain Eukaryota; kingdom Metazoa; phylum Chordata; class Mammalia; order Rodentia; family Cricetidae; genus Alexandromys; species Alexandromys fortis. The sequence goes on along the minus strand of NW_026068063.1, from coordinate 907,013 downwards.
ATTCAGGGAGCACTTCCAAATTTCTCCATCTCTGAGTCATCATATCACTTGGCCTGGAGTCACCCATGTATTAAGAAACCCATACGAGTGACTCTTCTTGTCTCATAGAGATTCCTGGCTCTGACATAGGACCCTTGCACTGACAGAAAGTCATGAACCTCAAGGTAACTTGTTACCTAGCAAGAAGAACTGAGGCAGTCATGCTGGCCCATATCGGACATCTCTGAGACATTCTGAATTTCAACATGTCCAACACAGAACCCATGACCATCCCTCCTGGTTCCTAACCTACATGCGCTCCTGAGATAACAATTTCTTTCTTTCTTTTTCTTTTTTTAAGATTTATTTATGTATACAGCCTGCATGTATGTCTGCATACCAGAAGAGGGCACCAGATTTTATTATAGATGGATGTGAGCCACCATGTGATTGCTGGGAATTGAACTCAGGACCTCTGGAAAAGCAGCCAGTGCTCTTAACCTCTGAGCCATCTCTCCAGCCCCCTGAGGTAACAATTTCTAATGCCATTTAAGCCAAAGCCCTTCAGCCTTAGGAAAAAGGCTGCATCAGGAACTTTTGCTGTGATGCAGAGAGGTTCGGGAAAGGATAGGAAGTTAGGCAGCCCCGGGGATGCTCAGAGCTAAGATCTTGGCGTTGGGTCCATCTGAAGGGAGTCTTGGGAACGATTTTCTACGAGTACTGCAGCACCAAACCTTTCGAACTTTTATAGGACCCCAGATGAAGAGCCAGGGGGAATGTAATAGTTGACTGACTTCCATTAGAGTTTCATTCATTGCCCTGAGGCTTTCAATTAAGGAAGGAAATATGGTTTCAATCTGGGGCTGAAAGGCTAGGCCCTCCCTCCTACCAACTGCACTTGGTGGTACCCGTTTCAGCCCAGATCTTCTGTGCTCTCCATCCTCTTAAAAACAATTCTGCCTTATTGGCTCGATCCCCAGCAGACACCCTGACTAGACGCTTTGCATTTGGCTCCTGCAACACAGGCTCTGAGGCCTTGCAGCCACGGTGGCTGCAACTTTTGTTGCCATAGAAACTAATGTTTATGTTTGTATCTATGCAGACTGTTTCTATCAGATTGTATTCGGAACAGCAGCTGTTGTAAGTCATTCCACCAAGATGGACAGCAGTGATAGGAAACAAAGCCCTCCTTCTCTGGCGTGGGGAATTCGGTTCAGCTTCATAAGGAGCGCTAAAGTCAGAGTAGGTTCAAACTAAAAGCAAACAGAGTTCGTTGAGTGGTCTTACACAGAAGTGGGATCCGGAATGACCGCGTGCTGGAAACAGGGACCCTACCCACAATTAGACTCACGCCCTGCACGCCATCAGGGGCATCCTTCTCCTCCTCCGGGGAAATCTGAACACACAGTACATGTTTAACTGCTAATCTGTTCTATGGAGCAAAGGCTAGAGCAGCCACGCGGGGGGAATGGATGCCCTGGGTACCTCATTTATGTGGGTACAGCATAACGGAGTGGCCAGTAACTTTCACCGACGGTCTCCATGGAGCTTTGTCTAATATTTCCCCAGGTGCTTCTAGAACCATGCACACGGTCTTCTTTGAAACAAGGCCACTGTTGGGCCCCAGCTTATCCTCCCTGGGTAATCTATTGCTTTGGTTTGCTTCGGTCCAGATTGACAGTGTTTCAATACACACATGCAGTTTCATTTCTTTCCTTGTTTTGTTCTCTGTTCAACACACTCCGCGTTGCTGCCATGTCTCCATAACCACACTTGGCAGCGAGGATGCACCGGTGAGGGAAAAGGCACGGAGCCCTCACAATGCGACACCGACTATAGACAGGTCTCAGCCATCTCAACTCCCTACAGGGGAGTGGGTTCATGGTCCCCATGCTTGCATTTGTGGAGATACTAAGGCACAGAAAGCCATTTGTCCAAAGTTGTATGGGAGTAGGCAGCGCCCCTAAGATTTGAAGCCCTGGAATCTGTACCCCAATACCTCCTCACTGCTATGCTCTGGAGTTCATTAGCCAGAAGGAGGGAGAGATGTGCAGAAATGATCACAGCTCATAATGAAGACTAACAGCATTTCCCACAAGTGCTGCCATGGCAACACAGAGAGGATGTGATTAGGTCAACTTGGAGGAAAGGGACTGGGTTTAACAGAGGCAGGCTCTGTGGGCTGGGTCTTAGGGACCAAGACATCCTAAGTACGGAACAAATAGAAGGGCCTCCCAAGAAAGTGCATAACCCAAAAGTTATTTGAGGAGCGCAGATCCCCTTCAGGGCAGACAGCATCCTCACTGTGGCTTGCTCTCATAGCTCCTCTGATTCACACTGAGTGCCCTGCTGGGCTTTACACTTAGGGAGGTCAAATGTACACAACACAGGCCTTCCAGTTGTAAGCCAGATGATCCGTCTTTCCATCTCGGCTGCACAGTACCCACTGCTCCCTGCACATCTGCTGCCCTCTTCAAGAAGCTTCTTTCTATGGTTCCATTTTCCCACAGGAACTTGCTTGCTGGGGATGCTTCCCCGGGGCTTCTCATTCACAGCATCCACCCTCATTATGTCATCTAGAGCTGCTTCTGTGAGCTGCCTGTCTTCTCTAGCGTTCTGTGGCATTTTAACTTGAGGCCCCAGGCTTTCACACCTCTCTCTCTCTCTCTCTCTCTCTCTCTCTCTCTCTCTCTCTCTCTCCCTCCC